>NW_028318014.1:8269408-8576612 GCF_062004578.1 Staurois parvus | reverse complement strand
ACTACATAGTCATCATGAAAGCTTTAAAAAAAATCACGCTTTTGGGTAAAGATTATATCTGTTTTTAAACAAAGACATTTCTTCCAAACCTTACAGTACATCCACTATTCCTTGTTGGATTTATTAGCTATTCCTTACTAAACCAGTGCCCTACCTTGTAATTCAAAATAATTAACATAAAAGTGTTATTTGCTAAAGCAGTACTTTTAGCCTTTCAAATACCTAATCAGGTCTGTGAGAGATTCATTTTTTTAAATTCCTGAAATATTCATTATTAGGATTATGCTTGGTTAAAACTCTTATAAACAGTAAATCTACAACTACTGGATATACGCACAGAAATGACACCTGTCAAGACTTTCAGTTGATGTCTCAAAAAATGATTCAATGCATTTAAATGCATTTAAAATACACTGGCATTATAAGCACTCAATCTATTGTTTAAGGAAAACAAACTATCGATAGAAATCTTTCTCTATTCTGGCTCATGTCACAAAAATATACATATATATATATATATATATATATATATATTTCTCAAGAATAAGTAGAAAAAAAAGCAATAGTGCCAAATCTGTTTGGGCATTTTACAAAACATTCCATTATAGGGCTAATTCCCAGGAGTGCTCTCAGTACAGCTTTAAGCTGAGGATTACTGTACTGAATGTGATGGATTTTTTGTAGTCCCTTTAAAAGCCAGTGAACCATTTTCTATTTTATTTAAATAATGCCACTTAAAATGGATTTTTAGCCATATAATAACTCCTTGAGAGTTAGTTATGTTAAGCAGTTTCTTTTGAGGGAAACAAAGTGCAACTTGTTAATTGTGCAATCTCAGAGACCTGATCTGTAAATACTCATTGTCATGTGAACAGGCAAGCTTGGTGAAATTATTCTGCGGTCGCAGTATCATGCACTGTGCACTGCACACACTATAGGCCACAAGGGGCTCAACCCTGACAGAAAATTACTTCAAGATGAATGAAAAGTGCTTGTTTCTCTTTATTAGTTTTTTTTAGAGTACAATGAAATTGTTGAATTGTTTACAGAAGACCTGATTAAATGTGGTCAGTGAGGCCAGGTTCCCTTTGCTTACTGTTAGCCTCCCCCCAGCCTCCATTCTCTACCACATGCATATTCTCACAGGCTATTATAGGCACACATCTGTGTGTGAAGTGCTCTCAAAATTGACATTCCACTGTTGTGCAGAGCCTGATGATTTGGTTTATAAAACACTGTTGTCAACTCGCACAGAGTCCCAGCACTGAGGTCTTAGCAAAATTTGTGTGATTCAGATGTATATAAACATGATTTAAAGTGTTATGATGACACAGGGGTTGGTTTACTAAAACTGGAGAGTGCAAAATCTGGTGCAGCTGTGCATGGTAGCCAATCAGCTTCTAACTTCAGCTTGTTCAATTAAGCTTTGACATGGAAGCTGATTGCTTTCAATGCAAAATTGCACCAGATTTTGCACTCTCAATTTTGCACTCTGAGAGAGAGAGAAAATAACAGAACCACTGCATTTATTATACGTTTGCAAATTTGCAACTAAGTACAAACATGGGTCCCTTTATACAGGTCAAAACAAGATAGCATCTACCTTATCTTTACCACTGGTCTGTTAGAGCCATTCTGATTGGTCGTACCCATACATCATTCCACTCCATGCACTGATGTGCAGCAGGGTGATTTTGTGATGGCTATGTCCCTCGGACACAGCACATCACAGATCAGGATATGGACTCTCTGATTGCCCCCCCCGATCATGTGATGGCTGTGTCCAATCACAGCCATCACACAATGTAAACAGGGGCATGTGCGTGAGCTCAGTGAGAGCTCACTGAGGAAGGGGAGAGGGGGATCGCTGCATCTGTGTGCAGCTGCTGATTTTACTGTGCAGTAACTCACAGATGACACAAAGTGCACCCGTCTACCAACAGTGCACCAAGCACTATCTGTTAGTGTCCAAGTGCAAATCAACGTCTGTACCAGTGTCCCATCAACATCTGTCACAGTGCACCAATATCCGATCAACATCTGTCACCCTGTACCAGTGTCCCATCAACATCTGTGAGTGTATCAGTGCGCATCAAGAACTACAATAGTATCCCACTGCAACATCAACATCTGTCAGTTTCCCATTGCAACATCAACATCTGTCTGTGTCCCACCGCTGCCTCTTCAGGATCTCCATCCCACCAGAGACCCCAGGGTTCTGCCAGCTTACCATAGAGGCCACGGATGACTTAATGGTCTCTGATGATCTGTATGGTGTATGAAACTGAAAGTGACAAGTGCTGTAGTCATTTCCAGTTTCCCTAGATGTAAATAGCGCCATTTTTAAATATGAAGAGCATATAAACACACCAAATCATAGTGTAATTAGATGCTTTTAGGGCAGAGGAGAGCTCTAGGGTCTATTAGACCCCAGGTCTCTCCACAAAGAGTACGTCACTGCCTATTGCTGTCACAAGTGATGTTTACATTCCTTATGGCAGCAATATAAGCAATCAAAACATTGTTAAAGAAACTGTGTAAAAATGTTAAAAAATTAAGTAAATGTAAAAAAAAAACAAATTAAAATGCCCCCGTCCCCCCATGCTCACGTGCAAAGATGAGTGCACAGGTTTCTCCCTTGCCATGCGTAAATGGTGCTCATACCACAAATTTGAGGTATTGCCGTGAACATCAGAGCAAGGGCAATAACTCTAGCACCAGACCTCCTCTGTAACTCTAAACTGGTAACCTGTAAAAGCTTATTTTTAAATACAGTAGTTTGGCACCATTCCACAAGCGTGCACAGTTTTAAAGTGTGAGGAAGGGGAGAGGTATCTATTTACTCGGCGCAACACCATATTTTATATTTTACAAAAAGATTGGTATTATATTGTCTTTGTGTGCATTAAAACAAATATTTTAAAAATGCTGCTCAAATACCATGTGACATAAAAAATTGGAAGACCCACCATTTTATTCTCTAGGCCCTCTTCTGAAAAATACATAATGTTTAGGAGGTCTAAGTAATTTAATATTAAATATACTGATTTTTACTTGTAAACAAAAAGTGTCAGAAGAAGGGCTGGTCTTAAAGTGGATAATGTCTGAAGGTGTTCCTTGGATGTCGTGCCTCTCTATGTGGCCGGACTGTGAAAAAGTCTCATACATGTGGTACCGCCATACTCAGGAAGAGTAGCAGAATGTGTTTTGGGGTGTAGTTGCAAGTATACTACATGTGAGAAATAACTGGTTATTTTTACATTTTTGTGGAAAAAAAATCTTTAATGAATTTCTAATTTTCCAAAGAATTGTGGGAAAAACTAAAACTTCAAAAAACTCATCATGCCTCTTACTCAATACCTTGCATTGTCTATTTTCCAAAAAGTGGTCATTTGGGGGGTATTTTTACTTTCCTGGCAAGGTAGGGCCTCAGGAAATTAGATAGGCAGTGAGTACATCAGTTTTGATCAATTTTCAATGATAGGTACCATAGCTTGTAGATTTTCCCAAACCACGTTTACTTTAGTGACGTTATTACACTGGAAGTATTACGTCAGTCATTTTACCTACTGGATGCCAGATGGATGTTTTTTCCTTAAGGGGCCAATGATTGTTGAAGAGATGATTCTTTGTGCACTGGATTAGTGCACTATATTTGTGAGTATATGTTAGCATCCTTTTAATAAATTTGGTCTTAATGGGATACTACACTATGAGATATTTCCATTCTTTTCCCTAACACTATTGATTTACATGATTGATCGGATTGATTGAGGATCGAGAGATAAAAAGGAGTCACTACCCTTATGAATAGGCTGTTTTGACCTGATAGATTTTGGGTCATTGCGTGGAGGTAAGCGGCTGCTTTGAGCATAGAGTGGTGTGCCAAACAAGGAGATTGAGAGTATTATCTATGTTTATTAATAACACTCTTCCTTTTTAAACACTGGAATATATGGTTCTTATCCTGTAGAGTGGATAATGAGGACTTTATGAACACCTCTTTCTCTATATTTATCTATTATATTATTAGTATTTTTTGCACTTTGCATTGGGTTATATTTCTGATGATATATAATTGTTTTTGTTTAGTTCACTGGACACTAGAAGATATATTACCATTTTGAAAATTCAGTTATGTTTTAGTTGCACAGCACTATTATGGGAAAAAATACTGTTTGATGTGGCAACACAGGCTAGAGGCTTGCAGCAACTAGATGCACTTTATTTTTTTTTGCTGGTTTTGAGTTATGTATTGTTTTTGTGAACACATATTTTTTTACACTATATTTTTCACACCATTTTGGCAAGCGCAGGATTATTCGGGTTTAGTAACCATAGCTTGTAGACTCTATAACGTTCACACACACCAAATAATATACACTGATTTGGGGTATTTTTAGCAAAGAAATGTAGCAGTATAAATTTTGGTCAAAATTTATGAAGAATTTTGAAAAAACTAATTTAATTTTTTTTGTTTATAGTGCAAAAATGAAAACTCAGTGGTGAATAAATACCACCAGAAGAAAGCTCTATTTGTGTGAAAAAAATGTCATATGGATACAGTATTGGATGACTGAGTAATAGTCATTCAAAGTGTAAGAGCGCTGAAAGCTGAAAATTGGCCTGAGCAGGAAGGTGGTGAAAGCGTCCAGTATTGAGATGGTTAAAATTGTATTATTAGTGGTATGTTCTGTCATTTGAAAGTATTCTCATTTGTAGAATTGTAATCATTCCTTAGCAATTTCAGGAAATTTGCAATCACATGCAGTGCCGTCTTAATGCGTGGGCCCCCCCTGGGCATTGCCCAGGGGCCCCAGGTGCATGGAGTCCCCTTCATAGTCATGCATAGGCAGACACGAGATGTGACAGCAGTGTCATTCCTTTTAGCAGGGAGGAGGAGAAGCACAGCAGCATCACCTAGTCTTGAAAAGTGCATCCAGGCAGGAGAAGGCAGCCACTATTTTTTGTAGTATCCTAGTACAGCCTCGACAGCCCCGTCTCCCTTCCACGCAGTACTGTGTGCATAGGCATCATGCACCGATGTATGTGAGTATATATGTATGTGTGTTTATACTGTATGTATATGTATACTATTGCCAAAATACGCACGTTCCTAACCCCAGAAACCACTAAACAGCTCATCCACTCCCTCATCATATCACGACTTGACTACTGCAACTCCCTCCTCACTGGCCTGCCTCGCCGCTGGCTATCCCCGCTTCAGTCGATCCTGAATACGGCTGCCAGACTCATTCACCTTTCCAACCGCTCTGTCTCCGCCACCCCCCTCTGCCAATCCCTCCACTGGCTTCTGATTGCGCAACGGATCAAATTCAAAATCCTAACACTGACGTACAAAGCTGTCCACCATACTGCCCCGAACTACATCACTGACCTAATATCCAAGTACCGCCCAGCACGCACACTCCACTCCTCACAAGACCTCCTTCTCTCTAGTTCCCTGGTCTCCTCCTCCCATGCCCACCTCCAGGACTTCTCCAGGGTGTCACCCATCCTCTGGAACTCCCTGCCCTAACCCATCAGATTATCACCTACTCTCCTCTCCTTTAGGCGCACCCTGAAAACCTATCTCTTCAGGGAAGCCTACCCCACCCCCTGCTAACTTGCCGACTTCCTCCACTCTTCCTACCACTCCATCCAAAACAGCTATCTCCTCCTGTACCACTATCCCCTCCCTCCTAGATTGTAAGCTCGAAAGAGCAGGGCCCTCGATCCCCTCATGTTTTGCATTGTATTGGTATTGTTCTGTCACATGTTCTGTCCCCCTTTGTAATGTACAGCGCTGAGTGAACTATTGGCGCTTTATGAATACTGTATAATAATAATAATAATATGTAAGTGTGTTTGTGTATATGTGAGTGTGTATGCCTTTGTGTGAGTTTATGTATGAGTGAACGTGTGTGTGTACGTAAGTATGTATGTGTAGTGTGCATGTGTATACGTATATAGTCATATACGTGTGTGTGTGTGTGTATGCATGTATGTCTGTATGTTACTGTTAGATCCTGTTCACACAGGCATACATAAGCATACACCCATGTGAGTGCTGTGTTTGCTCTCAAAAGCATGGGTGTACAGGTGTTGCGTGCATTTCCGTGCAGGCAGTCTCATTGATGCTGGACAGAGTCACTGCTCTGAAATTGACATCCATGTGGGTGCTGGTCCCTAAACACAGGCAGTGTGGATTTGGGGACCCAAACCCACAAAGATGTCAGATTGGGAACAGTACCTGTGTCTGTGCAGCCACTGCATCCTAACTATCATGAAAGGGACTGCCTGCATAAGGATGCACTGAATACATGTGCATCCTCATGCCAGTGTGGGCAAACAAGGAACTTACATGGGTGTACTCTTAAATGTGAACAAGGTCTAACAGCAATGTACAGACAAGATAAATATAGGCTGCTAATGGGGGGCAGTGTGTACGGGGGATAGTGTAAACAAGAGATCTATGTGTAGAGAGAGCAGGACAGTGTGTACAGGGGGGTGAATTTAATTTGGAATAATTCCCTGGTTGTGTTTATTTGTTGTTTCTAATCAGACTAAAAAGCCATGCACAGTATTTGGCATAATTTAGCCACACCCACTTTTTGCTGTGGTGAGCTACATGCCCTGCAGGTCACCATCTCCCTGGTAGGGGCCCCAGTGCATTACTTTGCCCAGGGGGCATAATGATATTTAGATGGCCCTGATCAAATGTGCATTTTTTTCCCCCACGTGCTGCTCAGTTTTAAAAAGTGTAATTTTTGAGAAGTTTCCTGAGTTTTACAATTCTCAGGGTGAAATACAAAAATGTACCTCCCCCCAACAACTACAAAGTGCATGACATTACAATAATGCTCCAATAAATCTAAAAATATAGCAGTCATCAACTGCAGATTGTTTTCATCATTTTATTTTAAGAATAAAGGATGATGAGCGGCTAGTGTTGTGAAGATAGAAAGGTTGACAGTTTTTTTATTGAGAGAATGCTAAGTAAACTGTATTGCCAAAAGTATTGGGACACCTGCCTTTACACACACATGAACTTTAATGGCATCCCAGTCTTAGTCAATAGGGTTCAATATTGAGTTGGCCCACCCTTTGCAGCTAGAACAGCTTCAACTCTTCTGCGAAGGCTGCCACAAGGTTTAAGAGTGTGTCTATGGGAATGTTTGACCATTCTTCCAGAAGCTCATTTGTGAGGTCAGGCACTAACGAGAAGGCCTGGCTCGAAGTCTCCGCTCTAATTCATCCCATAGGCATTCTATTGGGTTTAAATCAAGGCTCTGTGCAGGCCAGTCAAGTTCCTCCACCCCAAACTCGCTCATCCATGTCTTTATGGACCTTGCTTTGTGCACTGGTGTGCAGTCACGTTCGAACAGGAAGGGGCAATCCCCAAAGTGATCCCACAAAGTTTGGAACATGAAATTGTACAAAATGTCTTGGTATATTGACGCCTTAAGAGTTGCCTTCACTGGAACTAAGGGGCCAAGCCCAACCCCTGAAAAATAAGACCACACCATAATCCTCCCTCCACCAAACTTTTTGCTTGGCACATTGCAGTCAAGCAAGTACTGTTCTCCTGGCAACTGCCAAACCCAGACACGTCCATCAGATTGCCAGATAGAGAAGCATGATTCATCGCTCCAGAGAACACATCTCCACTGCTCTAGAGTTCAGTGGTGGCGTGCTATATACCAATGGATCCAATGC
Organism: Staurois parvus; assembly: GCF_062004578.1. Lineage (NCBI taxonomy): Eukaryota > Metazoa > Chordata > Amphibia > Anura > Ranidae > Staurois > Staurois parvus. Next base: position 8,568,893 of record NW_028318014.1, on the reverse strand, counting down.
TTTGCATTGAACTTGGTGATGTAAGGCTTGGATGCAGCTGCTTGGCCATTGAAACCCAATCAATGAAGCTCTCTACACACAGTTGTTGCGCTAGTCTGAAGGCCACACGAAGTTTGGAGGTCTTTAGCTATTGACTCTGCAGACGGTGACTTCTGCGCATTGTGCACTTCAGCATGCGCTGAACCTGCTCTGTCATTTAGCCTACCACTTCGTAGCTGAGTTGCTGTTTTTCCCAGTTGCTTCCACTTTGTTATACCACTGACAGTTGACTGTGGAATATTTAGTAGCAAGAAAATTTCACAGATGGACTTATTGCACAGGTGGCAACCTATCACGGTACTGGTGATCCTCTGTGATCAAGCCTCGGTGGGTGGGGTGAAATGCATCAGAGGGCGTGGCCGGCATGACAGCTGAGGCCATCCTTCACATATGGGAGTGCACAGGAGGCTCGAGCTCCTTCAACAGAATCTGGATCTTAATGTGGACGCCGCTCCCCTGCTATGCCGGTGAGGTGACTATTTAGACTATACAGCTTATGAGTGGTGTTCAGATTTTGAACATTGCAATTGTATCACGGGACCATGCTTGAATTCAGTGAGCTCCTTAGAGTGACCCATTCTTTTACAAATGTTTGTAGAAGCAGTTTGCTTGCCTAGGTGCTTGATTTTATACACCTGTGGCCATGGAGGTGACTGGAACACCTGAATCCAATGATTTGGAGGGGTGCCCCAATATTTTTGGCAATATAGTGTATATAGTACACCACCAAAAGATGGCTACCACTATACCATAACTGAATTATTACTGTGCTCATGTGAAATGCTTATAGTATTACTTTCAATGGCTTTCTTTTTCATGGTCCTGAAATTAGCTAATGGGGTAAAAAGGAATTATTTGTATGGTCCCACCCTCTGCTGTGAATTATGGAATGATCCCCTTATTTTGGACAAACGGTATATGATGGAATGAGATAAGTAAATACCTTCTGTTCTAAAAAAGCTCTACAGTGGAATTTTATTTTTTTGCTCCTTCTCCCATTGACCCTCTAGGTTATACTTTCTTGCAGACATGTGCACACCGGACATTTTCATTTAGTTTTGGATGCATTTGTTCGTTGAAGAATTTTGTTTCATAATGTTGAATATTCGTTTCATATATTGTTAGTCGGGGTGGATTCCACAAATTTTGCATTTGATATTTATTTGTTGAAACTACTTGTAAGGATTCAATATTTTCGGATGCAACAGAATAAATAATGAAAAATTTGACGACCCAAATTTTTCAAACCTAAGAATTGCATTAGACTGTAGAACTGAATTGACTGAATGCGACAATTACAAATTCAATTTAAATCACAAATTTACTCAAATCTGAATTATTGGACAAATTCGAAAAATCATGTGAGGTCATCCAAATAAAACTAATGCATTCATTAATTTTGTTACAACTTTTTTTGGATTCATTTACATTCCTTACTATATCCATTCTGAGGTTTGTATACATCCAAATCTCCAAAAATCTAATTACAAAACAAAATGCACATGTCTACTCTCTTGTTGGTCCTCAAGCCCTATGTCATAGAAGTCCTTGTTTGCATACTTTGATCTGATGATGACCAACAAACAGCTGTATGCAGTTTACCTGACAGTGTGATTCGTCACTCCAGAGAACACATCACCACTGCCCTAGAGTCCAGTGGCGGTGTGGTTTACACCACTGCATCTGACTCTTTGCATTAGATTTGGTGATGTAAGGCTTGGATGCAGCTGCTCGGCCATGGAAATCCATTCCATGAAGTTCTCTATGCACTATTGTTGTGCTAAGCTGAAGACCACATGAAGACCACATGAAGTTTGGAGGTCTTTAGCTATTGATTCTGCAGGGAGTTGCGACTTCTGCGCACTGTGTGCTTCAGCATGCGCAAACTCCGCTCTGTCATTTTACATGGCCTACCACTTCGTGGCTGAGTTGCTGTTGTTCCCAGTTGCTTCCATTTTGTTATAATACCACTAACAGTTGACCGAATATTTAATAGCAAGGAAATTTCACAGATGGACTTATTGCACAGGTGGCAACCTATCATGGTAACACGCTTGAATTCACTGAGCTGCTGAGTGCAACCCATTATTTTACAAATATTTGTAGAAGCAGTCTGCATGCCTAGGTGCTTGAATGTATACACCTGTGGCCATGGAAGTGATTAGAACACCTGAATCTAATGATTTGGAAGGATGTCCCAATACGTTTGGCAATATAGTGTATATATATATACAGTGGGGATCGAAAGTTTGGGCACCCCAGCTAAACATGTGTATTAATGTGCATAAAGAAGCAAAGGAAAGATGGAAAAAATCTCCAAAAGGCATCAAATTACAGATTAGACATTCTTATAATATGTCAACAAAAGTTAGATTTTATTTCCATCATTTACACTTTCAAAATAACAGAAAACAAAAAAATGGCTTCTGCAAAAGTTTGGGCACCCTGCAGAATTTATAGCATGCACTGCCCCCTTTGCCAAGCTGAGACCTGCCAGTGTCATGGATTGTTCTCAATCATCGTCTGGGAAGACCAGGTGATGTCAATCTCAAAGGTTTTAAATGCCCAGACTCAACTGACCTTGCCCCAACAATCAGCACCGTGGGTTCTTCTAAGCAGTTGTCTAGAAAACTGAAACTGAAAATAGTTGACGCTCACAAAGCTGGAGAAGGCTATAAGAAGATAGCAAAGCGTTTTCAGATGTCAATATCCTCTGTTCGGAATGTAATTAAGAAATGGCAGTCATCGGGAACAGTGGAAGTTAAAGCAAGATCTGGAAGACCAAGAAAAATATCAGACAGAACAGCTCGCAGAATTGTGAGAAAAACAATTCAAAACCCACGTTTGATTGCACGATCCCTCCAGAAAGATCTGGCAGACACTGGAGTTGTGGTACACTATTCCACTATAAAGAGATACTTGTACAAATATGGTCTTCATGGAAGAGTCCTCAGAAGAAAACCTCTTCTATGTCCTCACCACAAAAATCATCGTTTGAACTTTGGAAATGAACATATAGACAAGCCTGATGCATTTTGGAAACAAGTTCTGTGGACCGATGAGGTTAAAATTGAACTTTTTGGCCGGAATGAGCAAAGGTACGTTTGGAGAAGAAGGGGCACAGAATTTAATGAAAAGAACCTCTGTCTAACTGTTAAGCATGGGGTTGGATCAATCATGCTTTGGGGTTGTGTTGCAGCCAGTGGCACAGGGAACATCTCACGAGTAGAAGGAAAAATGGATTCAATAAAATTTCAGCATATTTTGGATGGTAACTTGATGCCATCTGTGAAAGAGCTGAAGTTAAAGAGAGGATGGCTTCTACAAATGGATAATGATCCTAAACACACCTCGAAATCCACAGGGGATTACATCAAGAGGCGTAAATTGAAGGTTTTGCCATGGCCTTCACAATCTCCTGACCTCAACATAATTGAAAATCTATGGATAGACCTTAAAAGAGCAGTGCGTGACAGACAGCCCAGAAATCTCAAAGAACTGGAAGACTTTTGTAAGGAAGAATGGGCAAAGATACCTCAAACAAGAATTGAAAGACTCTTGGCTGGCAACAAAAAGCGTTTACAAGCTGTGATACTTGCCAAAGGGGGCAGTACAAGATATTAACTCTGCAGAGTGCCCAAACTTTTGCAGACGCCATTTTTTTGTTTTCTGTTATTTTGAAAGTGTAAATGATGGAAATAAAATCTAACTTTTGTTGACATATTATCAGAATGTCTAATCTGTAATTTGATGCCTTTTGGAGATTTTTCCATCTTTCCTTGGCTTCTTTATGCACATTAATACAAATTTTTAGCTGGGGTGCCCAAACGTTTGATCCCCACTGTATATATATATATATATATATATATATATATATATATATATATATATAAAACCTAATTGCCTAATTGGTAATACTTTTTAAAGTTTGTTGCCAATTTTCCATAAGTATGATTCATACACGGTTAGCATTATTTAACCAAGCCCATCTTTGAAATTGAAGATTCTATACAGGGGCCAATATCTCTAAGAAGAAATCTTTAAATTCATGAGTGTAAGGAAGGTTTCATTAACTAAATTAAGCTTTAAAACAATGAAGTGGTTAAAATGGAAAAGAGGATGGAAAGAGTTTGTAATGGTCCTATTATAATCAAGGATGGATGAACATGTACTGACACATACTGTATGTGATAGCATGTATATTGATATATGCCGAAATCTCTATAGATGAATACACTACAAATGTAAAATAATGACATAATGTTAAATGGTACAAGCCGCAACTTGAAGAAAATGCTCTGCTAGATCTGGTGATTTTTAATACTACAGAGCAGGGGCGGACTGACAACTCCTGGGGCCCCCGGGCAATAAGAGATCATGGGGCCCCTGTGTCCTTGCCCAAACTCAAAAAAGCCTATGAAAAGGTACCAGGGGCATCTCATGGTGCCCCCTACTGACCCCGGGCCCTCGGGCAGTGCCCGAGTTTCCAAATGGTCAGTCCGCCCCTGCTACAATTTCAGATGTGCAAGTAAAGCCAGCCATATATGGATCAAAATTTGACTGGTTCAGCAGGGACTGTCTGAATTTCAATCCATGTATGGGCAAGCTGGTTGTACAGAAGTTGATCTAGCAATTGACTTCTGTATAACCAGCTTGTCGCATTTTCCCTGCTCAATCAGCACCACCAGCTATAGCTGATAGCACTGATCAGTGTATTCTAACGGCAAGGATGTCTCTCCGCTGTCATGTGTGGATGGGGGAATCAAGTCATTTTTTTTTTTTCATTCAACCCGCTGTAGAGTGCTTTAGGGACAACTTAGGCAACAGGGACCACAGAGTCATTACATTTGACTTGAGTTACAGGAAAGAGCGACAAAGCCAACTAGTGATACTAACTGGAACTAAGAGGAATGGTTAATCAAATTAAAAAGATGGTAGAAAGTAAGCACTTTAGAGGAGACATGATAGTTACATATATACTGTATATATATATATATATATATATATATATATATTAAAGGGGTAGTAAACACTGCGTTGTCACTTGTACCTACAGGTAAGTTTATAATAAAGCATGGTGATGAATGGTGCTAAATGTATAAAAACAAAATAATAATGCCAATGTTACTAATAAACCAATAACATAAACAACTATAACATTTCTCTAAGTGTCAATAGTGCTCAATAAATGTGATAAACAAATGTGAAAAATGCTCAAAGTCTATACATATTTCCAACACTGATTTATTATTTTGTTTTACTGGACTCTATAAATCATTGTACCTGTGATCAGCAGATTGCGATTCCAATGCCAGGCTCCTGCAGACTCTCAGTTTACTTGTTGTCTCCCATATGGTCAGGCAGTTACTGAATTGCAGAAAATAACAATAAACTACAAGAGTGCTCACGAGCACCCTCCCAGTTCACTGAGAACCACAAGCTGTCAGCTTGGTGGCCAACAATACTTGTAGTTCATACTGTATTTCTATCAGTGTCCAGACAAGCACATGTTAAAGCTTGTAGGAGTTTTCTTTCTGCTGCAGGAGGATGCAAAACCCCTGACCTCTGTCTGAACAGTGATGATTGGCCCTGTGCTGATAACATGCACTCTCCTAAGAAAAAAAAAACCTCCCTAGCAATACACACTAAACTGAGCATGTGCAGAGTGTCTCCACACAATACGTTTTATCAGGAGATAAGAGGGTCAAACAGCATTTTTAAACAATGCAGAGGATTAACCCCTTAGGTTCCACAGTGAGTATAACAAGCATGCTTTACTGCATATACAGACTGATTTTACTGTTGTGGGTTTAGTAACACTTTAAGGTCAAAAGATCCATTGACAGCTAAAATTGGTTACCTGTTTGTACAGCCTGCGTCCCGTAAACCATATAAAAAGGTAACACATAAAATAAGTCTTTATTATTTTATGTATCATTAAAGGGATGTCTTGTCACTTTGGAGAGGTTTCTACTCATTTCCTAATGCGTCTTTGGGTAGGCAAAGTTTGGAAATCTCCTGAATTAGATACATACAGCAAAGGAACCTAAACAATCCCTTCCCTATGAATAATAAAAAAAAAATAATTAAGTTTTGTCCATACAGTAACTTTAATCATTGAATATTACTGCCTCTTATCAAACTATCTTGTGTCCCTCACAATTTATATTTTTAGTGTTTTCCATGTAGGCAGAAACTCTGTCAAATGTTAAGGTCTGTGAAATGCTTTAACAGATTTTGGTTTACAGTTCATTACTGACTTCTCCATAGTAAACATCTCCCTATGAAAGTGTTCTGGCAAGATTTGAAAATAATTTATATAAATAGGTTAACCCTTGTGTACCTTTCTAGTGGCATGCCTAAGGCAGCCTTCTTTAGTGTGTCTCCATTATTTTTAATGAGGCAGTAAGAGCTATCTTATGTAGAGCAGCCATTCAAAAGGTCATAGCACTGTTGCATGACTATTAGTAATATGTCTTACAAGAAGAGGTGTGCTGCTTATGTGTACATGAAATAGGCTTGTGCTCACTGACTTTTAATTAGATAATATAATTGCATGTGTACTTGTGTTTATGCAACTTACCATACCAAAGGGAGCATCAAATGTTGCTTGTAGCCTTAGAAAATGTCTTTTAAATTGTGATTGCATTTTTTAATCTTCTATCTGCTAGCTATGGTTTAGTACATGTATAATCATACCAATGAATATTTTTACTATTTTGATGTAAAAATATCTCTGTTCGTTACAGGGAAACATATGTTCTTATATGCTGTATTGATTATTTATGACTTTATGTTAACATATACTACTATGATGTGTTAATGTTCACTAATCCAATCAAAAGGTTTCATCTGATATTAAGTTTAAAGAGTCCCAGTCACCAGATCAGTCATTTGAATAACAATCTTCTTATGTTATTATAAATGCATTAAACATATTGTATGTGTAGCGCTATTTTTACACTCTTTGCGGCTACTGGGGTATGATGGCACAACCTGTATAATATTTAAGAGCAGAGTACTTATAATCTGTGTGATCAGGACAAGATCTCTAACAAGCGCTAGTGCCTCCACTCAATTGGGGCTTGTGGATAACAAGTGAAATCCCAATTGAGAAATGTATCATCCACATAGACAGTAATCCACACAGCATTGTATATGAAAGTCCATGTATTGAAGAAATAACATTTAGTGAACCATCCAACATAAAGTATCTTCCAAACAGGAATGTTAAAGCGTTAACAGTCTTTTTTGCATGTCTAAGTGAGGGGAGGCTGCAACACTTACAGTCTGAACTCTCTCTCTGCAGAAAATCCACACCCCTCTCTTCTCCACAAGTGCTCTCTATGATAACCTCATCCTCAGTGCCCAGAGAGTATAGCAGCCATATTGGAAAAGGGCAAAACAAACACTGCATAACAGAAGTATACACTGGAAAATGGGCAAATAAATTATCACATCACTACATATGCATGTTATTTACCTGTAAAAGCCTCCTTTTTGTTGACATCCAAAATCCCTAAGGCTGCTGTTGGACACTTCCATCTTGAATATAATGTCAGCAGATTCAGAGCTGTCACTCTAAAGCACAGATGTCAAACTAGTGGCCCTCCAGCTGTTCCCATGAGGCATTGCAAGATTGACAGTTACAAGCATGACTCCCAAAGGTAGAGGCATGATGGGACTTGTAGTTTTGCAACAGCTGGAGTGCCGCCAGTTTGACACCCCTGCTCTATAGTATTCCCATCCACTACTCCCCTGACAGCTACCAAAAGGCCATGAGCGCAGATCAGAGTAGGGGTGGAGAAGATGAGCCAGCACAGTGATTGGACACTCCCAGAAGAGGAGATTGCTATGATTTGCAAAGAGAGTTGGGGCTGAACTACGAAATTGATTAAGTAAAACTTTTTATCCAAAGGCACATTCCACATTTAAAAAATGTTTATGCAAAAAACCCCACTGCAATGAAGCATTCAACTACTTGAAATTTCTATGCTTTTACCTGCATTGTTTTTAAGTTTGTTACAGGGTCTCTTTAATCATAATTTAAACACTTCAGCCCCAGAAGGTTTTCCCCTCTTCCTGACCAGGCCATTTTCTGCTATTCGGCATTGCGCTGTTTCAACTGGTAATTGAGTGGATATGCACCGCTGTACTTAACCGCTTGCCGACCCGCCGCAGTGTTTTTACTGCGGCAGGGCGGCACCTGTGCGCACAGCGCCATCTTTTAATGTCGCTGTGCAAAACAGGTAGGGGGCGCACGTGAGGCGCGTGCCCGCCATACCTGTCCCGCTGATCGTGGCAGCGGGTGTCCGTCATCGGCTCCCAGCAGGTCATTTCCCACTGGGTGCTAACGATTACAAGTAATCACTGACAGATAGCACGGCTGCAGCGTTTACATTGCAGCTATGCTATCTGTCAGTTTAGAGCACGCTGAACCTGAGAGAAGACTTTATCTCTCGGGATCAGCATGTTCCTGTGAAGTACACACCCCCGACCCCTAGTAAAACACTCCCCTCACACAGTTAACCCTTTCTTTATCTAATAAAAGTTAACCCTTTCCTCCCCAGTGCCATTAGTACAGTGTCAGTGTTTTTTTTTTGCCCTGATCACTGTATTGGTGTTACTGGGGATGTCAGTGACCCCAAGTCAGTCCCCCCCCCCCCCCCCCCTCAGTGTCAAACTGTCCATCGCAGTCCCGCAGTCATAAGTCGTTGATCACTGTCATTAATCGCTGATCACCGCCATAGGTCGCTGATTGCCGCCATTATTAGTATAATAAAAAAATCCCAGTATCTTTCCCACCATTTGTAGATGCTATAACTTTCATTAACCAATTAATTTACACGTATTGGGATTTTTTTTAAGCAAAGACATGTTGCAGAATACATTTTGGCAGAAATTTATGACTAAATTTGATTTTTACATTTTTTTTACTGGACATGTAAGGATGTAAATTTCATTTATGTACCGTATTGCATGACTGCGCAATTGTCCGTTAAACTAGCACAGCGCTGTATAGCAAAAAAATGGCGTAAATTGCAGTATCTATACCATAGTTTGTAGACGCTATAACTTTCACACAAAGCAATCAATATGCACTTATTGGGATTTTTTTTACCAAAAACATGTAGCAGAATACATTTTGGCCTAAATTTATAACTAACTTTGAGTTTACTATATATTTTTTATAGCTGAAAGTAAAAAATATCATTTTTCTTCAAAATTTTGGGTCTTTTTTTGTTTATAGCGTGAAAAATAAAAAGTGCACAGATAATCAAATACCACCGAAAGAAAGCTCTATTTGTGTGAAAAAAAGGACGTAAATTTTGTTTGGGTGCAGCATTGCATCACCGCGCAATTATCACTTGAATTAGTGCAGCGCCGAGTAGCAAAAAGAGGCCTGGTCAGGAAGGGGGGTAAATCCTCAGGAGGGCAAGTGGTTAAACAAAATGTATGTCCCTTCTTTTTTACACAAATAGAACTTTATTTTGGTGGCATTTGATCACCACTGAGTTTTTTTACTTTTTTTGTGATATAAATGAAAAAAGACCGAAGATTTTGAAAAAAAAAAACAATATTTTCTACTTTCTGTTATAAAAAATATCCACTAAACCCAAATTTAGTCATAAATTTAGGCCAAAATGTATTCTGCTACGTGTCTTTGGTAAAAAAAAATCCCAATAAGTGTAAATTAATTGGTTTGTGTGAAAGTTATAGCTTCTACAAATTATGGTATATGTATCAGAATTTACGTAGCTTTTACTTTCTGACTGCCTATTACGTTTCTTGAGTTGCTAAAATTCCAGGGAAGTACAAACCCTCCCCCAAATGACCCCTTTTTGGACAGTAGACACCCAAAGGAATTTTCTGAGAGGCATGTTGAGTCCATGGAAGATTTTTTGTTTTGCCAAAACTTTTCTGAATATTACAAAACAATTTTTTTTTAATACACAGTTGTCACTTAAATTATATATTGCTCAGCCATGCCATGGGTATATGTGGAATAACACCCCAAAACACATTCTTCTACTTCTTCTGAGTATGGGGATACTACATATGAGAAACTTTTTGGCAGCCTAGGTCCCCAAATTGCAATGACGACCTTCAGGGCATACTTCCTCATGTCACTTTCTCACTACCTACCACAGTTTCGGAGGCCCTAAAATGCCAGGATAGTACAACCCCCCCCCCCCATGACCCCTTTTTGGAAAGCAGACACCTCAAGGAATTTGATAAGAGGCATGGTGAGTATTTCTCTTGAAAAAGAAAAAATACATTTTCGTTTTCTTTCTCTATTTTCCAAAAACTCTTGGCAACAAATGAGATCTGCACAATACTCACCATGCCCCTTAGCAAATACCTTGGCCTGTCTAATTTCCAAAAAGGGGTCATTTGCAGGGTGCTTCTACTATCCTGGCATTTCAGGGCCAACATTAGAAGGTTATGGCACGCATCACCCACTCTTCTAACCACCTGAAGATCAAGCCTGTTCTGACACTTTCTGTTTACATGAAAAAACATTTTTTTTGCTAGAAAACAATTTTGAACCCCCAAACATTATATGTTTTTAAAGCAGGGGTCCAAGAGAATAAAATGGGGGTGTTGAAATTTTTTATGCCACACAGTATTTGCACAGCAATTTTTAAAATGCAATTTGTTTGGAAAAAATTAAATTTTTTGCACTTTAATGCACAAAACAACAATACATTGCCCAACTGTTTGATAAAATATAAAAGAGAATGTTACACCAAGCAAATAGATACTGACATGACATGACATGACATGCACACACACGTGCAATGGTGACAAACTACGTAACTTTTTTATATCCATAGGCAAGGCTTTAAAAGCCTTTAAAGGTTACCTCTTTAGATTTACACAAGAGGTCTAGTGCTAGAATTACTGCCCTCGATCTGACATTCACGGTAGCAAACATGTATGGCACAATCTCTGTTTACATACCGACAAGGGACCAACGATTGCATTTGCCTTTCCACATGAGCACAGGGATGGGCGCGTGGGAGATGATTTTTTTTTATATTTAGATATTTTTTTATATTTATTTTGCTTTTTTTTATTTTTACACTTTACAATTTACACCTATTTTTTTATCAGTTTTATTGTTATCACGGGGAATGTAAATATCTCCTGTGATAGCAATAGGGGGTGACAGGTACTCTTTTCTGATAAATATGGGGTCTATTAGACTCTAGATCTCTACTCTGCTCTTAAAGCATCTGATCACATGAAGATCAGTGTGATCAGAAGCTTTCCCAATTTTAAAATGGCACTGTTTATACCCGGTGAAACCGAAATAATGAAATGCTTGTTGCTTCGGGTTTCTTAGACCATTCAGATGATTGGAACCATTCTGGTCTCTGATCAGCTCTATGGTCAGCAAGTGCATTCTCAGGTTTCCTGGGGGGACGGTGGCCCGAGAAAGCCATAGAAGGCAGCAGAAGGGATGTGGTGCCCCTTCCCGCAGCTTGTAAAAGCTACCTGTGATGATTGTGTGCAATAGAGGCATGGACGCTGTACATGACAGCCATCTTGTTAGGTCCCTTCCATGTTCTCTCCTGTCCTCCCTTTTGAATGGAATGTGAGTCTGTAAGTGAACTGAGGTCAAAAGGGCCTCTTATCCTAAATAAAACACAGCTAGATGAGCTTCAGGGCTGAAAACCACTAATTAGTCTGGTTCCAGGGGGTCTGCTTGAAAACCACTTTCCTCTGCCCAATCGTAAAACAATAACTCAGTCAGTCTTGACCTGTTAGGCCATTAGGGCTAGAGCGTGCCATAAAATGTATATTCCACATGAGTCATTTTTTCATACAATTCATAAACTTCAGCAGGAACTGGGCACATTAATATGAAGTATATATTTGGATAGGTCATTTTAATATGAGTCACAAGAGACCTTACATGACTATATTAGTACCTACAAATGAGAAGCAGCAATCTCATTATCTGGAGTGGTAAAGATATGCTATGTTTGATATCTTTGCGTTTGGAATATAATTTTAAACATTAATCTGCCAGTTGCTAGGATGCTACCTGTACCTATTGAAGGTTATTGACCTTAGTATAAAATTGTAAGGGATTTGGTCATAACCTTGGTTACCGCCTAACACCCATCCCCAAACTGGATGATTGGTCAGTTGTTCTCAGGAGACACCCCTTTGAGATGATAGAAAAAGACTAACAGCCTGGAGAACGGAAGCTCTCCTTTAACATTGATCAGGAACCATCTAAGAAATTTGAGAGCCAAGGTAACCTTTTGTTCGGACAATTGGACTCTGCTCAAACCAAGGACTATTGCAAGTATTCTGCCTTCTGAACTTCATTCTTTTATTTTATTTCTCTGTTGTTTTATTGCTCTCTTTATATCTTTGTTACATCTTTTTCTGTAAATATTTTAATTAGATCATTTTGACCTTTTTAGTAATAAATCCTATTTTCTGAAAAGTGTTGAACTGTCTCTAAAGCTTGTAATGCAAACTCAAGATACATCTGTCTGTGGTGACAGTGTGTGTTACAGACACTTATACTAATAGTGTTACTGCTAAGATTTGTGAGTTTCCTCCTTCTCTGTAAAAACGTGGTGGCAGTGTGAAGGGTTAATTGCGTAATTAACCTGACCCAGTAACAATCGCTCTCAGGCTGCTGCACATAGATTGTAGTCCCGCGAGCTGGAAAATCTTTCTGCAGGGCGCAGCTGAGAGCGGAATTGTTACGCAAGTGAAAGCACGGTGCGAGATTGGCTGGTCCTTCGTTCACGAGTTGGTGAGAAGGGCTGGGGTCGGGCGCCTTGCACCATCACACTACCCAGCTGTTATTTAGCCACTAGGATTGTTTTTACATGAAAGCCAACCGCCAGCTGAAAAAAACAATACCAGGATGATGTCTGTAGCTGCAGACATCATCCTGATATAACCACTCAAAGTCCAGTGATGTACCAGTACATTGCTAGTCCTTGTTGGGCATATATGTAGCAGCAGAGAACATTGGCATATGATGAATCAGTTCTGTGGACCAATATGACCACAATTCATTCTTTTTTGTAATGTCCATGTTGAGGGTTAGTCCCAAAAAAGTTTTAAATTCGGAAACATGAAAGGTTTTCATGTGAATTATCTGGTAAGAGCTAAATTTGGGTGGGCGGCAATGTACTGTTGTGTGTAGCCCACAATCAATTGATACAAATCATCCATGAAAAACAACAGAGGGGCTAAACGCTAGTGCTGGCAACGAACGGGGCTGATCCTGCTGAGTTTTTGGAGACACTATACTAAGGAGGAACTAACATAGTTCTGTTCGTGATCAATATATTGATCCATACAAACACTATACTAGTAATGGGGGTGATCAGCAACCTATAGGGTGAGTGCGATAGTGTGCAGGCAATCTAGCTGACCCTGGCTGGGAAAGGCGCTAACTGACCCTGACACTGATGTAGCTAGTGGCAGTAATACGGTGATCAGTGAAAAATTCTATATATTGACACTGTGCTAATGGCACTGGCTGAGTGATCAAAGGGTTAATAAAGACGATCAACGTGTTAAATGTGCTAAACTGACATGTAGGTGTAAAAGGTAGTGCTTTTACTCACAGTGTCATGTTCTCCCTTCTCTCCCTGAACTGACATGGTGGTGCATTCCTGCATGCTCACACCCGGAAATAGAAAGCTACGTAAGGGAACGCCACTCGCCCGCACATTGTGGGTGGGCGGTCGGCAACTAGTTAAAAAAAATGTATAATAATAATTTTATATATATATATATATATATATATATATATATATATACAGTATATTATATAAATAATTAAAATAAAAAAAACTCAATTATGTATTTTTAATTTATTTTTTAACATTAGTTTTTATTATAAAAAAAAAATACTTTCATCAGAGTAGTTCAACGTTATCATAGTAACATTGTACTACTCTGGGTGGATGATCAGGATTTTTTTTTTGTACATTTTAACCACTTGCCTACATGGCACTTATACCCCCTTCTTGCCCAGGCCAATTTTCAGCTTTCAGCGCTGTCGCACTTTGAAAGAGAAAAATGGGGGGACCATCGGGTGGTAGAAGGACATATCCAAACCAATACCATAGTGCCACATCCCTATTAATAGATAACGAAAAGAAAAATGTCTAATGGACTTTCTAGGCACAAAAACTCGGTATACAAAAAATAAAATCAATGTTGCTTTATTAACATATCACTTTAAAACATATCTTGTATGTAATTTTTTAAAAATCACATTGCACACTTGAAACACAGCTGATCCCCCACAACCAACCAACTGTAAACAACTGATTCCAAAAAGAAGTTGAGTGACGATAGTACAAACAGTAGACTTCTTTTAGAAGGTGGGGAGTATTCAAGCTGTGTGACAGACGCTAAACATGTTTTGTGACTGAAGTCGCTTCTTCAGGGGCTAACAGCGCATCTGAAGATGATAACTAGACTTCAGCAATATGCATGTATACAAATTCAAACAAAAGTTACAACAAAGGTAGCAATTATAAACACTTACATAGTTAAAAATTACATACAAGATATGTTATAAAGTGATATCTTAATAAAGCAACATTGGTTTTATCGTTGTTTACCAAGTTTTTGTGCCTAGAAAGTCCATTAGAAATTTTTGTTTTCATTACCTGTCACACTTTGAATGACAATTGCACGGTCATGCAGCACTGTACCCATATGACATTTGTATAATTTTTTTCACACAAATAGCTTTCTTTTGGTGGTATTTAATCACCACTGGAGTTTTTATTTTTTGCACTATAAACAAAAAAAGAGCAAAAAATTTGAAAAAAAAAGTTTTCCTTTGTTTCTATTATAAAATTTTGCAAACAGGTAACTTTTCTCTTTCCCTGATGTGCGTTAATGAGGCTACACTGATAGGCAGAACTGATGGGCATTGATAGGCAGCACTGATGGGCAGCACTGAAGGGCACTGAGAGGCTGCACTGATGAGGTGGCAGTGATGAGGTGGCACTGGTAGGTATCGATGAGGAGGCACTGATGATTCTGCACTGATATGCTGCAATGATGGTCACTGATAGGTGGCACTGATGGACACTGATAGGTGGCACTGATGGGCACTAATTGACAGCCCTAACTGGCAGCACGGACTGATGACACTGACTGGTGGCACTACTGGGCACCGATGGGCTTCACTGGTGGGCAGCACTGCTGGACACTTATCGGCACAACTGCTGGGCAGCACTGATGGGTGGCACTGATGGGCACTGGTGGCATGCACTGATGGGCACTGCTGGGTGGCACTGGTGTGTGGCACTGCAGGGCACTGATCATCAGGGCACTGACCATCAGTGCCGATTTCCTCTGTGACAGCTGCCGGTTATTGGCAGTACTTCCCTCATGCTGAGACAGCGTGAGGAAAGTGCTGCTGATTACCGGCAACTATATTTACTCCGTGATCTGCTGTGTCATTGGACACAGCTGATCACGTGGTAAAAGGCCGCTGTGATTGGCCTTTTACCCCATCACATAATCAGCTGGAGCTGGAGATTGCTGGGTGCTCACTCCTGGGGGCATGCAGGAGGGTGCATTCAAGGAGGACGTCATATGACGCCCTCCCAGAACTGGGTAACTGAGCTGTAGCCATTATGTGGCTATAGCGCAGTTACCAAGTGGTTAAAAAAAAAATATTTTTGCTCCTGCAATGCAATTTTTGCTTTGAACTGTCAGTTCAAACTACTAGTGAACTTTGATTGGCTTCAGATGATCATATGATACAGGGTGCTGTGATTGGCCCATGTACCATGTGAGAGCTGTGGGCCAATCACAGCTCACTTGGAAGGGAAGCAGAGCTGTTATGAATCAGATTGATTCATAACAGCTTTGCTGACATTGTGATCATGTGATCGCATAGTGACAACATGATCAACGGGTCCTTTTTACCAGGATCCAGTGGACACCGCAGTCACGCTGCACCCCACTGTGTTAGTACAGCCAGAGCGACGTACCAGTGGATTGCGGACGGGCATGAAGTGGTTAATTTATATTTAACTGGATTCTAGCTTATGGTCAGTTTTATATATTTTAAAGACTATAGCTGTTTTATATATTTTCATTATTTTCATTATTCATATAAAATCTTTATAAATCTGGTGTCAGAGAGATTTCTGTTTTTTGTATAGAAAGAATCTAAATTATAGAATTATCCCTGATAAATAACAATATAGTGTATCACAACAATTCTCATATAAAAATCAATGAAAAACAATAATTAAAGTCCCATGAAAAAGTCCATGTGCAATGTGTATAAAAAAAAACTTCTCTCTTCTTCAGTACCAACCGTGCCACCACCATTAGGTGAAAAACTTGCTCACTTCACTTTATGACCTCATCAATAGGTCATTCTGCGCTCAACATATGGACACACTCATGTACACCCATCATAGTCTTCCCGGGACCGCCACAGTATACACTCCTCCAGCTGACGCTCTCATATAATGTGTATTATAGAAACCAGAAAAGTGGAACCATACTGCTCTCTATTTATAAAACGATTTATTAGTGCCCAGATTAAAAACACTTACAAGGTGCAAGAAACAAGCCAGCAAATAATGTATATTTCATTACATGGCTCACCACCCCGCTTTCCCAGATCATCAGAAGGTCATCTATTCAAAATGTCTAGGACTCAGCTCCTTCGACCTATACATGTTACTGAGGAAGCCCGAATCTAGCTTCCTTACAGATAGCATAACATTCTCCATGGTCTTCATATTACATACACTTAATTTGCCAAAAGTATTGGGACACCCCTCCAAAATCATTTGATTCAGGTGTTCCAATCAGATGACCAGGGAGTGAATTAGAAGCTTTGTGATGTCATTGGTTAGGAAGGGGCATATTTTGGAGATGTTGCGGAGGTTGAGGAGGCAAGCTTTGCACAGTGATTGGATGTGGGGCACCTCAGCATATGTGGATGGGTTGATAGGTGTGCCATCAATCTTGACAGAGAAGTCAGAGGAAGAGGCACGTGGGGGAGGAAATATTATGAAATATCAGTTTTGGATAGACTGAGTTTGAGCAAGTGGTGTGACATCCAGGCTGATACGTCTGTGAGTAAACTAGTGCTGCATGTGGAGACTGATACAGTGAGCTGTGGGGTAGTGAAATATATTTCCACGTCATCAGCGTAGAAATGGTATTGGAAGCCCGGGGAGGACGTGTAGATATAGAATTGGAGAGGTCCAAGAACGTAACTGTGGGGAACCCCGATGGAGAAAGGCAGAGGAAAGGAGGCTGTAAAATTGTAATTGACACTGAAGGTGCAGTGGAATAAGTAGGAACAGTATAGTCACAGGGACCAAAGGAGCCGAGTTTTTTTTAGGAGAAGGGGGTGGCCCACTGTGACAAAAGGCCCAGAGAGGACCAGGAGTAGGAGTGCAGAATTGTGTCCATTGGTTTTAGCTATTAGTAGATTGTGAGTTTTAGGAGAGCAGTTTCTGTGCAGTGTTGAGAGGAAGATGCAGATTGAAGAGGATCAGGTAGGTTATTTTTAGTGAGATGGTTGCTCAGTCGGTTGTAAGTTATGTTTGGTGTGGTCCAGTGAGGGCTTTTTAAGTATGGGGGTGACTAGGGGGTGACTAGTGCACTAGTGTTTTAGAGAGTTGGGGAAGATCCAAGAGTCCAGGGGGCAGGTGGTTAAGTGGGTTTTGGAAAAAAGTTTAGCAACCTCGTCTAGGGTTGAATGAGGAAAGTAATGAGTGTACCTGTGGACATGGAGTAAGAAGTGGGGAAGATATCTATACAGCGGAGATCTTATTATTAACTGCATCAATCTTTTTTTTTTTAAGTGATTGGCGATCTCATGGGCAGTGATTGAGGTAGTAAGTGGAAACAGTAGAGGACAAGTAGAGAGTTGAAGGTAGAGAGGAGTTGATGGGGACTGGATGAGAAGGTGTTATAGAGAGTGATAAAACAGGTCTGCTTGGTAGCATGAAGGCAGGAATTTATATTTTTTTAAAATCTTTCTAAAACTTAGTCTTATGCAACTGACTCCAGAGCTCAACTACATTTTTTCAGACTATATAAGACCAGATCTATGAGCCAAAGGTGTGACATCCCCAGTTGTATCCTCAGTTTGGCATTTACAGTATACTATATGGCACTATTTTTGCACTATTTTTGCAATTTTCACTGGGTTGCATAAAATTTATGTTTTTAGCTCAGTGGTTCCCGGTGCACGGGTAGGTGCATTCCTGTTCATGTTTCTGAATAGTTAGAGCCACTGTTGGGCATAATTTGACATAGGGCTATATAGTTTTTCTTAAGTTTTAACATTGCTTAAAAATGCAACATTTCTTTAATTAACATGCCAGGGACATGTCCTTTACTTGCCTGTAAAGCCTCGTGCACACCGGTGTACTTAAGCATACATCCATGCAAAGAGTTTGCCTGCATGGGATGCACAGGTGTTCTGTGTCCATGTGCAATCAACCTCATTCATGTTTTTTTGGAACACAGTGGCTGCACAGACACAACTGCTAGTCCTAATTTTACAGTTGTGCTGGCGTACCAGCATGGCTGTTGAGTTGGGATCAGCACTCTGTACCAGACACTTATCCTAGATTCCTAGATAAGAGTTTGGTATAGATGTTAGTGGGGGGCTTTCTACACAAAAAAAGAAAATAACCAGGAGTTCTCCCTAAAAATACACGCCAGACTTTTACTCTGGATGAGGGTTTAGTATGGATGTCAAGGGGGACCCTGTACAGAAAAAATTGTGTGGGACCCCCAAATTCCATACTAGAACCTTTAGGTCTGGTATGGATTAAAAGAGGAGTCCCACAGAAAAACCCACACCAGACCTTTATCCAAGTGTGCAGCATGGCAGGCCACTGAAGGAAGTGAGTGTGCACCCAAATATGTGCATGTGGCCATATTTGGTCAGTGGTGTCATGGTACCCCCCATTTTTAATATGGATGGGGGGTCCCAGCTAGTAAATGAATCTGGCTGCGTGATAACACTTGTTGCTAAGGATGTAGACTATATGTTTGAAGGAGTCCAAGTGCTACAGATCCAGTTTTGAAGTCTACCAGAAGGTAGCACGCAAGGATTCCACATATTCTAGACTTTATCCAGGCATTCTGACAAGCTGAGAGTTTCTTTAAAATACAGTTTCTATATTTTTTAACTGCAAAAAAGTAAGAGTAGAAGCTTTTCAAGTTCACATGCTCATCCTTTTCAGTGCTGTGAAAAAGGTCTTGTAGTCAGTTTGAGTTGTTTTTTTTATACTGACTCAAACAGATCCTGTCCGTAGGTAGATGCTTAGATGATTTTTAACCTGACCATAGTACTCCCTTAAGAAAACCAGACTTTTAAGAAATGTGAGTTACACAGGGCCAAGATTAGCATAGGCCTAAGGCAAAGTACCACCTATCACTTAACAACTCTGTGTACTGCATTAAACAAGTAATTACATGGATATGTTAAGTCACCAACACACCAGTAGTTAACTGTAAAATTTGCACTACCCTTTTAAAGATTGTTGGATAAAGACCAGGTTTGTAGTGTTAAAATTCACAGATCCATCTTTTTTTGTGGGAAATAATCACAGTACCAATCCATTCCTATGTATTATAATAATCTTCTTACTCATTTGAAGGACCACTGTTGTGAAAAATATTGCATTATATTCCTACATATGGTTAATACACATAATGACAGTATTTCATATTTGAATTCCTTTTTTTATTTCACTTGCCTTTATTTATATTTTTCCCTCTTATTTACTTGTTAAGAAAAAGATACAGTGATGGGGATCAGATGCTGACAAAAACAGTTTTATTATAAACGTCCAAGATCCCTTATAGTTTTTTCAAACCCCTAACCATGTTACATTTGCTGTACACCTTGACCTAAAAGTCAATTTTTTAAATTTGTATTTCTATAACACCTTTCTCTCTGGGGACTCAATACACTTCAGCTGGGTACACATGGTCTGAATATCGGCCAGTTCAGCAGATACCGCCTGATATTCCGACCATGTGTGCAGCTGCCTTTCAGACAGAAGTCAGTCTAAGGACTAGCTTTTGTTGAAGGGACATGCTGAAAAACCAGCATCCAAACAGCATGCGCAGCCTAGCACTGATTAGTATGTTCTGGAGTAGGAGGGAGTGCCCCTGTCAGAACACAAAGACACAGTGAGAGAGATCGCTGTAGTAACATCGCTTAGTATGGCGATCTCTCAGTTTTTTTTGTTCAGCCTGCTATGTTGGATGAAAAAAAAACTGAATATGTGTACCAGGCATTAGGAGGAGATGCAGCCATCTTTCAAGCACTCATTTGAGCCAAATAACCTACCAGAATGTCATTGCAGTGAGGGAGGAAACCAGAGTACTTGGAGGAAACCCACAGAAACACCATTTTCTTAGCGATTAGGAGGGGGATTGTCAAAGCACAGGGGACTGGGAGCTGAGTTGGGAAAATGTACAAATGCAAAAACATTTTTTTAATTCAATTTAGCAGGTAGCACCAATTTTAATAACGCTTAAAAAAAACATCATAAATGCCAATTTCCTTTAAATAACATGCCTGGATGTTGCCCTAAACTTGCCTCTGAAGTGGCGCATCTGTAGAATATATACAACCTACTACAGCAACACTGTAAAACTTTGTAAAAAACAGCATTATTATATATATAAATCGATATGCAGCGCTAAACACCACAATAAACGAGTAGTATTCTAAATTCATAAATACTGAACGTTCAAATATATACAAAATGCGTAAGCACTGTTAATAGTGCAAGATTAGTGCAGTGATAACCACGTTTAAAACGTTGCTAATATAAATGTTTGAATTGGATAACAAAGTGGTGGTGGTAGTGAGTCTAATCACATGAAGATAAAATTCATCAAAAATAGTGCTCGGTGTTCCGTGACTTCAATTGCTATTGTGAAAATCCGGTACAATAATGCACTTACCAGAAGTACATATAATGAAAGCATTATATGTATATCATATATGTAGTATCATCAGGGTCTGGTCTATAGTTGCGGTATCATCTGGCTCTATGGTAGACTCTCAGAGATGAAACGACTCACACTCGGGGGTCACCTCAGGCACACAGATTCGTCCAAACCAGCTCAAAAACCCTGGTAGCACCTTCCCAAATGGCTCCACCTCATGAGGCTCACAAGAAACGAGCAAATACTGGCCGGTCTGCCATTATTATTATATAGTGCCAACAGTTTGCTCAGCACTTTGCTATATAAAGGGAGATAATACAGCAATGATACAGTTCAATACAATATGGTTTGGAGGGCCCTGCTCCTTGGAGCTTACAATCTAAGAAACCCCCCCCCCTCAAAAAGCAGCAATTATTCTTGATTCCCTGTTGCTGACCTGACTTCTCTCTGAATTATTTTCTGCTCTGACTTTCTACTGTGACCCTGCTTTATTCTGACCTTGGCTCATCTGTCTATTACTGCTGACCTTAGCTTGCTTCTTGACTACAATCCTACTGGTTACCCATTACTGACCTTGGCTTGCTTTATTTTCATGATTCCATTGTCTATCCATTGCCTCCTGACATGGGTCTGCCTTCCATCCTTCCAAGTTATCAACCACTGGCCACCACAGACTTTGCCTCTAGCCAAGCTGCCATCGCCAATATACAGGAAGGGACAGGGAGAGTGGTGACATAATTGCCCAAAAATGGCCATGGTCATGATGTCACCCCCTCTAACCACACTCCTCTGCTCATTTTGCTGGGGATTCCCCACCCATGCCTGCACCTGTTTTGTCCTTTGCAACCATTGACAACAGGAAGCTGCAATGTGAAGCTGCAATGTTCATTCATACCCTAAACATTTGGTGTCCAAACAGCTCAACAGTGATTGTTCAGTCAGAACACTCAGCTCATACCTACTCATATCTATAAAGCAAATTAGGCTGTTGGAGCTTGCGCATAGCCTATATACTTCAGCTACATGACTGTTCTAAGTGTGTATTTAACATATTAAGGCATGCTAGATCCCTGCTCAGAAACAGATATATCTAAGTTATGATAACTTAAACAGACTTATGTAACCAATAGCACAATAGATCATAGCCAGGAATGAGCGAATGTGTGTGTTTTGAGTTTATGGAAAATTCTTCAAACCCATTGTAAAGTCTAAAACTGCAATCTGAACCTAAAACATAAATCTGAACTCAAATCTGAACCGCACTGAAGTCTTTATGGGCAAATCATGAAAATATTGAAAATCAATCTTAGCAATGTTCAAGGTTATTAGGCAAGATATGGTCGAGCTAAGGGCATGGGGAGCTAGGCACTGGGTGACATGCACTAAAGAAAAAAAACATTTTTTTAATACTTGTGCGATTCTCTTGGTGATCATCAGCAACACCATATTCTGGCATCACATATTTTGTAGGTGTAATATACAGGAAGGGACAGGGATAGTGGTGACATCATTGCCCAAATATGACCATGGCCATGAAAACAGGAAACTGCAGTGTTCATCCATACCCTAAACATTTGATGTCCAAACAGCTGAACAGTGAATGTTCGGTCAGAACTCTCAGCTCATAAATACTCATATCTAAAGTAAATTAAGTTGTTGGAGCTTGTCTATAGCCTATATGTTGCAGTATGCCCAGACAGCTACATGACTGTTCTAAGTATGTATTTAACATAATAAAGCTTTGTAAAGTGCTGCGCAAACTGTTGGTGCTATATAAATCCTGCATAATAATATAATACTACATCAATGTCCAGAAACAGATACATGGATGTCATGATAGCTTGTGTGTGTGTTGAGTTTATGTGGATTTCTTCAAACCCATTGTAAAGTCTAGAACAGCAATTTGAACCTTCAACATGAAGCTGAACTCAAATCCGAACTGCACTGAAGTATTTCTGAATCAAATCATGAAAAATATTGAAAATATCAAAATCAATTTTGACAATTTTCAAGGCCAATAGGCAAGAGATAGCCAAACTAAGGGTGTTTGGAGCTGGACACTGGGTGACATGCACTAAAGAAAAAAACATTTTTAAACACTGGTATGATTCTATTGGTCAGCATCAGCAACGCTGTATTCTGACATCACATATTTTGCATGTGTAATAGATTTAATTTTCTTTTACATTATTGCATGACTTAAATAAAGAGAGAACAGCATTACAATATGATGTATTACAACTTGAAAAAAAAAGTTTTTTTCTAGTCAGTTTTAATGGTGACATATGCTTTTTTTCAGCAGTAATAGACCTGAAGCCTAAAGCTTAAGCCTTCCACTTTGTACCATTTGGCCAGTGGAAAAACAGTTTCATAATATAGTTAGCTTCTTTTCTGGCAGTATCACACTGTATTATGTTAAACGAATAATACGTCAAAACAGAATGCACAAAAACAGTTCCCAGAAATGAGGTAGGTTTTCTCAAGAAATAAAAATTACAGTTTATTATTTCAGAATCAATAACCAAAAATATTTTACATTCACTGGGGAGAATGTAAGCATCTAGATTAGGCTACAATGTAATATGGAGAGATGAAGCAGATTTTGTCATGAAATAAAAATGAGGGTGTATTATGTTTGAGAAAATTGCCCCAAATATTGTAATTTCACTGGATAGTATGTAAGCAGCTTGATTAGGTCACAATGTAAGTGGGAGAGATAAGACAGGTTTTATCAAGAAATAAAATTAGGGAGTATTATTTCAGAGGCAAGAGACAGATATCTTGTACAGTTGTTGCACAGTATATACACAGCTTAATTAGATAATAATTTAAAAGGGACAGACAAGATAGTATATAATGAAATTAAAATTAGAGCGTATTATTTCAGGGACCATACCAAAAAGTATTATACATTCTACGAAGAAAAAGTAAGCATTTTGATTGGCTTCAATGTAAGAGATAGAGACTAGACAGGTTTTATCCTGAAATTAAAAGTGTTTTATTTCACAGAGACAATAGACACTGGAATATGCCATAGACAATGAAAAACAGACTATGATTTACCCTGTAGCAAACAGAAATTTTAAAGCTGAGGCCTAGCCACAGAAACATTACATGTGGGACACTTTTACATTGCTGGAGCAATATAGGATTTACCTTGAAGCAAAAGTTGGAATGTTTGCTCCTGGGTAAATCAATGCAGAGATAGCAACAGCTGGCAATAGTGACAACAGTGGCCAAGGGAGGTCACAGGATCTGTAAAGGAAGCAGACCGGTAGTGGCTGCAGTAGCTGATATAGGTGGCAGTCCAAAAGAGCTGGTAGGAGCTTGCAATGGTGACAGTTCAACAGAGATGCAGTAGCTGGTAATGGTGGCAGACCAGCACAGGACAGAAGCTGGTAATGGTGGAAGTTCAGCAAAAGTGGCAGAAGTTAGTAATAGTGGCAAACCACGATAGGGAGCTAGTAATGGCACCATGCCAAAGAGGTGACAGGAGTTGGTAGTGTAGCAGACCAGCAGAGGTGGCAGGAGCATGTAATTGTTGCAGGTCAACAGAGGTGGCTGGATCCAGTAATGGTGGCAGGCCCATTAGCAGCCATGTTCCAAGAGCTGATTATAGTGGTAGGCTCACAGAGGGGAAAGAAGCTGGCAATTTTGGCAGGCCAACAGAGGTGAAACTTGCAGGTAATAATGGCAGATTAGAAGAGGGGAGTGCACAATGGAAATATTTGTTTAGTTTCAGCTACATTCGTTAATTAAGTCATTTCATTTTGTCATAATCGTTATGTTAGAATGATTCATTTTCGGAACAAATTGTTATTTCAGGAGAGTATATGTTCGTTGTTCCGAGTCAATTTCGTATTTTCAGAAGTTCTGCTATTCTTTTATTATTTTGGAAGTTTAGCTATAATCATTTTAACTTCAATAATTAATACAGTCATTATGTTGTAACGTTATATTGGATGCTTCAGATATTAACAAAAGGCCCAAACTATTGATAATGTCATCTGAATAAACCAAAGTAATTCATTGTTTTCATTACATTTACTTCAGATTAGTTGAAAGAAGTTACTGTTGTGATTTCGAGAATCAGATACATCTGATTCTCTGAATAATGCAAATGTTTCCGAATTTTGATTTGTAACGAAATGAACCACACATTTCTAATGTTAGGAGCAGGTAATAGTGGCAGCAGCAGGCCAGGAGAAATATCTGGAGCTCATGATGGTTGCAAGCTAGCAGAGATGGCAAGAGCTGGTAATGGTGGCAACAGTGGCCAGGGGAGGTCAAATGATCTGGTAAAAGAAGATATCCAGTAGAGGCTGCAGGAGCTGATATTTATCAGTCCAAAACGGCTGGCAAGAGCTTGTAATGATGGTAGTCCAGCAGAGGTGCAGGAGCAAGTAATGGTGGGAGGCTAGCAGAGTTGCAGAAGCTGGTAATGGTGGCAAGCCCAGAGAGGTGGCAGGAGCTTCTTATGGTAGCGCACCAGGAGAGGTGGCAGGAGCTGGTAATAGTGGCAGGCCAGATGAGATGGCAGGAGTTAGTAATGGTGGAAAGCAAGCAGAGGTGGCATGACCTGGTGATGGTGACAGGCTGTGATGGTGTCAGGTTGCTAGTGGTGGCAGGAGATGGTAAAGGTGTAAGGTATCATTTTTAAGCCAGCAGTTTTTAAAGCTGTCATAGAAATGCTTGGGCAAGAGGGTGGTAAGGCAATTTTTTTCTGCAATGGTACTTGTGGAAGAGACACCTGTTTGGTCAAGGATGCTCCTGGGGCTAGAAGTATTACAATGAGGTTCAAGCCGACACTTGGCCCTGCTCAGCATGGTCTAACCCTCTGCCCTTCTTTATATGTTCAAACCCTTTGGTCAGATCTCCATTCTTTTTGCTTAAGGTCACAGATGTTGCAGTGGATGCAGTTGAAGAATCTTGTGGAGCGAAGGGAAAGGTTGGTAGAAGTGTAGAACAAGGAGGAGGAGTGTGGGCCTTTTGCTGCTGGCTGGCATCATTGAGGTACTGAGCTCTGTGGTGCAGAATCATGTGCTTTTTTTATGGATGTATTGCTCAAATTACCTTTTCCTGTCATTGGCATTTACTGGCAAGAGAAAAGTGCCCATTTTTTACTGGCTGACAGTAAAAATACTGACGGTTGGCAACACTGTTTGGGAGGCATTGAACAGACCCCTGGAAGACTTCCCCATGTCTTCCATTATCCTGAGCTACCTCCTCCTAGCCACATACTACTCCCCTTCCTGGAAGACTGTCCCATGTCATCTTCAGCCTCAATATTCCCATGGCAATCATATGCTTCTTCCTCCTGTGCCTGATGTGGAAGAAGTGGGGAGAATCTAGCTTCACCTAAGCTAATTAGCACTAAACAGGAGGGCAGAACAGAGGAAGATACCAAAAACATAGAAATACAACAAGTTGCAGGGGCCTGAAATCACAACTAGATGTCAGCATACTGCCGAATAATGATAACCTCATGCAGTTCAATAGGAAACAGAAAAATCACATGATAATGGGGCAGAAAACACTGCAAAGTATCAGTAGCAAATATACAGCACAGAATAAAGTACTGTATACAGTACTGCAAAGCACAAAGCAGTCGAAGTACATTACACTCCTAAAAAGCAATGTCAGCTGTCACTCACTAAACTCCCAAAACTCTGACAAAGGGGTACTTGAAAAGCAGGCTTTTACAGCGTGTGGGCTGCAGCTCGGGTCAAAACCACCATTGGCCAAAGTCTTGCACCTGACTTTGGCCAATTATGGCTTCAGCAATGCATTATGGGATGTTAGTCGGAGTAATTCCCACTGAACATCCCAAAAATTCAGGATTTGGACGAATGTCAGAACAGCTAAGGTTTGGCTCAAACTTAGGTTTGGACCAAACATCCCTACATGATACCAAATGATTAGGGCTAGAACCTTCACCATCTGATGCTTTTGGGTATACCAGATGCCTGTGTTTACCCACTGCCTGCTGTGGTTCCAGCTGCCTGGCGTTATTTATTTATTTATTTCAGGTACTCATATAGCGCCATCAATTTACGCAGCGCTTTACATACATATATTGTACATTCACATCAGTCCCTAACCCTCATGGGGCATACAATCTAAGGTCCCTAACTCACATTCATACATATACATACTAGAGACAATTTAGACAGGAGCCAATTAACCTACCAGCATGTCTTTGGATATGTCACTAGAGTGTCCTTACACCTTTGAAGGAACACACTAGCGATCAATGAGTGGATCCTCAGCAGGCATCCTACACACCTGGAAGCATTGAATTTTGAAGATTCCAGCTGTGGATATAATGTGCAAGTGAGCAAAGACTGAAGTCACCAATTGCAGGACTGGTAAGCAGTGTTAATATTTCTTTTTCAGGGTTTAGGTCATCTCTTTAAGGAATCGAATGATCTCCTGAACCCTCCATCAGCTGTTATTTTGATATCTTCAGGTGGTCTCTTATCTCATGTTTCAACTCATATATTGTATCAAATAGGGGGTCAAAACATCATTTTTTAGTGCAGAGAAAACTAAAAATGAAAAATAATGCAAGCTTTTGTTTAAGTGGAACAAGATTTGTTAACCTAACATATTAATCTCTACTTTACCGAAAGACATGTAAAACTTTTTGTTGTGTAGTCAGCAGGGTACAAATTTTAAAGTGTGTTCTCCTGCTGATGCATTGCTTTTCCTTACTTCTTTTCATTCATTTTCTCAAGATTGTTTTTGTCATTATTGACAACTGAATGTGTTGATTTCACCTGTGGGCCACATTATAAGACACTTGCAGGAGTGATATGTATATAATAATACATTCATTCTTTTAAATGTCTAGTTTCAAAACAATTGGTTGCATTAACATGTGAATCAAAAGCATATAAAACTTCAGGCAGCATGAACACCTATTGTTTAATCAGTAATTACATGTTGAACACACTTTTTCTGTGATCAGAAGAAAATCCATGTACTATAAACCATTGTTGGCCCAATAAAGGCTCAACTACCTATTTCACATTTCTCTAAGTAATTTAACTTGATCTGTTGAAAATTACAGGTCTTTCAAGAACTGCCAACAAACCTTCCATTAACTGGAGGAAAGGATTATAGGGCCCACATAGGTCATAAAAGAGCTCCATCATATTTAGAGAAGGATTATTTTCCATGTAAGTACAGATTAAGGTGTTTTAACATGTTAACTATTTTATAATGGCAGCAACATTTGTTGGCACATTCAGTTGTGAGAAGGACTATCTTGGAAAAACAGAGGCATTAGAGGGCCACATTGGGTCTTGAACACAGAAAAGAACATTGCATGCTTCCTTACTATTCAAAGTTCAAATGTTTATTTGTCTCAGTAGGGAGGTTTAGGATGATGATCCACAGTCAGTGGCTTGCAAGCCACAGGTATCTATGATCTACCCTTGAAATGGATCACTCTAGGCTTTCAGCAGATCATAATTACCTAAAGACATGGCAGATTATGCACTTACCATGTATATGAAGAAAAGCAAAGTGCTGACAGACATTTGCTACTCTATTAATATTCAATAAATGATTAAAAAAATGTTTCTAATATTTTTCAATTCAAAAGCTTCATACTGTTGAAAATCCACCACCAATTGTGTAAGACTCCATCACCAATAGAACTGAATAAACTCACCAGAGCAAATTGCTAGTAAAATTTTAAACTAGCAAATCACGTATTGGCTCTGGGAGCAATGGTCTCAGACTGATGACCGGCAACAGAAGATGATTCTTATAATGTACGAATCTTCATATATCATATACGCTCAAAGGAAGAGAACAGAGCAGGAAATAATGTGATACTGTATAGCAGGTTTTTATTAAAAGCTTTTTATTCAAGCAACTCACATTTTTAAGTGTCACAAGCCGATACTAGCATAGACCACAAAAACTCATACAACCGCTTCAAAAGCCAGAGACGCTGGCAGCCTACGGAATGTGGTGATGTTACTCCAAGGCTCCACCCTACGCGTTTCATCACTTGACATCTTCACTTCCGCTCTGTGACATTATATTTTCTGTACCCATGCATATTTCTACCATCGATGTGCTTTTTTTCTCTTGTTTTTCTTTCAAATGTGATATTTGTATATATATATATATATATATATATATGTGTGAAAAACAATAAAAACTGTTAATTATAAAAAAAAAAGTAATATACCGGTATTTCATTCTATCATCTTATCAGTCCCTAGATTTTGTGGCTGCATTCATTTTCTTTTTTAGGCTTTTTTAATATATATTTCACCTAGTGATCCTGCCAGTAACACATTGTCTACATTTTAGATGAAGTAGTAAAGCAGACACCTTTGGACAGCAGCATTGTCAGTGTGGGGAAGACTTGACTAACAAATTGAAACCAAACTTCAGCTAACCCTTTATAAGCAGTTACAACAACAGTTTGTTTCTTTGGGATAAGGGTTTTACATAACAGAATAAGGGCTGGTTCACACCAGCTGCAGACCAGCGCAGTTTATTTTTCTGCATCAAAAAATCCATGTACAGTGTTTTCCATGTATTCCAATTGCCCTAGTTCACACCAGTGCAGTCAGTTCCAGTCAGGTTCTGGTGCAGAAAAAAAGTAGAACATGGTGCAATTTTTCTGCACCGAACCATACTGGAGCACAGCAAAATGCATCAAAAATGCACCAGAACAGAGTGTGGTGTGAACTGTAAGCAAAACACATCCAGATTTTTTTTGTTTTGTGAACTGGCCCTCGGTTTACACTATAGACACTTTCCATATGCATAGTTTTGGTGTGTTCTGGAGCATTTTCGAAATGTTTTCAATGCGTTTTTTTGGGGGGGTCATTTCAATGGCAAAATCTTTATTTTCATCAGGACAATGCTTCCAGGTCACTTTTCTTGTCAGATCAGTTTCTGTCTATCCCTTGGAAGTGTCATTTGTGTGCCATGTGCTGATGTGTACAGAAGATGTCTGCACTGGCAGGTTTGTTCATGGTTATTGCCATAGCACTCCTGAAACTGCATTCCCGCAAGGCGTTACTGGGTACATCCATTGTTGATGGATCGGGAAAGCAAGGGCCCATTTTGGACACTCTATGTAGACCTTCGTCAACATCCAGACAAGTTTTTTTTTATTTCACACAGATGTCTTTTGAAAGGTAAGTAATGCAAATAACATATTTTGAAGGTAAATTTATGTAAAATATGGGATAGGACTAGGGTTGCCACCTCGTAACTTCAAAACTGAACACATATTAATTATGCAGGTTCTGTGGCTGATTAAGGTGTTAATTAAACTCACCTAGTGCTGTATCTGTATTAAATTATCTTCAGAACCTGTGTAATTAATATGTGTTCGTTTTAAAGGGATGAGGTGGCAACCCTAGATAGGACACTTGGAATATGTCCACACTACAGGTATACTAGAGTTTTTGGAGTGCAGGAGGAAGGGAACAGTACCTATGAGGTAGAGTGCGGAAAGAAGCAAATGTGGAGCTATTTAGCAAAATTATTAGCTTGTTGCTGAACCCCTGTAGCCTGGAACTATATTCATTTTTTTCTGGGGGGGTTTCCAGAAATAAGTTTTTGTGTGTCTGGTAATCAAATTTCAAATTACTGATTCTTTTATCACAAAAAAAAAACAAAGTCCCCAAGATCTCTCAGTGCTTGTACTCACAAGCCCAAGGACAGAATGGCAGCCTCCTTCCAATCTTCCAAGCGACTCTCTCTCCAGTGATATGAGACAGATCTTTGGAAGATAGCTCCCCTCAGTCAGCTTACTGTAAAACCAGGATCACTTAAATCCCCTTTCTTCCCCATTGTGATGCGCGGTTTGAACTTCAGCAAGTCGTCTTCACCACATCTACATGCTTAAATGCATTGAGTTGCTGCAAAATGACTTTTGAGTAACTTTGGCATGGTTGTTGGTGCCAGACCGGCTGGCCTGTTTGTTTCAATAACTTCTGATCTACTGGGATTTTCACACACAGCTATCTCTAGGATTTACCAAGAATGGTCTGAAAACAGTTGTGTGCATGAAAATGCCTTGATTCCAAAGGTCAGAGGAGAATGAGCAGACTGGTTCAGCTGCAACATTCAGATGGCAGTGTAAGAATTTGGTGTAAACAGCATGAAAGCATCCATCCTGCCTTGTATCTATGGTTCATGCTGGTGGTGTAATGGTGTGGGGGAGATTTTCTTGGCACTAGCAAGGTGTGCCTAATAAAGTGGCCATTGAGTGTATATTCATAAACCTATATGCAAGAATGTGTACTGTTCTTTACCTTACAGCTTTGATCATCTGTTAAATATCCTAACACCTGACCTTGAACATCAGGATACCACCTTCCGCAAGTCCGTGACACCTACAGAACGTCTGCTAGTGATGCTGTGGTAAGTAAATATGTTTTTTTCCTGTTCCTTTCCCTATAACAATCACCAAAACACATGAAAATGCAGACAAAATAATTTTATAACATCTTTGTTTTATTAATAGCCCATAGGGCCCAAACGCTTTGTTACATTTTTTAACAAAAGGCCAACTTAATTTTTTGCTCATGAGGGCCAACAAAATTTGTATTAACATTATTTTTTTAAACACAAGCATTTCCAAAAACTGTATAAACAACTACATAGGCCAATAGTGGCCAAACTTAACAGGAACCTCTGCATTCAAGTGTGGTACATATGTAATGCAGACTCTTGCAGAAGCTGTATAACAACAAGTCACAGTGACCCAGTGAGATACCACAACTCATTTTTCTTAAAAAGTAAGTGAATAGTCACAAATGCATGTAATGTGCAAACATATCATAAGATACAGAGGAGACCGCCTCCAGATACACCATATTTGACTGACAGCATGGGAAGATGAACAGCTAATGCATTTTGAAGGTAAAGCCCTCTTCCTCAGTGATCTTCGCATGCTATCAACTTAGTATGGTGGATTTGAAAGTGGTCTTTTCTGTATCTTTATATATGCTTGTGCATGACATCAGTTTATGACTATTCACTTTTTATATAATTTTTAAAAGACAGTGTTCATCATAGAGTACACCCAACAGATTTGTCAGAAAACCTTTACTTTCCTTTCAGAATCCAGATTTTCTATGGGACACTATACTACAAAATACTCCCACAAATGTGCGCCATTGATTGCAAACAAGATTTGTTAATTTGCACACCCAAAAAAAGTATTTTTCCTAAATAATCCATTCAAAACACACATATAAGGCCAATGTTGTGTTTCTTCTGAAAGTGATTCAGTGGCCAAGTATGTCTCCTGATCTGAACCCAATCGAATCTCTATGGATTTGTTGCTGTCCTGAAGAGATAAGTTGAGCATCACTCTTCATCCAGCATCCAGGCTCTAAGAGGTCATTCTAGAAGAATGGAAAAAGATATATGTTGCAATATGTCGCCAACTTGTTCATTCCATGCCTAGATGACTTGTTCCTGTCC
Source organism: Staurois parvus (assembly GCF_062004578.1). Classification (NCBI taxonomy): domain Eukaryota; kingdom Metazoa; phylum Chordata; class Amphibia; order Anura; family Ranidae; genus Staurois; species Staurois parvus. Next base: position 8,536,415 of record NW_028318014.1, on the reverse strand, counting down.
TTACAAATCATGGAGGTCATAAAAAATACTAGATGGAGCTGTGGGGTGTCTTCATTTTTGCATCAATTAATTTCAGTAAAACTGAAGATTTTGTAATCTAAGTTACAGTGGGGATCGAAAGTTTGGGCACCCCAGCTAAAAATTTGTATTAATGTGCATAAAGAAGCCAAGGAAAGATGGAAAAATCTCCAAAAGGCATCAAATTACAGATTAGACATTCTTATAATATGTCAACAAAAGTTAGATTTTATTTCCATCATTTACACTTTCAAAATAACAGAAAACAAAAAAATGGCATCTGCAAAAGTTTGGGCACTCTGCAGAGTTAATATCTTGTACTGCCCCCTTTGGCAAGTATCACAGCTTGTAAATGGTTTTTGTAGCCAGCCAAGAGTCTTTCAATTCTTGTTTGAGGTATCTTTGCCCATTCTTCCTTACAAAAGTCTTCCAGTTCTTTGAGATTTCTGGGCTGTCTGTCACGCACTGCTCTTTTAAGGTCTATCCATAGATTTTCAATTATGTTGAGGTCAGGAGATTGTGAAGGCCATGGCAATACCTTCAGTTTACACCTCTTGATGTAATCCCCCGTGGATTTCGAGGTGTGTTTAGGATCATTATCCATTTGTAGAAGCCATCCTCTCTTTAACTTCAGCTTTTTCACAGATGGCATCAAGTTACCATCCAAAATTTGCTGAAATTTTATTGAATCCATTTTTCCTTCTACTCGTGAGATGTTCCCTGTGCCACTGGCTGCAACACAACCCCAAAGCATGATTGATCCAACCCCATGCTTAACAGTTGGACAGAGGTTCTTTTCATTAAATTCTGTGCCCCTTCTTCTCCAAACATACCTTTGCTCATTCCGGCCAAAAAGTTCAATTTTAACCTCATCGGTCCACAGAACTTGTTTCCAAAATGCATCAGGCTTGTCTATATGTTCATTTGCAAAGTTCAAACGATGATTTTTGTGGTGAGGACGTAGAAATTTGATGTGCCCTATTTATATTGAATAGGTCATTTTACATCACCCCCAGTTGTTCTGCTGGCACCTTTTCAACCTCTGGAAGCAGGTTTAGAAGGAAGTGAACTCTTGGACCCCTCTTATTCTCAGAAAATCTTGCAGCGTGTCTACCATGTCACTGGTGACAGATATAGTTCCCCTATTCTGTGCACCCCTAGCCTGCAGAACTCCTGCTCCTCTTCTGCGCTCTCTATTTTGTTGTCTAGGGGCCTGGGTGGAGTTGTGGCAAGCTGGGGCTTGGCTACTAAGTGTAGATAGGCCAGGTCGCTCCTTAATCTCAGATCCTGCCATGTCCAAAACTGATAGTGTTTCAGTGTTTTGAGCCTGGGATGGCATCCCCTCTTCTGTTGGAGAGGTAGGGCTTTCTGAAAAAACGGCCTCCCTTTCTTCCAAATTGTTGCCATCTTCATCCCAGTTGCTCTCTGTTGACAGATAAAAAGTTTGTTTAGAATGAATGCTGTTAGTCTATAAAACTCTTTTTGATATACACCATAAAGCTATACTTACCAACGAGGTTCAACAATAGCGTGTAGGAAATCCAGCTTAGCAAAGTGAACCTATGTTTGCCTACCCTTAGATGCTGAACCACTCCTCTTTTCCTCCCGCCTGGTGTGAGGCTCCTTTGTATAACAGTCTTTCATAATCCACCATTTGGCTTTCACAATATGTACTGAAACAAAAAAATTATTTGTTTATTAATAATTATTGTCTTTATATACAGGTTCCTGGCTACTGGTAATTTTTATACATCTATGCATTTGCAATATTGTATGGGCAAATCAACCATCTACCACATTGTTCTTGGAACTTGCAAGGCAATATGGCGCATTCTGCATAACGATATGATGCCAGCTCCTTCTGTGGAATGGTGGTTACAAGTTGCTGATTTATTTTGGTCCAGATGTAATTTTACAAACTGTTTGGGTACATTAGATGGGAAGCATATCAGAATACATATGCCACCAATGAGTGGTAGCAAGTATTATAACTACAAAAAATACTTTTCAATAGTACTTTTGGCTTCCATGGATGCAGATTATAAATTCACATACTGTATATTGATGTTGGGTCTTATGACAGTAGTAGTGATTCAGCTATATTTAGACATTCAAAATTAGGACAGAAATTGAGGATGAATGAGTTAAACATTCCACATGACAAACCATGGCCAGATACCATAGAACCATCCTACCATACGTGTTTGTTGCGGACGAAGCATTCGGGTTGAGTGAACATATAATATGGCCCTACACACAACATGGCCTAGGCTATGTCAAAAGAATATTTCATTACAGGCTAACACGTGCCAGAACAATGGTTGAATGTACGTTTGGGATCCTAGCCAATAAATGGCGTATATTGCACACCACTATGCAACAGACCCCTGAAAATGCGATAAATATTGTCAAGGATTGTTGTTTGCTTCACAATTACGTTAGAGAACAAGATGGCTATAATTTTGAAGACTCTTTACAATGCCCTTGAGCAGGCTGAATGGAACAATGCTAGAGGGAATATGACTGCCCCTGACAATCGTGATAAATTGAAGGAGTATTTTATGCCACCTGTGGGTGCACTTGACTGGCAGGAACGTATGATCTTGTTGTACATTTGTTAACGCTTGCATTATTTCTTCATAGTTTTTGCATTATGTACAATTGCTGGCATACGTACTGTACATTTTGGGAAGTATGCAATGTTTGTTCATTATTGTTGGATTTTTTCACAATTGGGGAGCTGTTAAATACATCCTATATAGATGTTAACGCATTTTATATTTGTTCATGATTTTTGTATTTTTTTATAATTTGTGACATGTTCATACATGTTGTACAGTTATAAACATATGTAAGAGTTGTCTATTGTTGGATAATGACATAAATACTTTATATGCAAGATTGTTTCCTTATCTTTGGAATTGCTGACTTGATGTTAATGAATAAAAAAAGCTTATTCAACAGCATGATTTTATTTGTCTGTATATGCCTTTTGGCAGAAAACTGGCACTGTGTTATAGATTGTAAGCTCTATGAGCAGGGCCCTCACATTCCTTCTGTACTGAAATGTATTGTAATTGTACTGTCTCCCTTATATTGTAAAGCGCTGCACAAACTGTTGGCGCTATATAAATCCTGTATAATAATAATATCGGAATCTAGGCTGGTTTTGCAGAGAAAAAGACACAGTGATTGGAAAGCTTAGTAGGCAACAGTCCCAAAATGCCCAGGATGCTCACAAATTCTTAGCAGCTGACACAAAATGTTCTTGTCCCGGGCAGAGTCCCAAAAATCCCCATTTGTCACTGACAGCTGTGGGTCTGATTGCACATAGAGAAAACTTCATGAAGCGACACACACTACTGGGGACACATATCTGATGCCTCCCCCAGCCATACCTCCTCCCTCAGCAGCAGCTGAGCAGCTCTGGCAGATCCAGTATTCAGGACTCACCAATGGGAGGTGTCAGGTGGAGCTTGCCTCTCAGTGATTGGGTGATACTTGGAGAGGGGGTGTGGCCAGCCTCGGAGGGGTGAGGATGAATATGCCAGCCCGCCTTGAGTTGCAAAACATGTGAGGCTGGAGTGGACATGGGCAGAGGTGTGTTCCATACTGCAGTTTGGGCTCTCTACATCTCCATCTCTGGGGGAAGATCATGATCCCTGGTCTTTCTCTCTCTCCTTTTTTTTTTTTCTTTCGAGAGGGGGAATCAAGCAGCAGCAGCCATTTGGGGTCCCTATCTGATGGTGATGGCTCTGAGTCATCTCCATCCTGCTTGTACACACACAGTCATATCTATCCTGCATGCACACACACACAGTCATATCCATCCTGAGCACACACAGTCATATCCATCCTGCGCGCACACACAGTTATCTCCATCCTACATGCATACACACAGTCATATCCATCCTGAGCACACACACACAGTCATATCCATCCTGCGCACACACACAGTCATCTCCATTCTGCATGCATACACATAATCATATCTATCCTGAGCACACACACAGTCATATCCATCCTGCACACACAGTCATCTCTATCCTGCATGCATACACATAATCATATCCATCCTGAGCACACAAACACACAGTCATATCCATCCTGCGCGCACACACAGTTATCTCCATCCTACATGCATACACACAGTCATATCCATCCTGAGCACACACACACAGTCATATCCATCCTGCGCACACACAGTCATCTCCATCCTGCATGCATACACACAGTCATATCCATCCTGAGCACACACACTCACAGTCATCTCCATCTTCCCTCATTCTGCACTATACATTTTCTATTTAACATTACCACATTCTGCACTATGTACAGTAAGTAATCTCAAACTCTATTTAATCACACCCCCTTTAAGCCTCGCCCAATATTCAAAATATTTTAACCACGCCCACGTTTTTGTGCACACCGCACTATTACACCTACCGTACCCATAATATATAAATGCCCCGCCCCTAAATAAAGTAATGCCCCGCCTACAGAGGCTTTCTCACAGAAAAAAAAGCGTCCCTAAAATCTTTTTTCAAATGTTGTCATCTATAGGAAAGGTGTGTGTGAAGCTTACAATTGTGTCCTTATCAGAGTACAGACCTCTACCCTTCCAGGAGCAGAAAGGAATGTGGCAAGCTGACAGAGAAGGCAGATAATAACGTGTGGAGGGGTAGCAGAGGGACATAACTTTCTTTACTCTCCAAACAACTCAGATTTCTGGGGAGGAAATCTACAGTGAAATCACAGAGAGATAATAATGAAAAGTCACTTACCAAGATTAGTCCTTATCTTTAGAATAATGTGCAAAATCAGGGAAAAAACTGGTTGTAATCTTTCTCCATAACCTTGCTTTCCTGGCATTGTCTTTATGCATGGCTTCTTGAGGATCATAGACTTCAGAATGATATTGGGCAGCACAGTGGCTAAATGATTAGCACTGGCAGTACTCGGGTCATTGGTTTGAATCCCAGCCACAGCACCACCTGCCTGGAGTTTGCATGTTCTCCCTGTGCATGCGTGGGTTTCCTCCAGGTACTCTGGTTTCCTCCCACACTCCAAAGACATGCTGGTAGGTTAATTGGCTAAATTGGCCCTAGTATGTGTATGTATGAATGTGAGTTAGGGATCTTAGATTGTACACTCCTTGAGGATTAGAGACTGATATGAATGTACAATATATATGTAAAGCGCTGCGTAAATTGATGGTACTATATAAGTACCATAAATAATAACCCTCAAAATTGGACGTTCAGAATCTATGTGCAATCTTCTTTCCTTCATCTTGCTGAGGTGTGCATGGGAGCAGCAGAGAATCATTGAAAAGGTCATGGGAGGAGATAAAATTCATATTTCTTCCTCTTCCTGTTTTTTTTTTATTGTGCTGGGGTCCGTTGCATTTTTGGTGCATTCTAGTGCTTTAGATGCATTTTTGATGCATTTTATAGAGTTCCAGTACATTTCTGTGTAGGAAAAATGCAAACTGTTCTACTATTTTTTCTGCAACTGGAACGCACTGGAACTGCAAGCACTGATATAAACTATGACATTGACAACTATATAACCTACTTTCGGTGCGATTTGGATGCAGAAAAAAAGCACACTGAAATGTATATACTGTAGTGTGAACTGACCCTAAAAGCTGATCATTGAAAAGTGCCCCTCTTGGTGTTAAATGGTTTGTCTGAACCCTCTAACTGTTATTTTGTCTGGATAGCTTGGTCTATTAGGCTAACTTCGCACTAGCTTTGTAAGCAGGCATTTTGCAGGAATTTGAGGGCCATTTTTGACACCTATGAAAATTATACACCTGGCAGCACACAGTGCTGTTCACACTGAAGCTTTAGAGTTGCGTCGTGGCAAAATTGACGCCTCATGTGGAGTCAGTTGAAGCCTTTCAATGCCCCCCATTCAAGTCTATGGTGGCAGGTGTTTGCAGGGCATTTGCGAGGCTTTAATACCATTAACTTCATTATAGGCGTTTGTGCTGCATTGGAAAATGCTTATGAAACGCCTTAAAACCGCGCATAGGGGATAGTTTGGGGAGCATTTGAGGAGCATTAAAAACGCTCCCCAAATGCCTGTCTAATACCTGTCAAACACTATAGGGATGTTTGGGAAGAAGTCAAGTGTGAACAAGCCCTGAAAGTAAGTTAAAGAATAAAAGACTTGCTGGCTGGATCACCAGGTGAAAATAAAGGAAAAAAGCCTAAAAAAATAAAACTAAAGCAAATACCACATCCAAATGTAAACTGTAATTTAACACAATTTTCTTTTTGGGTGATATTGATGTCATTCAATCCTAGAGGCTGTTTCCCTTTATGTCTGAATCCATTTTGTTTCACATTGTACTACTTACTTTAAATTGCCACCTCTTGGATTCTTATGTATGAAAGTCCCTTTAACTGTATGTTTCACCTTTTCTATTGCCTGTATAGCAGATACGATTATTTCTGTAAGATATTCCAAATATCATATTGCTGTCCTGAAAATCTCATTATCAATTTTACAGTTTTATTATTGCCTGCCTGTCATTTATTAATTAGCAGATTGCCCTTGTCTAACCGCACACCCTCTAATATGCTCAGTTAAGAATCTTTTTACTATAACCCCTGGCCATGAGCTTCTCCATCAGGGGTCTCGCTTCCCAATAATAGCTCTCATCTCTAGTATAATTCCACCTTAAGCTCAATTATTGGCTATATAGTATGCTTTGCTTTTTATTGAAGTCTGTAGGTGGGCACTCCAGGCATTCAATATTGTGTTGCCAGCCTTAGGTTTACAGTATAGTGGCTAGGGTATACTTGGGTAAGACAAAAATCTGAACACACACAAAGAGAAAAATTTCTCTTTATTATAATTCATGGTAAATGTTAGATTAAATCTGTTATTCTTTAGAACTTGCATGAATTTATTAAAGTGGTTGTAAAGGCTGAAGGTTTTACCCTCATGCATTCTATGCCTGAAGGTAACAGGAACAATTGAGTACTGTCCGCGATACTTTTTTTATTTGCACTAACATACAGTTTTGAGGACAAGCTTTCGGGGAATGTCCCCTTCTTCAGGTCTAAGCAGTACTGAAACAAAGATTTAGCAGAATGTTGGAAGAGATGTAGGGGATGGGAAAACCTGAATGTTTGTTTTAGTTCTTAAAGGAAATTTCAAATCCATTCAGGAAAGAAAAACTTTTGAACTAAGAATGATAATTCTATTTGACACAAGAGATAACGGCCTGAATTTGGACATGGGATTCCTCAATCATTATCCAACAGTTTCATGACTATCAGCTCAAACATGACTGCCTCTGCTAGTGTTGTTCCCCCCCCCCCCACCAGACTTTTGCTTTTGCTGTATCTTATTTCTGTTTTTATTTTTTTTTTCCATCCCCTACATCTCTTCCAACATTCTGCTAAATCTTTGTTTCAGTACTGCTTAGACCTGAAGAAGGGGACATTCCCCGAAAGCTTGTCCTCAAAATTGTATGTTAGTGCAAATAAAAAAAGTATCACGTACAGTACTCAATTGTTCCTGTCGCAAATGCACTAATACGGCTACAATCACTGCATGCCTGAAGGTAAAAACTTCTGTGTGTTGCCCCCCCCCCACAGCTCCCCCCTAATACCTGCATCCCATTTTGACCCAGCAATGTGCATTGGAGCATTGGCTCCTGCTGCTGTCAATCACAGCCAGTGAGAAGAGAGTGGGTGGAGCTGAAACATGCTCTGTGTGTCTTATAGACACACAGAGAGGGGGCTCGGGAGCGCGTGCACCTGGAGCAACGTAAATTTCCAAGCAAATATATATACAGTATATATATATATATATATATATATATATACAGTGTATATATATATATATATATATCCTTTATTAACTCAAATCTGTCCACATTTCCACATTTGGAGACAACAGAATCTAAGTACAATAATCTCCTCTTTTGTTAAGTCATATGATGTTAAATTCATCACATCTAAATTGTAGGTAGTTGTGGTATTTTCATTAGGAATGGTTCCAGGCTGCCTATTTTTTTTTTGCCCTCTTCTGTTTGGCCCTGTCCTAAAACAGCTGTGATTTGACTTGCAAGCATAGATTTATGGATTGTGACAAATTTTTGTTAATTAATGTTCATATTTTGGGTGTCATTGCTGCCAAACCTAGCCTCAAAGTTATTGTATGACCTGGTCCCATCACTGTACTGTGTGTTCAGTTGTTTGTGCTTATCTGCACCTGATTGGGTCAAAGCATTAGATACTTGTGTTGGATTAGTACATCAATCATCATCTTTAGTTTGAGAAAAGGGAGAAAATCATGTTTCTTTGTACCCTACATTATTTTTTTTTTAGGTGAAACAACACATCTCTTGGGAAACATCAACTTGCACAATTTAAACCCTGCATAGTTAAACCACATCACCATTTATAACCGGAGAAACGGGAAAAAAAAGGTGTTTTTTTGGGGGGTTTTTTCTGATTCCAATAGATGGAAAGTAACACACTCAGCATATGCAATAATTCTACAATTTATTTTAGACCTCATTAGCTAAAGCATGTCCTAATTTAACTTTGGAGTATCCAAAAATAAGTAGTTTTATCACTAAAAAGGAGATATATAATACACACACTGCAAAAGAATAATTTTAATACATTTCTGGGAAGCCTTGTTTGGTAAAAACACTTATCTCATGCAGCTTTTGAGTACAAATAATATAATGTAATGTCCATTTGTTTTACACTTTAAAAAAGGAATATTGTACATACTGCACAGACAGTGTAACTTAACTTTCCTTTAGTCTGCATTTTGGTAATCACAGGACAAAAAATCTACATTTTATATATCTTTTATGTGGAAAATGAATAAATCTTTTAATAACTTCATCGACAGTATTAAAGCTATATAGTTTGTTTATATTCACTCAATATCTAAAAAATGTCTGAATTTTCAACAGGAGAGACACAAAGCAGTTTGAAATCCAAACAATTTTGCAATTTAAAAACCAAAACAAGCCAGCAAAATGTTTCCAGACTCCATGAACAATATGTAAGCACCTTTACCAGCCTGTAGTTTATTTTGGAGAGACTGGTTAGGTTTTAAGGAAAAATTACTTTTAGAGTACACTGTTTTAAAGAAACAGTGGCCAAGAATATTCTGCACTGGAATAGGGTGAAAAAATAGGAACCTGAGCACTATAAATTTTACAACTGAAAAGCAGGTGCATAAGCATTAGGTGTAGCATCTTCACATTGCTGAAGCAGCATAATATATCACAAACATTGAGGCACTACATAACAATTACCCTGCTCAAAAGAATAGATTTTGAGTACAACTCTGGAAGTACTGGCTATCAAACTCTGACAGTGTCAAAAACTGGGCTGGAGCTATACAGAAAGCACAAGATGGCAATGCCGACTGGAAATGTCAATGTATGACAGACCAGCAGTGGGGGCAGGAGGTGGTAAGGGGGACATGAAAGTATAATAGATGGCAGACCAGTAGAAGTGACAGGAGATTGTTATGGTAGCAAGAGATCATAATGGTGGCAGGAGCTTGTAATGGTGATAGCCACAGGCCAGCAGAAGCTGCAGGAGATGATAATGATGGCAAGAGATGGTAATGGTGACAGGCCAGCAGTAGCAGCTGAAAAGTATGACAGGAGATGATAATAGTGGTGGGCCAGCAGTGGTTGTAAGAGATAGCAATGCTGTATAATATAATAATTTTTATAGGGCCTGATTCAAATAACAAATGTAATTGTTAACATCAGCTGCAGTGGTTCGGTACTTATTGCTGATCCAGGATAGGATTGTTTTTATAAAGATTTGCCAGTGAATTGTGTTTGGGGACAGGTCAGTTTTTTCTGTCACAAAACCACCTGCTGCACTATCTGCTTGTTCTGAAAGAACAGTGACCTCAGACAAGTGTATCATCCATTGTCATGTTGTCAACATCCACCCTTGACCCCATGTCATCACTGATGATATGGGGTATACCCTGGCTGTTACTGCTGCCAGCAGCCTGGCTTGGGCGATGCATTGTGAAGAAAGACCTAAAAGCCTTGCTTAGACAGCCAAAACTGCAATACTTACTTTCACTGACATGAGTATCTAAGGCATTGTTGGCTCATGAAAGGGGATCTTGCAACTCTCTGGGAAAACTATTAAGGGGATTGTCACGGTGAGAGGTCAGGTTCAGAGACCAGTAGCTATAGCAGCAGACCAACCAACAGGATAGGTAAACAAGCTGGTCACCCTCGGATATGACACAGGCTCACCTGAGGTGCGGGGTCTAAGCACTAACCGATATTCACCAGAGCTCCTGATGGTGGAGATGGATTTTGCTGCGTGTTAGTACCAGGTCGCAGTTCTCAGGATCACCCCACCAGGAAGTGAGCAAGCCAGGATCCAGTAGCAGATATGGCAGGTAGGGATCTAGCAGAAGTGTAGTCAGTAATCAAGCCAAGGGTTGGTAACAAGCGGTAGCAGGTTGGGATGAGGCAAAATCGTAGTCAAAGAACAAGCCAAAGGTCGGTGGCGAAGTTATGGATGGCAGCAGGAGAGACAAAGCGAGATACTGGCTGAAGAAGGCACAATAATCTGGCAACCAGGAAGTGCAGAGACATAGCTTAACTCAGGAAGTTCATGGGAGAAGCAAGGAGTTCAAGGTTCATCAGAAAACAAGGCAAAAGGCAGGATTGTCCAATAGATCAGGCAGAGAGTTGTCCAGCATCCCAGGTAGCTCAGTGAGAAGAATTACTGCCTGACACAGTAGAGGTCCCAACTCTTGCAGATAATACATTTTTTGCTGCCTTTGTGATGGCAGGATGAGCTCTGTCTTTTTCCCAATTTATGTGGATCCAAAAAGATCTGTTCCCTCTCCTTGATGGCCTAAGTCCTGGGATCCTCATGTAGGCACTACAGCATGAATAGGCCCACTTGCCACTAATTTCTGGTGGCCGAGGTAATCAAATCCTAGGGTATCCTCAGCTGTCTCACTCCACCTGTGTGCCAGTGTTTAGGAAGCATGAAACGTACCCCTAAAAGTCTGTCCCATCTTCTTCTCTTCACTATCGGCACTCCAAACCACATTCCTCACAGGGACAGGATATAGAGGGCCTTTAGACAGCAGGAACTCCTCCTATTCCTCCTGCTGTTGGGCAAACAGCATCAACATAGTATATGCATGATGGGGTAACAACAAAAACAATTCCCCATAGCCAGTCCTTCTCTAGTATTTGCACAAATATGTATTTATGGTCCGCTGATACAAGTGCAGCCACTGTAACATGACAAGGTCGAGCAGTGAGTGGACAAATTGCATATCAGGCAGTGTAGTGGTGATTGAGCTATCACCATCACCAAGTAGCACAAGACAAGTCAGCACCACCTGCTCCAGCAGTATGCCCCATCCTGCATTTCCCCCCAGCTGGAAACAAAGCGACCCAATGGGCCATGAAGGAGATCCCTGCCCATGTTTGCTGGACCATATGTCTGTGCCAGAAACTGCAGCGAGAAGGAGATATCACTATTCACATGCTGGTGGATTGCCTTCTGGGTGAAAAACTGGCAGCTGGGGATCTTCCACTGTGGTACAGCACAGGTTGAATATTCATGGAATGAAGATGAACTAAAGATGTGAGCACTTTAGAGGTACCATAAGAAACAATATATTTGTAATAAAAATAAATATCTAAAAAAAACAACCAGATTAAAATATGTTTTGATCCAACATGGATCTTTATGTACCACAGACATTTTACTATTTCAAAGGCACTATATGTATTAACAATAGAAATATAGCTGTTTCCAAAGGCAGGTATGCTTCATGCCAATGACATCTTAATACAGTGACTCCGTTCTTTCAGAAAATAGTATTCAGGTATGAATAAATAGTTGTGACCAAGTGCTGCCTGAAGCACATGTATGAAAGATGACCCAAACTGCTGAGCCTTGCAGAGTGAACCTAGGGATTCCAGTGGCCAGCACCGGTGGAGCAGTGCCATCCAGTGAAATAAGATGGCTGCTCCCAGCACTCCTATGCAAGCTACCCAAAAAAGACAGCCTTGTTTGCTGATTTTGTGCCCCTCCCTCACTTTGCTTCTCTACATTCTTGGGCACCCAGGTATGGTCTGCCACCTCATTATCCCCACCCTCCTCATCACTCAAGCTTACTTGGAAGTAGGCTGTAGCTGCAAGAACATCACTGGCCATTGATTGTTCCTACCAATTGTCCCCTCCCTCAATGCTACATGCTCTTTCTTCTTCAACATCTAAATAAATTAATTGTTGTGCATCCTCCTGCAGAAAGTGATTGATGATGTGCTCAAATAATTCAGCCAACTCCTCAATGCAAATTTTCAGGGCTACAGTGGGATTAGAAGAGGAGGAAGAAAAGGTAGCTGCTGATGACACTGCACTAATCTGCACCTAGGATAAGAAAAGAAGGAATATGAAGACTTGGTTATCCACCCCACAACTTCATCCATGTACTCTGGCTGTATAGTATGGCCTCTTCCAGAAAAGAAAGATAGGCCCTGCCTCTCAAAGTTGCAGCCATACCACCATTTTGACCTGCGGATGCACAGCTTGCTTGCCCTCTATTAGCTGTAAGTAAAGAACCTCTGCCTCTGCCTTTAGTCCTCTCATTCATGATGACAATTTGTAATTGCCTAATTTCATCCCCCAATAGGAGGATTGAAGATGTGCTGCTTTGGTGTATCTGACACTGTGATCATTGTGTGCATTAAACTGGACCCCAATAGTGTGTGGCTATGTGCTGCTGGGGCATCTTTGCCTTCATCACCAACAAGTTCAAGTTGCTTAAAATTAACATACTCCTTAAAAAAATACAAAAACTAAATTTTATACCTTCCTCAAAAAAAAATTAAACCAAACCCCAAACATCAACCCTAAAACAATAGAACAAATATCTCTTTTGTCTAAATGTATTTCTTTTTTTGCAGAAAATATAAAAACTTCTAAAACCAAAACGTAAGAAAAGAAAAATAGCACCCCCTCCAAAGAAACAATTGGCAGGTGGGTAAACAGCTAAACAGTAACAGAAGTTTGGTACTGACACAGGCATTGAGGTAGTCCTAAAAAGGATTGTTGGGTCTATTCACTGCGAATACAATTGGTGGTACACAGCACAATGAAACTCACAGGAATGGAGCACTCTTGTCACTGAACAGTGCAGTCTAGCCTACTACCGTGCAATTCACTGTAATGTGGCAGTGGCAATATATAGCACTAAATATAGCACTGTATAGCTCTGTAGATAATATACTTGCACTGTACAGTAGCGCTGACATCTACCTCTCCATCACAAGCTATCAGCTGTCCCCCACAACTCCAACTCCAATACACACTGACAAAAGGCTGGTGCTGAATTATAGAGAGAGGGCTGGAAAATTTTTAAAGCCCTGTTATTGGCCATATGCTTCCACCTGACCAGAGTTCACAGGTCAGGAAAAGAAATATTGCGGTTTGGTTTTGACGCCCAGGCAAACACACTCTGAATTTTGCCATGTCAAACCCAAACCTAATCCCTAATCATCATAATGTGGAAGCCTATTGAAAGATCAGGGAGCCACACAAGGCAGACTTTAAGCGGTGCCTAACAGGTTTAAACTGAGGGTGTCCTTTAGTTCATTTTGTGCGTAGTGCAAGGTGCCATGATTTGTGGTGGGGCACTGTAGTGGTATAAATAATTGAAACAGCTTCCTGTCCGCCCTATAACAGAAATACTGCTACAGGGTGGCATGGGTGCGCAAAATCATGTGTATATATATATGTGATTTTGCATTTCCGGGTAGGGGATATGTGCCCTACCTGCACCACTATTCGGGCTGTCAATCACCGGGTCCCCCCTTCCTGACCAGTCCATTTTTTGCGTTAAAGTTCTGCTTTACTTTAACTGAGAATTTCGCAGTCATGCCATGCTGCACCAAAATAAACTTTACGTCCTTTTTTTCCCACGAATAGAGCTTTCTTTTGGTGGTATTTGATTGCCTCTGCGGTTTTTATTTTTTGCGCTATAAACAAAAAAAGACTGACAATTTTGAAAAAAAAAACAATATTTTTGACTTTTTACTATTATGTCCAGTAAAAAAATTTTAAAAATCAAATTTCGTCATAAATTTAGGGCAAAATGTATTCTGCTACATGTCTTTGCTAGAAAAAAATCCCAGTATGTGTAAATTAATTGGCTTACATGAAAGCTGTAGAGTTTATATATATATATATATATATATATATATATATACTGGAATTTGTTTTTTATACTAGTAATGGTGGCGATCCTTGACTTATTGCAGGACTGTGGGACTGCGGGACTGCGGCGGGCATTCTGACACTGGGGGGAACTGACATGCCCAGTGACACCAATACAGTGATCAGTGCTAATAAAAAGCACTGACACTGTACTAATGGCAGGAAGGGGTTAACATCTGGGGCGATCAATGGTTTAACTGTGTGCTATGTGTGTTTTACTATGAGGCTGTGTCTGTGCTTTCCACTGTAAGCACACTACTATGCAGAGCCATACAAAGCAGTGTGCTGGAGCTGACAGGGGAGAGAAGTGTATTGTTTACATACAGTTCTCTCCCTCGTCGGTAATACTCGATCACCGGGTGCCAGCGAGTAATCACCGGCTGGGACTCAGTGATTGACAGTCGAGGCCGCAAATGGTAGGGGGCGCACGTGTGTCTCGTGCACACCCCCTACCCAAAAATGCAAAATCACATATATACGTGATTTTGCGCACCCCTGCTGCCCTGTAGCAGTATTTCTGCTATAGGGCGGCGGGAAAGAGGTTAAACTTTGATTGCTGTTACAATGATGATCACTGTAACAGCAATGTTTTGAGCTCTCATGATTTGGTTACATTCATAACAGCTGTGATTGCTAATGATCTATGGCTTCAGCTAATCACATAGTACAGAGTGCTATGATTGGCCCAGGTACAAAGTGATACCTGTGAGCCAATCACAGCATCACTCTATAGGAAGCACAGCTGTTGACATTCATCCATAACAGCTTTATTGACATGGTGGTCATGTGATCACATAGCCATGACATCATTCCCGGGGGCGGTGGAAACAGTGGTCACGGGAGCTGCATGCTGCACGCTCCTAGCCCAGAACAGGCTGGATCACATACATGTATATGATCTAGCCTGCCCTCACCACATGTACTGTGAGTGGGTGGCAAGTGGTTCTGTTCAGTTCTTGTGTGGTCAGCACAATTAATATAATAGTCCTAATCCTAATGTTTTGTCATCAGGTCTTTAGCTGTTTTTATGTTTTCTTCCACTGTCATTTAGTAGAGTGGACTTTTTAGTTCACTCTGATGTCACCTGCATTCCTGTGCCTAAAGCATATACACATTGTACCTGTTACAGAAACCTAGAGTCTCTTTCCTGTTATATTAAGAATTCCCAAGTCATGCATTAAAGTGTATGTAAACCTCAACAATGAACCTCAGTTGTTTTACCTCTTTTGGTCTGTTCAATATACTCAAAAGCATTTTGTTATATCTATTCAATATATGAAAAGGAAACCTGTTGTTTCTTGCCAGAAATGTACTGAGTTCACAAGCTCCTTTGCACTCTGCAGTCTTATCTAAAGGAATGATATTAATCTTGCCCAGTTCACCTTATTGCACTGAAGAAAGCCTACCCCTATATTATGGAGACTCTTAGATTGTAAGCTCCAAGGATCAGGATCCTCCTAACCCTCTTGTATTGAACTGTATCGTTGCTGTATTGTCTCCCTTTATATTATAAAGCGCTGAGCAAACTGTTGGTGCTATATAAATCCTGTATAATAATAATGAGCAGAAGAGGAGGAGTCCTAACACACTTCCTGTCGTAGAATGTCAGTGCAGCTCCTCCGTAGATACAATACAGTGAATGACAGAGTGTTGTCACCCGAAAATATAATGCATGTTCCTGCCAGAATCACCAGGTAAAAAATAAAGGAGAGAAAAAAATCTATAAAAAGAAAACAAAGTCAGTCATTACACTGAAGGACTGGTAAGCTGCAATATATTACATTTGTCTTCTTGGGTTTAAATGCACTTTAGATGCACAAACTAATTCTAGCTCCATATGTGCCACAAGAACAATGAGACCACCTTAATCCCTTAAAAAAAAGCAATCAACTACACTGCTTGTGTAAATCATAGATCATTTATTTAATAAAGTAATACGCAAAAGACATAACTCCTAAAACATTTCAAATTCTATATAACTCATCAAGGGGCCCTCTGAAATGTAAATGCCACCTAAATATGGTGTATAAACCAACAAGCACATGTAAATATATAAATATTTGACAGTTGTGGTAAAGATATAAACAAAATGCAGGTGTTCAGCAAGAGCACCTCTCTGGGTAGAACCCGGGTTCTATAAATATAAAGCAAAATATGTGCAAGATGCCATAGTCATAATACCAGCAGTATTCACAAAACCACATTGTTAGAAGTGGATACATAACCCAGGATCTAACTAGTCTTACAACCTTTTTCTCTTTTGTTATGCCAGCATTTATTGATGTGTTAATTTTGTATACAGTATTTGCAGTGGTTAGTTGTTAGTACACATTTAATAAACATTTATGTTTAGTTATTTTTGTGTCTCTGTGTGAACATTGGTCTGCACATTGCTAACATCACTTGTAACAAATGTTATTGAGAGAGCACAAACACACAGAGTCCTAACAGGTGTCCTTTAGGCAGGGACTCTCAGTATGTTTGTGCTGACCCAATAAAGTTTGTTATGAGTGACACCATCAGTGTGTGGACCAATGTTCATGCAGAGGAGGCACCTGATACATTGAAAGTTGGGACCAAGGAAGGGAAGGAGGGTTTTGGAACAGTGCCTTCATCTTTGACTGTCTGCAATCAGTGGTTATTTTGTGGTCACTACTGGTATATTGATTATAGGTTTATAATAGTTAAAGCATAATAATAAATAATAATAATTTGAGGTTTAAAACAATTGTGAAATCTTTATTTATTTAATGTTCAAATGGTGGGTGAATGAAGCCTACATCAGATACCCACATTGTGGCACAATTCTAAAAAGATATATATAGATATATACTATTGCTAGGTGGGGATATCCCACATACAAAGGGACTTTACATGTGCCTAACAATAAGAAACACAGAAAAAAATGTATAAAACCATGTATTTATTAACGCATCCAGTTAAAAGAGAGTCACCTCTAATTAAAAACATATAACAACAAAATCCAGTTGTGTCATAAAGTTCTCATATGTTATAGCAATATATAACGAGTAAGTAAAATTAATGCGTTTTGCAACATTTGCTTCATCAGGATCCACGTTTGAAGATGGACAACTGAAATGAACAGAAAACACAAAATAATATACAACATCATAGAAAAGGATACATGCAATGTATTATTGATTATTTAAAAAAATAATTAGAAAGGTAAAGAACAGAGTTAATTGAGATAGAAATAAGAACTATTGAGGCTGGCCCTTCCTGTACCACCTTCAGAGGACATCATCATGATAAAACGTACGTCAAGGTGAAGGTGCAGGAAGTGACATCAGGCCTCATGGGACATCCAGAAGTGGTGAGAGACTCTGTTTGAATCGGGTACATGGACCGTGATCTCACTGGTGAGAGTGAAGCAGAACCTTAGCTCATTTGAAATGTTGTATAATGGTGAAAGGTTGATTGCACTTTAAAATGTGAGCAGATCTATTGTTAAATGTATGTGTAAGTTTTAAATAAAAATAGGTTTTTACGCTATTGGATCTTTTCTTTCTCCTCTCGGTTTGAATGAATTGGAGAGTATACTATTGACCTGACCCCTGCATCAGTGCTCTCCGAAAGGTTTAAGGTGCCCTGTGACCCACTCAACCTGAGGGGGTCCTGTGTATCTGGTGAGTTCTCCTGGAAGATGGTGGTGGTGAAATACATGGCTGGAGTGGCACGTGGAATATTGCTAATTCTAATGCACTGCTAAGAAGCATGAGCACTTTTCTGATTGAATAAGGATTTATCAGAAGCACTTTACTGGACATGGACACTTTTGTTTTTTATGTGATTGTTTGAGAGTATACTGATTACAATTGGGTGCAATTCTAAGAAGTGCTGGGTATTATATGGGTATATACACAATTAAAATAGCGAAGATGATTTGGGGGGGGAACCCACACCATACAAAACCCCCCAAACTCCACCCCCCCAATACACATGACCCAGCTGGAGATAAACCGAGGAAGGGGTGATCCACAGGAAGGCAGGCAATGAGCTTGAGCCAAGAACGGAAACACCTATAGGCATCAGAAAACACAATACCAAAGCACTCACCTAATCCATATAGGTCCACAGTATGTGGTGATTGGCCATAACTCAAATATATATAGCCTGCATCAAAGTAAGGTATCCTCCACCAAAGAAAAACGGGGGAAGAAACGCAACAAGCAAGTGGAATCTGAAATAAATAGTATATATAGTATGTAACACTAAATTACAGGTTACCATTGTTCAACAAAATGAGAGATAAAAATTCAGATGTCAATGAACACATATCCCTCAGATGAAATCTCATAGACCTCCAATCACTGTTCCAATTGTCCAGTTTGGTGTACCTAAACCCACACCACTCCACCTCTTTTCAAGTTACCCAGAAATGATATAACAAAACCTGTATTGTTGACAGAAAGTGTATGTATTGCTCACCAAAAGCAGAGGAACAAGCAGCCATAAACAATAGACTTAGATAAGCAGGGTAAGATACACAGCACAATTCACTTACCAAGCGACCACGTGTATCTAACAAAGATTCCATGAACAACCAGGTGTAAGTTCATCCCATCCAGTGTGCCAGACATCAGGTTCCGCCCCAGCCCCTTTTTCCCAGATGTCCCGCCAAAACTCTATGTCTGTACATCTGCCAATGAAAAAACGGTGACCCGGCATCACTTCTGGTGACATCATATCCTGGAAAAACCCAAAAGTATCATGGACACCATATTGGAACACCCAGTGACATCATATCCAGAGAAACCCAGAAGTACCACAGGCACCATATTGGAACATATGCAGTAACTCTGGAACCGACTCGGAGGAAGTCGGCCATCATTCAAAAGGGAAAACATAAATAACATCAAAATATGTACCCAAAACAAAAAAACTAAACACAGAACACTAATCTATAAAAACAGTTGTGAACCATATGTGTGAACCTATACATATCCCTTATGTCGATCATTAAAATGCATTAAATATAGACACTATTACACAATAGGTTCTTTAGTTGATAATCCGGTAGTGATCTTAAACTTTATAGGAGAAATCCTTTATGCAATATGTTGACAGTCTCCCAATAAATGCAATACACCATTGAGTTCAGTATACTCTCCTTTATGGTAATTAAGATATGGTAGATGTGGTGTACAATAGAAGCTGCACCGTAGGTCAGTGTAATAAACGGAATCCTTTCCTTCCTCAGCTGGCTACTTGATCACATCCTCCTCGAGTGGAATATATGTAAAAGAAGAGAAGATGCATAGTGTCTTATCTGGGGTGTAAGACTTTAATGTGCGTTGGTAATGCACTCACATGTAAAAAGACAAAGATGCGCTTTATATATGTATATAAAACCGCCGACTGTGGTGAGGTCAGCCTCGTTGGTGTGCCTGCGCACACTGTCAATACTCGCCGTGTCTCAGTGGGGATGCGTGGTGAAGTCACTGCCCCTCCGAGTGAGGGTGAGCAAGGAAGTCGGCGATCTATTATATTATATTGTATATAGAGATATATATGTGAGCACCTCCCACTGGCTCACAAGTAATTGTACACTATTTTTAAACACAAAACACAATTCATCCACATTTCTTCAACTACCTTACCTACGACCCAACAGTCCTCATAAAACCAAAATACATACAAATTCCATACAAATTCCCCAAAGAGGCCAAACGTGCATGATCACCCCACCCCAGAACAAACCCCCACATCACGACCATGAGCAAAAAAGAGGTGGAGGAATCCCAAATAATTTGTTGCTATACAACAAAAAGGAAAAAAAAATTCTATCCAAATGTTTAGTAACTAGTACTACTTCAAATAACCTAGGCAATATAGGGTCTAGCTTCAGAGCCAAGATTTACAGGAAAATTACTATAAATCATGCTACATCACAGGGGCATAACTCAACCTCTCATTCAAATCTGGTTTCCTGCATGCCTTCAGGGTATAGATCCACCTGCATTCTTTTTGCAGAATTGTTATCAAAATCCCCACCTTTTGGGGGGGGGGATGAATTCTTTCTAGAGCTAAAAAGTGAATGCACTTAGGAATAGTAGTCATGCTCTTTGGCAAAATGCCACCAGACTAACCAGTCACCACCAGACTGACAAGGGCTCCTCACTGACGTCATTTACATGATCGCGGATACGTTTCCAAAACTTTCTTTTACTTTTACCTACATAAAAGGCATTACATGGACATCTTAATAGATAAACAATCCTAATGGTCTGGCAGGATACAAAATGTCTGCTTTTCCAATGCCTGCCATTTGGTAGAATACACTCTGAGCATTTCTCCACAAATTTGCAAAAGCCACAGTTTCCACATTGGAAGGTGCAGTGCGGGAGTCCCGGACACGGATCACCAGCACGGCCTGTCTCATAGTGGCATTTAACCACCATGTCTTTAATAGATCTATTCTTCCAAAAAGGGACTCTGGGGTCCTCCTCCACAAAGTCACTTAATATCTCATAATCAGACAAGATATGCCAATGTTTTTTCATTATTTTCCTTATATCCTCCGACTGGTTGTTAAATATGGTAATAAATCTTGTTTTGTGAAGAGCTATCTCTGTCGTTCCTAGAAACAGAAGAAGATCCATTGGGCTAGCTTTTGCCTATTGGTAGGCTCAATTCGAGGACTATCTGCTATAACCCTTATCAAGAAATCCTTGTCTAAGTTTAAATGCCATTGTTAGGCACATGTAAAGTCCTTTTGTAAGCAGAATATCCCTACCTAGCATGAGATGTGGTAACCATTTTTCTGTTTCTCTTTGTATAAATCTTTATATATTTATGTACACTTGTTAGTGTATACACCACCTATAGGCTAGGTTCACACTGTGTGCGGGGGCGGGAATGTGTGTAATCACACACCTTCGCCCTCATAAAAAAAGTTTTTAGGTGTTAGGGTGTAGCTTTTTCATATTGCTGTAATAAATAAGAGATATGTAATACACAAACAGTGCAGCTGATTGCTTTTTTAAGGTGAATGAGGTGTAACAACTACCATAATTAGTCAATTACAATTTGAGAGGAGTATTTCTTTATTATATATATTGTTTGTTGTAAGCACTTACTAGCGTCATGCTTAAAGTGCACAGGAGTCTAGCAATGAAGTATATGAAAGTGTTTCCAAAACATAAGCACACAGGCATGAAACTGAGATGTCAAGAGTGCCAAGCAAGAGTCACAATCCAACAGATATAATTTATTCATCCATAATTACATACAGTACACTTTCATTAAATCACCAAGGAGAAAATAACCTGGGGCTACCAAAAGGCTGTAAAATGGGACAGACACAATCTAATATTTATTTTTATAAAATCAAAAGCAAGATTAGAGTTTATACTGTACATTGGATATTTAAATTATGGTACATATTTTAAAGCTATGACTCAACTTCTATAGATTCCAACTCAAATGGTTAGTGTGCTTCCCAATTCCTAAATAATAACCAGTAACTCATAATATAGAAATTTATCACACTAACGTATTTTGCACTAAAGCAACTTTCTGCAACAAATTGTAAAGAACATTAAGCAATTCATATCAATCCCTTCCAATAAAGAAGCTCATAATCTGCAAGGTCAATATATGCAGAAACCACTTAAAGCCCATTATGTAGAGCATGGCAAATTTTGACTCCTAAATTTCATGAACTCCTTGGGATGTTTATCACTATTGGCCATATGGCAGCTGTTATACCCTCCTGTCATTATATGGATGGCATTTCAGATCAGTAATTTTCTGCCATCTAAGATAGTTCAAACAGGCCATTTTGGGACACTGAAAACCTTAGCTATGAACCATCTTACACACCTCACTTACTGTTTCAGTTGTACAAACTCTTAAACTCTCCCCCACCAGGATACATCCCTCCTTACCTAAGGAAATGGGAGAGCAAGCTAGGTGTGACCTTCATCCCTGCACAGATTAAAAGAGACATTATTTTTACCCACAAAGCATCCATTGCCAACCAATTTCAGAAACAGGGATACAGGGATGCTTTCACAATGATATCAGGCTCTGAAAGTTCTACATACGATTTTCCAACAAGCATCAAATCAGTGTTGGTGCTGCTCCTTAGAAGAGGATACTGCATATCTTTTGGAGCTGTCCAAAGGTTTGCTCATTCTGGGAAGGTGTCAAACAGTTAGTGATACAGCTTACCTTAGATCTGGGTCAGCACCCCATAAGCTATCTATTCTATCTTAATAAGGTGCCGCTTTCCCATTACATGTTTTCTTTGACATTCAACCTCTTAAGGTCAAGGTGCATATACCAGCTTTATGGAAGCAGTGCCATCCAGTTTCCCTCTGGCTAGCTAATATTGACAGCATTAGGGACATGGAAAGCCTTACGGCATCTCTATATAACAGGGAAGAAAAGTTTTGTAATATCTAGTACCCTTGGAAGACATTCAAATCCTCCGCATACCAAGAGATGTTACACCCTTTTTATGTAGAGGATAACTTAAAGTTATAGTAAGGCTTTGGGGTTTTTTTCTATTAAAATAACAAACATGTCATACTTACCTGCTCTGTGCAATGGTTTTGGGGACTCAGCTCTGCCCCCTTTCCATCCTCACTAGCTCTGATTGAAAGCAGCAGGAACCAACAGCTTCTGCTGCTGTATCTGAGCCAATGAGGATTGAGAGAGCAGATGGAGCCTCATCTCTTGTGCAAATCACTGGATTTAGATTGGGCTCAGGTAAGTATTCAGGGGTGGGGGGCTCCGTGGGAAGCTTTTTTTTGCCTTTACAACCACTTTAAAGTGTAAAGGGAGCACCCCATGATTCACTCTTTGGCATCAGAGAATAAGTATATTTTTAGACCTACTTCTAAATGTGTATAAATGTTACTTGATGGCCTGGGTTTCAGCCCCCTGTAGCCCCCCCCCCCAAGTCTCTCTCCCTAGCTCCCTTTTTTATCTTTCTCTTTTCTACATGTTTTTCTACTCCCTGCCTTACTTCCCAGACTTCATTTTCTCTTCTTCTAGTTTTGTCTTATGCCTAAAAATTGGGGAAATTAGTAGCTTTGCTCTGTGACAATGCCTTTCCATCTCTGACTTTCCTTGAATACATTTTTTTTTGTTAAAAAGGCCAGTATGTAAATCAGAGCCCACAGAGAAAATCTACAGTTTTTGTTTCAACAAGGACAGCATACAGACTCTGCAGATTGTGCTATTCATTCAATGCATTAAAGTAATAAAACATCTGTGGTCTGTTCTCTCCCCAGCTCCCCCTCCATACTTACCTGAGCCCAATCTTAATCCAGTGATGTGCATGAAAACAGCTGTTCTCTTGGCTTTTTCTATCCTCATTGGCTGAAAGACAGCAGCGGGAGCCATTGGCTCCCACTGCTGTCAATCACAGCCAGTGAGGGGAGTTGGGGGCAGGGCCAAGCTACACTCTTTGTGTTTATGGAAGCACAGACCAGGGCTTGGGATCGAGTAGTGCCCCCATAGCAAGCGATTTGCTATGGGGCACAAGACAGGGGGGAGGATCCAAGAGCGCCAGCGGAGACCCGAGAAGAGGAGTGCAGCAATCATGCACACAAAGATGGACACGGTCATCCATTTTGCTCCAAACCCCTTTATCTTGTATCTCTCCCAAATCAGATTCCTCTGATATCCCCCTCCCTCTCTGTTGAGTGACATGTGGTCTGGATGATGACAGAGATCACAGGCAGCAAACTCATTGGGAGGGCATCATGGCTATAAACCCCAATTAGCTGGTGCCCATATGTCTGCGAGACTCTTGCTTGGAAAGATATTGTAAAGCCATAAACCAAGTCCTTCACTGAGTTCAAAGACATTCCAGATAAGCCATAAAGCAGACATCACATTCAAAACCCATTTTCCCCTATGATTACATATCTTGGAATATGAGAGACTTACCTAAAAACCAGGCAGATATTCAAACCGGTCAGTTTAATACAAGTCGTCTGATATATTACACCCCCTATCTGACATATACAGGAAAGCAGAGAATGATATCTCCTTACCCGTCACAACAGGTATGTCATATTTCATATGTATGACGTTCAGCAGAAGATTCTGCGTATTAATCTACTCATGGATAGAATGTTATATGTATCCAGGGTAAGTTATGAACTATGACATCAATTGGGAGGGTTTTTGGTCATAGCTTGGGTCTCTGGAGGCCTGCAACACCCGCCCACATGAGGCGATTGGTTCTCTGTCTCAGGGAGACACCCTGCTGAGTTCCTAGAAAAAGGTAAGCTAAGCTGAGTTGAGCTAAGTTGAAGATTCTCCCTTTTAACATCAGAACTAACTTTGGGAGATAAGGCATCCTTTTGGCTCTGAAACCTGATCT
This sequence comes from Staurois parvus, assembly GCF_062004578.1. Classification (NCBI taxonomy): domain Eukaryota; kingdom Metazoa; phylum Chordata; class Amphibia; order Anura; family Ranidae; genus Staurois; species Staurois parvus. The sequence goes on along the minus strand of NW_028318014.1, from coordinate 8,511,761 downwards.
GCTTAAACCAAGGCTGATGGCAAGTACTTTATCCCTCTAAACGTCTTTCTGTTATCTCTTTGCTGTGCTATTGCTCTCTGTATATTTATATATAATTGGCTACATCTTTTTCTGTAAATATTTTTATTGCACCCTTTTGACCTTTTAGTAATAAATCTTACTTTCTGAAAGTGTTGAACTGTTTCTAAAGCTCTTTAATTCAAACTAAGAATCCCTGCCTCTAAAGAGCGCTACTGTGTGTGTGTTTTAAACTTCGGTATATCTCTGCCTGCGGTGACAGTGGTATACCGACGCTTATGCAAACATCATAGTGTTATTGCTGATATTGCCGAGTTTCCTCTTTCTCTGTACAAAAATGAGGTGGTGGCAGTGTGAAGGGTTAATTGCGTAATTAATCTGACCCAGTAACAATCGCTCCCAGGCTGCAGATACACAGATTGTGATCCATTAGCTGGAAAATCTTTGTGCAGAGTGCAGCTGGGCATGGCATTGTTACGCACGTGACAGCGTGGTTTTAGATTGGGTAGTCCTTCGTTCTGGTGAGAAGGGTTGGGATCTGACGCCGTGATCGTCACAAGGAGGATTGGGGCTTGTCTGTGCACAACCATTGCACAGAAAAGGTAAGTATGATTTGTTTGTCAATGTAACTTTACAATCACTTTAAGGACGTATCTAGAACTGTCACAATCGCGGCGTCAGACCCCAGCCCTTCTCACCAAACTCGTGACCGAAGGACTAGTCAATCTAAAACCACGATATCACGTGCGTAACAATGCCACACCCAGCTGCACCCTGCACAACGATTTTCCAATTAATTGGACCACAATCAATGTACCGGCAGCCTGAGCGATTGTTACTGGGTCAGGTTAATTACGTAATTAACCCTTCACACTGCCACCACCTCCTTTTGTACAGAGAAAGAGGAAACTCGGTGATATCAGTTATAACACTATAATGGTTGAGGTAATCGTCTGTATACCACAGTTATACAGAGGGTTAAACAAACACAATAGCGTTCTCTTTAGAGGCAGGAATTCGTAAATTGCAATAAAGCACTATAGAAACAGTTCAACACTTTCAGAAGGAAATATTTATTACTAAAAGGTCAAACGAGTGCAATTCAAATATTTACAGAAAACATGTAACTAAGATATATATTTATAAATATACAGAGACCAACAGTACAGCAAAGAGATATCAGAGAGAGGCGAAAGGGTTAAGGTACTTGCCAAAGTCCTGGGTTAGCAGATCCAAGTTTCAGAGCGAAAGGGCACGGGTCTCCCCAGGTGGTACTAATGTTAAAATGGGAGACGTCTTCAACTTCCTTCTCTTAGGCTTGACAGCCCAATTTGTAGTTCCCCAGCAAGGGGTGTCTCTGAAGTCAAGGACCAATACCCCGTTTAGGGCGTGGAGGTCTGGGTGTGGACCTAAACTAGAGCCAAAATTTCGTGTAGTTCATATTTTGGCTCATAACTTTTCTTATGCACAAGTGACATTCCACCCGTGGGTAGATTATTATGCAGACACGTCTGAGGATTGATTAGATATGAATTATGAAATTATACACTGAACAGTTCACATAATCAATTTTTCGGCTTTCCTATGTATTCGAGACAAAGCGAGTGACCTATCAAATTGTCTTCTCTTAGCCAATCTGACAATATGTCTGTTTTTTGTGTAAGTCTCTCATATTCCAAGATATGAGACATAGGGGAAAAATGGATTTTTAAAAGTGTTAGCTGGTCCTGCCTTCCTTGGAATGTCTTGAACTCAGGGAAAGCTTGCCTTATCTTATACAAGGTGTTACATTTACAGGTTCTTCAGACAGCTAGGCCCCAGCTCCCTTGGGGACTTTATAGCTCCTAGCCCCCTGCTGGGCCCTGGCCTCCTGTGACACTCCTAACATACATACACACTGGCCAAATGTCGCTGTGACTCTCAGAAAGGGAGGGGGAGTATGAGGGGGAAATATGTTTGTCAGGATGGTTAACCCCTTTGCCAAGATGGTGGTTCTTAACAAAATGGAGGACTGCGTCAGTCTCTGGGTATACGCTGTTACAAGAACCAAGAACAAAAATTTAATATATTGCCGCTTACCAGTCCTTAGATGTAGTGGCTTTATTTGTTTTCTTTTTTCTGGCTTTTTTATCTATTTTCATCTGGTGATTGTTCCAGTAACATATTCCTATGATGACAACCTCACTGTAGGTTACCTAAGGGGGGCAGCATTATCACCTTAGGACAGGAAATTTTCTAGAACCACAGAACATATCCCCCACTCCACTTCTTTATAACACAGGGGGAGGTGTGATCTGTAGTCCATAGAAGGAGATGAGATCAATGCTAACTGATAACAGTTAGCACAGAAAGAGAACACAAGAAGTTATCAGAACACTTAATTTCTGTCAGGAAAATGTTTGCACTTATCAAGCAAATTTGACAAAATGCTTTCAATGTTATATTTAAAAGACTGAAAGGGAAAAAATAAAACATGTTAATTGTAATGATTACCTGCACTTTAAATGAGCAACTATAGGTGTGTTAATTTTGGCACAGAATGGATGTGTATATTAACATAATATAACCTCTGATGACTTAAATGATACGAAAGGTTCAAAGTTTTTTTTAAAAAAATAACAAACATGTTATATTTACCTGTTCTGTGCAATAGTTTTGCACAGAGCAGCACCAATCCTCTTCTTCTCTGGTTCTCCACCTGTGCTCCTGGCTCCTCCCCCTTCTGAGTGCCCCCAGAGCCACTGCTCTAGAGCACCCCACTGAATCGAGATCTGGCTCAGATAAGAAAAAGGGGGCTGAGGGGGGAGCTGTACACACATAGAATGCATGAAGGCAAAAAACCTTCAGCCTTTAAGGAACGAGGAACAGGTAATAACTGATTACAAAATTTTCAGCACAGTGTATATTTCATATTGTGGAAAATGTGGCATATATATATATATGTAGTAAAATGTATACAGTGGACCATTGTCAACTACAAATGTACACAACAGGGATCACTCACACCAAGTAACAGTTCTATCTGGACCATAGAAAAATAGAAAAATAATGGGTGTGGTAACAAGTAATGCTGTTAACCCTTATAGAAACCATATATGGAAAAACTCTCTTTTTGGTGGGATTTTTATGACACAGACAAAGATAGTAGAAACATTAAGTTCATAAACGTTTATAGAGCCGTTTATAGAGCCATCCTTTATTCGGACACAGAATGTTTTAAAATCACCGCAGACATACACAATGTGGCGGTTATACATTATCGGTTGTAGTTAATGCATAGGCAGGAAAGATGGAATGCAAATCATGAAAGAGCACTTGATGCGTTTCGAGATGATAGTCAATCTCTTCCTCAGAAGTGCTTAAATAGAACATGATGCCTATGATATAAATATATAAGTATGGTTATATTATTGTGTACATCCATTTACAATTTAATTCACAAATACACTGCTCAAAAAATTAAAGGAACACTTTGAAAACACATCAGATCTCAATGGAGAAAAATATCATGCTGGATATCTATACTGATATGGACTGGGTAATGTGTTAGGAACATAAGGATGCCCAATCGTTTGATAGAAATGAAAATTATCAACCTACAGAGGACTGAATTCAAAGATACCCTGGAAATCAAAGTGAAACAAAATGCAGCAGGCTAGTGCATTTTGCTGAAATTTCATTGCAGCAACTCAAAATGGTACTCAGTCATTTGTATGGCCCCCATTTACTTGTATGCATGCCTGACGAAGTCAGAGCATGCTCCTAATGAGATGATGGATGGTATTTCCTCCCAGATCTGGTCCAGAAGATCTCTAAACTCCTGGATAGTCTGAGGTACAACATGGCGGTGTCAGATGGACCGAAACATAATATCCCAGAGGTGTTCTACAATTGAATTTAGGTCAGGCGAGTGTGGGGACTATTCAATGGCATCAATTCCTTCATCCTCCAGGAACTGCCTGCATACTCCACCTGAAGCCAAGCATTGTTGTGTACCAGGAGGAACCCAGGACCCAATGCACCAATGTACGGTCTGACAATGGGTTCAAGGATTTCATCCTGATACCTAATGGCAGTCAGGGTGCCATCGTCTAGCCTGTAGAGGTCTGTGCATCCATCCATGCATATGCCTCCCCAGACCATCACTGACCCACCAACAAAACGGTCATGCTAAATGATGTTACAGAAAGCATAACATTCTCCATGGCTTCTCCAGACTCTTTCACGTCTGTCACATGTGGTCAGGGTGAACCTGCTCTCATCTGTGAAAAGCACAAGGTGCCAGTGGCGGACCTGACAATTCTGGTGTTCAATGGCAAATGTCAATCAAGCCCTATAGTGCTGGGCAGTGAGTACAGGGCCCACTAGAGGATGTCGGACCCTCAGGCCACCCTTATGAAGTCTGTTTCTGATTGTTTGGTCAGAGACATTTACATCAGTGACCTGCTGGAGGTCATTTTGTAGGGCTCTGGCAGTGCTCATCCTATTCCTCCTTGCTCAAAGGAGCAGATACTGGTCCTGCTGATGGGTTAAGAACCTTCTATGGCCCTGTCCAGCTCTCCTAGAGTAACTGCCTGTCACCTGGAATCTCCTCCATGCTCTTGAGGCTGTGCTGGGAGACACAGCAAACTTCTGGCAATGGCACTTATTGATGTACAATCCTAGCGGAGTTGGACTGCCTGTGCAACCTCGGTAGGGTCCAGGTATCACCTCATGCTACCAGTAGCGACACTGACCCTAGCCAAATGCAAAACTAGTGAAAAATAATCAGAAAAGATGAATAGGGAAAAAAATGTCATTGGCCTCCACCTGTAAAACCATTCCTGTTTTGGGGGTTATCTAATTGTTGCCCATCTAGTACACCTGTTGTTAATTTGATTAACACCAAAGCAGCTGAAAGTGATTAAAAACCCCCTCTGCTACTTAACTGACCAGATCAATATCCCAGGAGTTTAACTGACGTGATGCTATACTCTGATTAAAAAGTGTTCCTTTAATTTTTTGGAGCACTGTATATGAAGATCACTTACATAAACCAACATTGGAACAAAGATAGAGGACCGCCACTTGTTATAAAACCAAAGAACAGATGTGTAGCCACTGTATCCCAGATGCTCCCAGTGTGGTGTACGGGAAAGGAAAATACGCCAGCCTTGTTGCCTACAAGGGTGGCCCCCCCAAGGGCACCACCAGGGGGACAGGCAAGATATTTAAAAATTCCAATTGATCTCTAAAACATATATTATTAATAATAATAATTTAAAAAATAAGTGACTGACAGCCTGATGCAAACAATACCACTCCACATTAACCTCATTAGGGCAAAAAATATGCTTACTGAACAAGTAGAGTACAGATAATTTTCCACATATAGAGCCACAGATTATCACTGCAAACTGGCATGGAAAAGTTTCCTTGGTGTTTCTGAATATATAAAGAAATTGTATGTATTGAGTATATAAACGGCATATGCAAGTGCTAGTGCATAAAAATCAGAATATATAGAAAAACATACCAGTTGTGCAGAGAGGGTGAGATAATCTGTCCAGTGGCTGCATATGCACAATGTGGGCAGTAAAGATGGAGTTTTAAATGGGAAGAGATGGCTATAGGGAAAAAGGGGGGAAAAACACCTAGGTTCCTAGATAGGAAAGATGGAACAGAGGGGAACTTAGTGGCTACACAAATAAATGTGCAACATATATCATCAAGTACATAAATAAATATATACATTTTGGTAGTGCAGCAAACACCCAAAAGTTGTTATATACTCCATTAGATATAAAATTATGATATATTAATTAATACATATATATATATATATATATATATATATATATATATATACAGTGGATATAAAAAGTCTACACAACCCTGTTAAAATGTCAAGTTTCTGTGATGTAAAAAAATTAGACAAAGATAAATAATTTCAGAACTTTTTCCACCCTTTAATGTAACCAATAAACTGTACAACTTAGTTGAACAACAAACTGAAATATTTTAAGTGGAGGGAAGTAAAAATAAAAAACTAAGATAATATGGTTGCATAAGTGTACACACCCATACACTAATCCTTTGTTGAAGCACCTTTTGAGTTGATTCCAGCACTTAGTCTTTTTTTGCCATGAGTCTATCAGCATGGCACATCTTGACTTGGCAATATTTGACCACTCTTCCTTGCAAAAACATTCCAAATCTGTCAGATTGCGAGGGTATCTCCCGTGCACAGCCCTCTTCAGATCACATCACAGATTTTCCATCGGATTCAGGTCTGGGCTCTGGCTGGGGGTTTCCAAAACTTTAATCTTCTTCTGGTGAAGCCATTCCTTTGTTGATTTGGATGTATGTTTTGGTTCGTTGTCATGCTGAAAGCTGAATTTCCTCTTCATGTTCAGCTTTCTAGCAGAAGCCTGAAGGTTTTGTACCAATATTGACTGGTATTTGGTACTGTTCATAATTCCCTCTACCTTGACTAAGGACCCAGTTCCAGCTGAAGAAAAACAGCCCAAAGCATGATGCTGCCACCACCATGCTTCACTGTGGGTATGGTGTTCTTTTGGTGATTTGCAGTGTTGTTTTTGCGCCAAACATATCTTTTGGAATTATGGCCAAAAAGTTCAACCTTGGTTTCATCAGACCATATGTAACATATTTTCCCACATGCATTTTGGAGACTTCAGTGTTTTTGCAAAATTTATTGCGGGCTTGGATGTTTTTCTTCATAAGAAAAGGTTTCCATCTTGCCACTCTACCCCATAGCCCAGACATATGAAGAAAAGTGGAAATTGTTGTCACATGTACTACACAGCCAGTACTTGCCAGATATTCCTGCAGCTCCTTTAATGTTGCTGTAGGCCTCTTGGCACCCTCCCAGACCAGTTTTCTTCTCATCTTTTCATCCATTTTGGAGGGATGTCCAGTTCTTGGTAATGTCACTGTTGCAACATATTTTCTTCACTTGATGATGACTGTCTTCACTATGTTCCATGGTATATCTAATGCCTTGGAAATTCTTTCATAGCCTTCTCCTCACTGATACCTTTTAATAATGAGATCCCTCTGATGCTTTGGAAGCTCTCTGCGGACCATGGCTTTTTCTGTAGGAAGTGACTAAGAAAATGTCAAGAAAGACCTACTAGAACAGCTGAACTTTATTTGGGGTTAATCAGAGGCACTTTAAATTATGGCAGGTGTGTACTGACTCCTATTTAACATGATTCTGAATGTGATTGGTTAATTCTGAACACAGCTACATCCCCAGTTATAAGAGGGTGTGCACACTTATGCAACCACATTATTTGTTTACTCCCCTCCCCCAAAAAAGTTTCAGTTTGTTGTTCAACGGAGTTGTACAGTTTATAGGTTACATTAAAGGTGGAAAACGTTCTGAAATGATTTATTTTTGTCTCATTTCTCATCACAGAAACCTGACATTTTAACAGGGGTGTGTAGACTTTTTATATTCACTGTATATATAAATATGCTAGGGGGCATGCTAAAAGATGAATGGTATACCTGGACTTTGAAACAACATGAATGCCTCTGTAAGTAATGAGTACAGTGTTCTTTTCACATCCTCTAGAAACAAAGCCTTCTAAAAAAAGGCTTGAAGGATCTAGATTCATTGAGACCAGGAAAAGTCGTAGCATTTATTCAATCAATCCATCTCAGCTCGCTCTGGAGCAGGCTCTTGTTCCAGTCCCCTCCTCATGGGCTGGGATGGATTCTATCCAAAATCAATAATTTAATTTTAGGAAACGTACTCCCATGTAAACCAGCACTGTGGTGTCCCAGTGGTACCTCAACATTGTTTGACTTCATATTAGAAATGTGACGATAGGCCTGGCACCAAAATTCCAATTTCGCTTTTCCTACATAAAAACAATTACAATCACAGGTTAGCAGATAGACCACTCCCTTGGTTTTACAGTTGTCATAGTGTTTAGGTATAAATTTTTCCCCATTGGGTAAAATAACTAATTTATTAGTTTTCATATAATAATTGCACTTTTTTTGCACAATTCAATAATTGCACCTGCCGCATGTATAGGTACCTCAATATTTACAGGGGTTATATCTTCTTTGTGATTTATATTCACTATGTACTAGTTTATCTTTTATGGAACTAGTTCATTTAAAAGTGAACGTGGATGTCTCAGATATGAATCTATTGATAGTGGGGTCGATGGTAAGAAAATGCCAATACTTTTGCACAATTTTCTATATCTGTATGTGTTGGTTGGAACATTTTGTTATTATTCGCACATGGTTATTTTCTTTTTTCTTGGTAGCTTGATAAAATAGGGCCTGTCTAGATTTGTTATATGCTTTTTTGAAGACCTTTTTAAGGCAAGTGGAGAAATATCCTCTTGCTAAAAGACGTTATTTTAATTTATCTGCTTCCTTTTTTAATTACTCGTCATCTGAACAATTACGTCTTATCCGTAAATATTGACTGTATGGAATAGAATTTACAAGTGAGCTGGGGTGGAAACTATTTGCACTCAATATAGTGTTGCCTGCGAGAGACTTGCGATATAGGTCACAACCTAGGGTGCCATCTTCATTTTTATGAATCTGTACATTTAAGAAAGAGATAGTTTTGATATCAAAAGTTATGGTGAATTTTAAATTCAGATCATTAACATTAATTTTATCCAAGTATTCTTTTAACTTAGCAGCTGAACCCTCCCATATCATCAACACATCATTGATGTATCTATACCATAGAGCAATGGATTCTACATTGGGGGCTAGTTCCATGGTGTCCATTAAGGTACATTCCCACTCCCCAAGGTACAGATTGGCATAAGATGGAGCACAACAAGTGCCCATTGCTACACCCTGTACCTGGAGGAAGTGGAAACCATTAAACGCAGAGACATTAATGTTGCAGAATGAAATACAGCAATTCCACAATAAAATCGTTGAAACGCCAATCATCACAAGCTTTTTGAGAAAGAATATGTCTTATACAGGCTAGGCCTTTAGAGTGCAGTATAGAACTCTACAACACTTCGATATCAATGTCTACTAAGAGAGCTGATGGAAAAATTTGAAGTCCATCAATGATTTTAAGTAAGTGGATTGTGTCTGTGACATATGTGGGTAAAATCATCACATATGGTCTTAAGTGATCATCAATAAGTCTGCTTACATTTTCGGTCAATGAACCATTACCCAAAATTATTGGTCTGCCCGGGGGTACTTTAGGTACCTTTATATACCTTAAGTAAAGAATAAAAAGTGGGAGTACAGAGAAAACTAACCCTCACGTAGTCCCACTGGGTCTTTGTGATGACACCATTTAAGTAGGTCAGATGAATGAATTGGTAAAACTCATCCTGATATTTGTGGATAAGTGTACTAGGTATGGGACAGTACCATTCTTTATATTGGAGGATTTTATGAGACATGGACAGATATTGCTGATTTTCCATGATTACTATATTGCCCCATTTGTCTAAAGGTTTTATAGTGATATTGGAATTAGCTGCAAGATTTTGTAAAGCTTGTTTTTCATATAATGAGAGATTACCATATGAGGGATGTATTTTCAGTTGATTAATTTCCTGGGTAATTTAGTGAATGCCACGACATTAGGGTTCAAACTCAAAGAGGGAAATTTACCAGACTTATCAGACTTTTCCTATTTTTATTTATATTTGTATTAGCGACAGGGGTTATTGTTTCACCCCTGTCTGAGGAATCAAGTTCCTGTAATATTTTCTCGATATCAAATCGATCAATAAGGGCGATAGATTCATCCTTTACGAGTAATGTTAAGAGGGTGGTAATCGCATTATCATGCATGTCAGAGATATCAGAGGATAGATAGTCTTCAAAATATGAATAGATAGTCCTATAGTTGTATATCTTTAATAGGGTCAAATTTGTCAATATTGGCATCAGGACAAAAACTTTAGTGAGAACACTTTTCTCGTGTTCAAATAAAGCATAATTTGAAAAATTATGACACTCAACTCATCCTCGCTCTGAATGGAAGGGGTGCAGGCAGTCCCTAATTTGTGTGACTTTTGGTGACATTTGAGTGAGTTTGTGCCTGTTTTAAAAAACCTTCCTTAGGTATGTTGGAAGTGTTCAAAGAGGTCTGAGGAAATGTGTTCGAAAGGATCGTATTGTTGGAAGTGTGAGAAATAGAGGCGTTGGAAGAAAATTTTCCGCTATGTACGTTTCCCCCCATTGTAGTGGAGTCTACATTTGGACTATGTGTTAGTGCTGATTCTGCTGTGCATTTCTTGGAAGATTTCTCAATCAAATCACCCTGTGATGAGTCAGCATGAGTGTCATCAAAATTTTCAAAGAATTTTTTATTTTTGAATGATTGTTGACTCAAATGCCATTTGTAGGCTTTATGGTCCCAAAAAGCTATTTTATCACTTCTGAACTTTTTTTCTTTAACAATCAGAACTTCTTTAGTATATTGTTCAATATAGGTTTTTAAATCACTTTCTAGTTGGACATATTTGGGATGATTGTTTAAAGACATTAATTTGGAATATGTATTATCTAATTCCTTATCAATTTCCTTTAGTTTACGATTTTACTCATCAATTAACAGAGACATCATGTTTCTAGAGCATATTTTGAGATTATTTATCCACTCATCTTTGAAAGTTGGACTTACATTTTCCATTGTAGGAAAGATCACCCCAAAAGGATTTATATCTTCCTTGATGTAGTTTTCAAATGACTGTATGTGCCAAAAATATGACACTTTCTTTTCCAATATTTTTCTTAAAATAAAAAATAGGGCTGATAGTTCAGAATCTTTAAATTCATTTTGGCCTACCTCCTCATATAAACTGGTCATGAAGGCTTCCCATTCTTTGCCTTTATAGTATGCATTGATTGGCTGTACCATTCGGTAGAGAAATTAGAAATACATTAAACAAATTCTAACTGTATAAAATCCAGAGGCCTTAAAAGTAAATGGCCAAGTTCGGGTGTTGCTGCACATATATGGAAATGTATAAATGTCACATTACAAACAAGGAAAACTTGTATGCACACCACAAGTTTCTCTAGGAACCATGGTATTTTTTGCTCCTTTTTTCTTCCTGTTGGTGCATTTGGTTTGCCTCCCCAGCGCACAAAGGCCGCCAGTCCTGCTGTGGTAGGGGTTGCAGCGCAATTGACCCTGGGGGTTAGGTGTAGAAGCTTATTACCATCAGAGTGGGGCCTGGTTTGGCCTCTCTCTTCAGCCGCCTACACTTCTGGGTTTGCATTGCTTGTCGGCAGATGCATGACGAATAACATCATCACGCCAATGTCGGGCGTGGTGACGCCATGCACCCTGCAGCCGGGGAGTGGCTACCACGGACGGCCAGGGGCCTGATAGGTCACCTCATTTTTGTGTGGATTGGGATTGGTGCAATTCCAAGCCATCTCTTCCCATATAAGATGCAATCTTTACTGCCCACATTGTGCATATGCAGTCACTGGACAGATTATCCCACCTTCTCCGTGCAGCTGGTATGTTTTTCTATATATTCTCATATTTATTTACTGTCACACACATATGCTGTTTATATACTCAATATATACAATTTTTTTATATATTCAGAAACACCAAGGAAGCTTTTCCATGCCAGTTTGCAGCAGTAATCTGTGGCTCTATATGTGGAAGATTATCTGTACTCTACTTGCTCAGTAAGCATATTTTTTGCCCTAATGAGGGTAATATGGAGTGGTATTGTTTGCATCAGGCTGTCAATCACTTATTTTTTTCATCAATATGTTTTTTAGAGATCAATTGAAAGTTTGAAATATTTTGCCTGTCCCCCTGGTGGTGCTTTTGGGGAGGACACCCTTGGAGGCAACAAAGGCAGTGTATTTTCCCTTCCCCTACACCCATCTGGGTGGATCTGGGATACAGTGGCTACACATCTGTTCTTTGGTTTTATAAGAAGTGGCGGTCCTCTATCTTTGTTCCAATGTTGGATTATGTAAGTGTTCTTCATATATTTGTGAATGAAATTGTAAATGGATGTACACAGTAATATTACCATACTAATATTTTTATATCATAGGCATCAAGTTCTATTTAAGGAAGAGATTGACTATCACCTCTTAACGCGTCAAGTGCTTTTTCATGATTTGCATTCCATCTTTCCTGCCTGTGTATTAACTGTAACAGATATGTAATGTATAACCACTACATTTTATATGTCTGTGGTAATTCTGTGTCTAAATAAAGGATGCCTCTATAAACGTTTATGAACTTAATGGTTCTACGTGCTTCTATCTGGACCATGGCCGTGCCAGTTAGTAGCCTGGATGTTCTTCCCCTACCCAGGTGCAACTGCTGCCAGTGTCATCCTCAGAACAGAGAGTGGGAAGTGTAGCAGGTCTAAAAAGGTGGGTGGTCCAAGCAACCAATCCCTCACTTGTTAAAATGAAAAGCTCGGAAGCTTCTGCCCTCCGTCCAGACCTGCTGCAGCTCCGTCCTGTGCTCTCTCATTGTGATGTGAAGGGAATTGTGAAGTAAGGCTGGGGCGTTGTGATATAAAGGGTGTCAGTGATGTAGAGGGGGGACTGAGGACACTGCTGTAAAAGAGAAGGGGACTGTAATGTAAAAAGGGGGGCTTGGATGTGAAGGGGGGTGTAATTGAAGGGGGGTGACTGAAGAGGTAAAGGAGGTACCATGATGTAAAGGGGAGAACTGTGATGTGAAGGGGGATCTGTGATGTGAAGGGTGGTCTGAGCACTCTGCTGTAAAGGGGGGGACTGTGATGTTAATGGGGGCTGTGATGTAAAGTGGGAGACTATGATGTGAAGGGGGCTGTGATATAAGGGAGGGGGGTACTGTGACGTGAAGGTGACTGTGAGGTAAAAGAGGGAGGCTGAGATGCGAAGGACTAAGGACTAATGTAAACAGAGGGGACTGTGATATAAAACGAGCCCTGTGATGTGAAGGATGTAAGTGATAGAACAAACATGAGATTTAGACCTCTGATGAAGAAAATTTTAATGACTGTACCTTGAATTTTATTTCAATTCCCCCTGTTTTATGCAGAGCAGTAGTGTGGTATAACCATGTACTTATGTATATATTCTTCATATTCTTCATTCCACTACTGTATACAAGAAGTGCTGGACATTTTATATATATATATATATATATATATATATATAGGAACTACTTGGTTTTTAGTAGGAGTTGAACTAACTGTTATCTTCTATACTAAGCAAAGGACCACCTACAGTCCTATGATAAGTGAGATTCTTGGTAGTATTATACTCTAAAATACAAATGGCAGAGAATCTCAAGCGGAAAAAAAAACTATGTTTACTTGTAATTAAATTGTTATATAATAAAGAAGTCCCACTTGAAATTGGAATCCTTCAGCTTCACAATCACATTGGCTTATATAATGTATTATCTGTTCATCTTATTTCATTATACCCCAATACAATTTTTTTCTATCTCATTTATCATTCTGTACTTTGTGATCACACAGCAAGAAAGCTTCTAATTTTAAGACTGACACTAAAGAATCGACATAACATTTTCCATTGAAAAAAAAAAATGCCAGCTAGTCCTGAATGTTTCTGGTATCTCTTTATGCAATACACATCACTTTGCCTGAATATCTTAATCAGTGTTTGAAAAGCATACCGTTATCTGTAACTTATTCATGAAAGATTGCTTGTCTTAGCCTTAAAATATTTGGCAGAGGACCAAGGACACAAAAAGCGAATTAAAATAGTAAAAGACTCAGAGAAAAGCTGTGTGTTAGCAGCCCATTCATTTGAAGAAAGTTGCTCTCGGCTCAGTTTTTCCCCCATTCAGCCGCCTAATAAACAAACCAGTAGGATGTCAGATTTTTGTATGACTTATCGTGCGCTATATATCTATTTTAGGGTTTTCTGCTTTATGAAGATTTTGTCTCATGCAGAGTTTAACACTTTTCTGTTTTGACAATTTAAACACCGTCTCAACAATGTTTAGCAGAATCAAGAGAGGTCCTCAGCAATTAATTTCTGCAGTCAATGGTATTCTCAAACCGGGCGACTCCCCTTGGAACTGGGAGCCACAACAGAAAAAAAAAACGTGCCTGTGAAAGAGTGAGACAATTCATTAGACGACTCCGCTGCAGCAAAAGTGGCGGGGGATGTCAGCTCTTGCTCCTGCGTTTCAATACTAATGAGAGTCATTGCATATTCATAACCCCAAATGCAGTCAGTTTCTTGTATAGAGGAAGAAAAAAAAAACTTTTGTCACCGAGACTTCATGGCAAGAGCAAAGGATCGCACTCTTCTTGTCGTGGCACTTCCGCCAAGTTAGTGCGAGAACATGATTGATTGTTTTGCAACGCAGCTTGACAGGAGCTGAGAGATGCTGCCCCAAGGGCCCTGAAACTAAGCTTAGTTTGATTACAAGGCCTGAAGTAATCAAAGAAACAAAAGAGAAGGGAGAGAGAGAGGAAAAAAAAACTTTTTTTTATTTGAAAAGATAAAGGAATACTCCAAAGATATAGTCTTTCCTAACTGGGTCTTCTGGGTAATTATATGGAAGTGGTTTGAAAGAGTTCGTATCAGTTTTTACTATGGAGGAAGAAGAATCACATGCCCTAGTGAACTTGTTCTCAGGTTGTAGGAACACCAAGACATCTCTTAATAGATACAAGAATGAAGCTGTATGAAGTTTTCCATCAGGATCAGTGGCAAATTTTGCTGAACTCAACCTGTCACGTATTAAAATTAGCCTTGTCAAGTCTGCCACTACCCGTAATTCATTCTCTCTTTACAGTCCATTTATTTTTTTTAATGTAAATCTTTCCCTTTCTTATTTATTTTAAGAAGCTACCTGATAGAGTTGCTGAAAAGTCCTCAGGGCGCTCTGCCTATCTACCAATTGACCCGACAATAGCCTTCAATAAGGGCTCCTATTAGCAACCCCTGGAGTCAAAAAAAGAAAATGTCTTGTCTCAGCACCCACTTTGAAAAAGCCTTGAGCGTTTTTTCATAATGATGTCTTCAGCGTGGATGCCAACAGATTTCCACATCTCCTTGACAGGCAAGCAGGCTATAAAATATACATAAAATTAAATAAAACACAACATTAAAACAAAGGTTTAAAATGGGATGGCATATGGTTTTTAACTATCTCCAAATGCACACAAATATAAAATATGCCTGAATGCATGAAACATCGGCATTTTTTTCTTTCTTAAACAAAACTATTAAATGTCTTACGCTAATCTGCATGGGCGTTATGTAAAGGAGATGAAAAAAACCTCTATGGTTATGATTGATTGAGGTAATTTTGATTATCCACAGATATTTTATGTGTTAAGGCATTAAATTGTCAAGCATATCAGTTTGATTGTAGTAAAACATGAAAACATTGACTTTTGTCTAGTTAGAGAAATTTATTTTTCCCTGAATGACAATCTTTTAAGTCTAAAGTAGGCAGCCTGCCAAGTCTGCATGTCATATATTGCAGCTTGCAAATGCATCCTATATTTTTCAAATGCTTCTTTTAAGGTTCAGTGAAGAGAGCATTGCTTATTGAAATCCACTTGTAATAAACAGGTTGGGTAAGTTGATGCTGACATTTCTTCGGCATGTAAAAATACTGTTAATGATTTCAACAAACCAAGGCTGGATTAACAGGGCAGCTGACAGAGCTGAAACTGAACCTGTGGATAGAAATATTCCAGCTACCACTGCAGATTTTTAAAGGCACAGCCACCAGGATAACCTATGCATTGAGTAACTGACCTGGAACAAGAATGCAGTCAAAGAAAGTATGAACTTCAGTTTTGCATACTTTCTCCAGGTTAGAATTAATAAGATCATAGCTCTGGAGCCTGTAATGCCAGATATCTCTGCTCCCACAGGTTCTCTTAATGCTTCATGTCCCCTCACAAATCTTGAATATCCAGCCCACCCTTTTTACTCATGGTGCAGCAATAGTGTGCATGTAGGAGACACCATGGGGTTGATTTACTGCAAAATCTGGAGCAGCTGTGCATGGTAACCAATCAGCTTCTAACTTCAGCTTTTTCAATTAAGAATTGACAAAAAAAACCTGGAAGCTGATTTGTTTCTAAGCAGAGCTGCACCAGATTTTTCACTTTCCACTTTTAATAAATCAACCCCAATGATTGCCTTACTAGAGCCATCTCAACACCAACTCAACTCCAACTCAACACCAACTCAACACCAGCTTGTTATTCCTACTAATAACACCAATTATGCTGATAGAATTTTCTCTACAATTGCCACTATGTGGTTAACTTTTCAAACTGCTGTTTTAGATATTTATTATCTTTGTTTTGCAAATAAATATTTACTACATGATAAGAGATTCCCAGAGCACTATGTGTTATCTAAATAGACCATAGGAGATACAGCAATTGTTTTTTTTAATAAATGTTTTAATAAAGTTTTCAGAAATACATACCAGGAGAAAATGTGCAAAAACACATACCATGACGCAATAAAAGTAAAGGGCAATGGACAGAAATTTTGGTGGTTCTTTGACCAAGGCAGGCCAAGTGCTGTCTCCCAGTACAAAACAGTATGGGAACTTGTGAGGAAAATGCTATCTGTGGTAGCTTTCAATAGTCCCTAAGCATGAGCAAGTCATGTTGTAGATGGTCATAAATTCAAATATTCACCCTGGTAAAGTTTTGAAAATGTTCTTTCAAATGTTCACTCATTAATGGGACCTGATAAGCATGCCAAGTGGGGAAGGAACGTTTCATTTGTTGATCCCTCTAAATGGTTCAGAGTGTTCTTTGTGCCCTAGGTCATAGGAGGAAAAATCAGGTGGTAAGTGGAGGGGAAAGATAGGGGTGTGAGAGTTACCTAAGCAAAGGAGAAGTGAGTGGTTCAGGTATTCCTTTGTTTGGGGTATAGTTCACCAACCAGAGATGGGTCTTTCACCTCCATGTCTTGTATGCATAAATGACTGGTGTGATATTTGACTACGGTTGAGGTAGGGGCTGTCATTTTGCTGTTTCAGGATGCAGGATCCATGATTTGTTTATAGCCTGTGGTTGTCTTTTAATATATCCAACAGGCATATGTTTGTGTTAATTTAAACAGCCTGTATTGTGCTATATGAATATGTTCCTCCATTTCAGAAATGTTATTTAGTACAACAAACCTTTGGTCATACATATGATCAGGACAGCTATAATGTGCATAGCTCTACATTGGCTATCCAAACAAGCACCTAGTCTTTCTATCCAAACAGCTGCCAAGTCTCAAAAATGAGGCAATTGTTTGGATAACCAATTTAGAGATATCCATCTTACAGCCTTGATGATCATGTGCATGATCAGAGATTTCATGTAGTTTTCCTTGGAGAGAGGAATGATGTGGTAAATAAGGTGTCAGTGTAAAGTTAGGGGTGCTACCGGATACAATATAAATAAAGTGGTTACTTATCTTCTAGTACTTGAAGATACCATATATGTGCAACATTTTGTCTTTAGCATAGCATCAGCGTCTGTAAGAGATGGAGGGTGAGAATTTGTGCAGGACAGATACAGTTTTGTACTATCATGAGAGAAACTTGTGGCCATTTTCATGACATTTAGAAAGCATTTGTGAATGGTTATGTTAGCATTCCCCCAGTGCACCTCTGACAGTATAAGAGCTAGTCTCTCTCCCAGTTCCTACAGACTGGTGCAGTGTTTGGAGGATGGGCCCATTCCAGTTGTGTCTGTGTTGTGATTTGGGAGTGTTTAAAAAGTCATATTTGCGGATACAATCGAAAAAACTGGACTGCATGAGTTTTGTCCATCAGAGAGAGTCTGTCATGGAAGAAGGCATTCTTGAACAATTGGCATGTGATCCATTTGGAATGGGCCAGTGAGCTTTTAGAACATTTCTGGAGATTCCCCAGTTTAAAGTCCAGGGTCCTGTTTAAGAGCATAAAGGGACCTGGCACTGATGAGAGGCATAGGGATTTAAAGGTTGCAGAAAAGAATTTTAAAGTGGAGCCTACAAATGGATGGACCTGAGTTATCTTGTGGACAAAATTAAACTTAAAATGTAACTGTAGGCAAAACTTTTTAAATACGTTTTGGATAGACTGGAGAGAGATTAGAACTCCTGTCTGGTTTTATTGCGGTTTGTGTCCCATTAAGGAAATTCACCCTCCATTTTTGTCCTGTTTACTGTTATTATCAAAAGTGAATGTAACAGAAAATCCCAAATTTGGGTTGACATCAGAACAGTATTAGAAAGAAAATCTTCCAATGGGAAAACTTTTGGTCACCCTAGTGACACCCTGGAATTCCATCACATGGATTTCCTGTTACTCCCGGTTTTGGATATGGGACAGGAAGTGAAGGGAAATCTCTTCTATAGGAAAAAACTGAGAGGGATTATAACCGTCCCTTACTCTATCCATAATGAAAAAAACGTGTCTTTAATTACACTTTAACCATTTGCCGCCCGCCCTATGGCCGAATGGCGGCCGGAAAATGTCATCAGCGTTCCGGGTGGACGCCATATGGTGTCCTCCCGCAGATGCGCAGATTGCGCTCCTGCAGAGCCACGCAGTGGCGCGATCTGTCATCGGCCGTGTACCTCGGACACGGCCGATGACAGATCTGAGTATCGGTCCCCATTGCCGGTACCATGTGACCTGCTGTGACCAATCACAGCAGGTCACATGACAGTTGTATACAATGGAAGGCTTCATTCATGCCATCCATTGTATACTAGTGTCTAGCTGTGAATGGTCACAGCTAATCACATGCACATGTCATGTGATTAGCTGTGGCCAAATCACAGCTAAGCACAAAAAAAAAACCCTGAATGAATCGATGTCATTCAGGTAAATGCTTGCTTATAGCAAAGTATTTCTTTGCTATAAGCAAGTTGTGTAAAAAAAAACATTTGTAACATTGTACTACTTTGGTCATAGTAAAATATGAAAAAAAAATCTTAAAAAAAAGAAAAAAAATATAATAAAAAATATTTAAAAAAATTAAAAAAAATATTTTTTTTTTTTCATACTGTCACCAGTCAGTGTCCCTGATCACCGCCATGCCAGTTATATATGACGCTGTACTGCACTGGTGACAATATGTAAAAAAAAATAGTGAAACTAATTTTTTAAATTTTTTCATTTTCCGAAAAATTATGACAAAAAAATACAACTTCAAAAAACTTGCCATGCCTCTTATGAAGTACGTCAGACTGTCTACTTTGCAAAAAGGGTTAATTTGGGGGATATCTGTACTGTTCTGACATTCTTGGACCTCAAGAAATTAGATTGGCTGTCAGTACTTCAGGATTGATCAATATTCAGATCTATACCATAGTTTGTGAACTCTATAGCTTTCCTACAAACTAAAAAATACATCCTAATATGGGTTGTTTTCACCAAAGACATGTAGCAGAATACATCTTGGCCTAAATTTATGAAGAACAATTATTTATTTGCAAACTTTTATAACAGAAACAAAGAAAAACATGTTTTTTTTTAAATTTTTGGTCTTTTTTTGTTAATTTAGCAAAAAATAAAAACCCCAGCGGTGATTAAATACCACCAAAAGAAAACTCTAGTTGTGTGAAGAAAATGCTAAAATTTTAGTTTGGGTACAATGTTGTATGACTGTGCAATTGTCATTCAAAATGTGAGAGCGCTGAAACCTGAAAACTGGCCTGGGCAGGAAGGTGTAAAATTGCCCGGTATTGAATTGGTTAAAGACACAGTGGTTGATGCACTGAAGCTGCTCTAGGTGTATCCAGTCCTTATATGAGGGGTGAATATTCCAGTCCACTAATCCCGTGGGCTGACACAGAAATATTTCTTTAGGTCTGGGAGGCCTAATCCTTCTTTGCTTTTTGGTAATGACAAGTGTGTTTAGTGGCTTCATCTAGAATTGGCATCTTTCCATAGGAATTTGTGAAAGGTCCTTTGTAGAGAGGCAAATAAGACTTCAGGTAGGTTTATCAGTCTGGTTTGGAAGACATAGAGTAGTCTCAAAAATACATTCATTTTTAGAAACCAGGAAAAATGTAGCCTATCCCATACTTTCAGATCTTGTTGGAAGGTTCTGAGAGGAAGAGCAGCACATCATCAGTGGAGGCTGCAAGCTTGTGTTCCTTCTTAGTTGTGGTAAAGCCCTTTATGTTGGGATCAGCCTTTGAGGCTTAGAGGAAGGTAAGGATAGATATTAATGGAGATCGAAGGCACCCTTGTTGGGTTCCATTCTGAATTTGTAAAGGGTTCCTCTACTATTACAAATCCTCTCTCCTAGTACAAATCCCCCAAATTCCCCTTTCTAGCACAAATCCCCCCATCCCCCCCCCCCAGCACCAATCCTCTTCTTTCAATCCCCCCACCTAGGACAAATTCCCACAAATCCCTCCTCTAGCTAAAACCACTCCAAATTAATACCCCCAGCATAAAATCCTCCCACCTTACCCAAATCCCCCACCCTTTTAGCACAAATACCCCCCACCAAAACCTCCCTCCTAGTAATAGCACATATCCCTCTATACATTTTCCTAGCACAAACTCCCCCCTCCCCCCATCATTCCTATTACCCTTCCCAGCACAAATAGCCCTCCTGCACAAATCTCTCATCTCAGCACAAATGATTGTTACCCCTCCCCCCTCCTTTCATTGTGTACAGTTCACCCATCCTGACAAATTTCCCCCTGACAAATCCCCCCCTAAACAAATTTACAAGTGGGAAACCATTTAGAGGTGCTGTACGCTCACTCCTGTCAGTGGAATGATGGCACAGGATCACTCTTGGATCAGGCTGTACACAGTTTGATTATCCCATCTCCTATCTCCACGAACGACCTCCCATCTCTTGGTGGCAGGGAACCAGGGAATGATTCAAACACTGAACATGTGATGTAAGAGCGATCCTGTGTCATCTGCATTATGAAGGATAGCTCCACTGACACAGGAGGAGAGCACAGTCTGCACCTCCTGGCTCTCTCCTGTCATTTCTCCTTTGCAGGCTTCACTGCTCCAGGCTGCTCTCCCCTTGTCCCAGCCGTGAGTGTGAGGATCGGGGAAGGTACTCAGTGGACAGGCACAGTGTCAATGGAAAGATCGGCCTGGGTGAGCACAACTGAAATCTGGGGGGGGCATAGCCCACCCCAGAACCCCCTAGATCTGACCATGGTGGGGAGTAGGGAAACCAGCGGCTGTGGCTGTGCCCTAGGTGGCTACCTAGTTCACCTAGTGGTCGCACCAGTCCTGACCCTAATGCATTTCCATCCATCACTGGAGCTTAATCATAGAGTAAGCATATAAACAAAATGCAGTCCTTATATCTAAAGCTAATAATAATAACTGTTCCCCCAATTATTTAAATGAACTGAAAGGATGGCTCTGCTAGCAATAGGTAAACACTATTCAAAGTGCCAGAAATGGTTAAATCCTATACCACTAAGCCAAGACTAGTTACAGAAGCAACATGGGCACACGAGTACACAAGTACATGCAAATTTCCCCATGAATTCTCTATCTCATACCAACAATAGTGAATAAATTGCTGCTACAGCCTTTCAAACAGTAGAAAACTGAATATATCATCCCACATCCTGAAAGACCAAATTATCAGACTAGAGCCATCCTGTCAGCTGAAAAAAAAACAGATTACTATATTTATTGATAACAAATTATAATAAAATAAAATCATTCACCTTAACAGCATATCAGTACAAAAATAGCAAAATGATAACTCATGCTTACTTACCTATCATGTTACAAAGAGTTCAACAGGGCTTAATAATGTTAATGTGTGGATATCAAAGATCCCTTGTGGAGAAGGAAAAACAACAAAATATATTATGTCCTCAGCCATAATAATAGGAGACATTCCATTCAAAATTCAGGTCAAACAGTAAAAGAGTGCCTAAAGTAAAAATCCAATCCGCCTCCCGTCAACATAAATTAGTGAACCTGTCCCCCCTCCTCCCCTCAACTGCTTTTTTTTGTATTCAATCATTTATATTTTTAAACTATCCACATTTCTAACATGTATATCTATAAAATGCTTTGCCACAATTGTCGGTTTATCACTTTTAAAGTTCTGCAAGTTGTCCCCATGTCTGTCAGAGTCTCCTTGTCCTACTACCTACGTACTGTATCCTACAATCTTTACAGGTAATAACTTATATCACATACTAGGGTTGATTTACTAATGATAAACAGGCTGGGCAGATTGCAAGTGCAGTTGCACTCATTTTCACCATTGCTTAGTGCATGTGCTGAAGCTTCATTTTGTAAAGGATCCAAGAACCCAATCAGCTAAAAGGACAATAAAAAAACAGCATAATTGCTTGCACATGATTGGATAACGGAAATCAGCAGAGAGCAACCTCATTCACTAATCTCTGGGGAAAATGAGAGCAACTCATTGGGACCAGGCTATTAATCTGTCAGGTGTGGAGAGCTGAACTACACATCTTAAAGCAGTATAAAACCCAAAAGAAAACATTTATTACAGTATATTGCAGTTTACCACATCTAATGATGTGGTAAGCTGCAATATAATACAGTTTTGGTTTTGGATTTAATACCGCTATAAACTCTTACCACACACAGAGACTTCTCTTACCCAGCCACTCATCTGCATACCACTAACACTCTTAAAGGGACAGTGCACTACTTACAGAAGGGCCCCACTGAATGCCGGCCAATGTTCACTATTTGGAGCCAGGTATTGACAATTCAGCTATTATAGTGTCCTTAAGTCTGTGTAATTTTTGATTCATGCCATTTTTAATTGCATTTGCCTTAATACATTTAGCTGATTGGTGTGGCCTAATTCCTGTGCATTATTATGGAGTCACACAGGTGTAAACCGCTTTAATCTACAACCAAGTGTGTCAGTAGGGATGGAGCAGTTGTAGCAGAACAGAGGACCCACCATCAACAATGAATCCTGTGGAGCTAAGCACTACACCTTTAACAGACCAAGCTGTCCAGACAGATTAGCATGAGATGATGAAACATATTAAGCACTGATAGGGTGCTTACAATGCTCAGATTTTATTAATTTATAAAAAATCTTTATCCCAAAAGGAAAACAGATTGCGGTAACTTAATGTGTTAACTGAAGTTGCTATTGCCTGTACAGTGTGATTTGTTTGTTTATGTGACTGGAGCCACCTGGAGCTGTGTGCAGGCAGGCTGTGCTATATTATAGGGACACAGCGGCTGTACAACCACAGCCACAGGTTGAAATTTGAAAGGTGTGTGGGTGCAGGTGTATGGCCCCAAACACAGACATGTCAAACTAGGACTTGTGGCCATGTTCCACTAAATCTCCATAGAGTAACAGGCAGCTTCAGCCACATGAGCAAACCACTATATTACACGACCAGAGTACCTGTGTAAATGAGCCCTTGGAGCTCATTCCCATGTGAGATCAAGGGGTGGCAAAATCAGTTGGTTTATCTGTGCTTTTACTGCTTCCTAACCCCTACCCCCTTTATCCATAACGATTATGTGCAATAGAGACATGGAAGCTGTACGCAACGGCCATCTTGTTAAGGTCTCAGACATTTTGTTTTTCATGAACAATCATCTTCCCTCCTCCCCCCTCTTGAAAATGGAATTTGTGGCTGTAAGTTGTAACTGACTTCAAAAGAGCCTCTTATCTTAAATAAAACACAAACAGAGGCCAGCTCCAGAGCTGTAAACCACTTGGCAGGATGTCTATCGTGCAAAGACACTTTCCTCTGCCTTATGGTAAACAATAACTCAGTCAACCATCACACATGATCTGTTAGGCCATTAGAGGTCTAGGAATGCAGAGTGTGCCATAAATCGTCTATTCCACATGTAACCATTCCCCATACAATTCATAAAATTCAACAGGAACTGGACACATTAATATTAGGTATATATTTGGATAGATCATTTCATGACGAGCCAAACAAGGTCCTGCATGACTATGTTAGCACATAGGAAAGGGAAGGATGCTGTCTCTTCTATCCTGGGTGACAAAGGTACACTGTGTTTGGTATCCCTGGGTTTCAAATATAATTCTGAATATTAATCTGCCAGTTGCTAGAATACCACCTGCACATACTGAAAGTTATTAATATTAGTATGAAATTGTAGTTGGGACTTGGTCATAAACTTGGTGACCTCCTAGCACCCATCCTCTAAACCGAATGATTGGTCAGTTGTTCCCAGGCGACACCCCTTTAATATCATAGAAAAGGATTGACAGGCCTGGTGAAGGGGGCTCTCGTTTAACATCAATAAAGAAACATCTTAACGAATTTGAGAGCCAAGGCAACATTTTTGCTCGGACAATTGGACTCTGCTAGACCAGGACTTTGCAAGTATTCTGCCTTCTTAACTCCTCTCTTTTATTTCTCTGTTGCTTCATTGTTCTCTTTATGTCTTTGTAACATCTTTTTCTGTAAATATTTTAAGTGCACCATTTTGACCTTTCTAGTAATAAACCCTATTTTGAAAAGTGTTGAAACTGTCTCTAAAGCTTTTAATGCAAACTAAAGAATCCCTATATCTTGAAGAGTGCTACTGAATGTAATAATCCTCTGAATATCCCCGTCTTTGGTGACAGTGTGTGTTGCAGACGCTTATGCTAAAATCATAGCGTTATTGCTGGGATTTGTGAGTTTCCTTCTTCTCTGTAAAAAGTCGGTAGTGGCAGTGTGAAGGGTTTATTGTGTAATTAACCTAACCCAGTAACAATCACTCTCAGGCTGCTGGCACATAGATTGTGGTCCCACGAGCTAGAAAATCTTTGTGCAGGGTGCAGCTGAGAGTGGCATTGTTACGCAAGTGACAGCGCGGTGCGAGATTGGCTGCTCCTTTGTCTTCGAGTTGGTGAGAAGGGCAGGGGCCGGGTGCCGCGTTCCATCACAGCATCCACAATTGTTTGCTTCTCCAGTGCAGGAATTATACCCTGTCATTCAGGGCCAGATCTAGCCTGTCTGATCTGGGGGTGCAGTAAAAAAGTCAGGGGGGCATAATGTCTACACACTACCATTTTATCCTCTCTTCTCTTATCTATCTACATCTCCATGTGGCTGCAATGAAAAACAAATGTATTAGGCCAGTGTTTTTCAACCTTCAATCCCAGTTGAAGAAAGCTAGGATTGAGCAGAAAATAAGTCCAGCAGTGCATGTAGCACACCAATTGGTTGTCATGGTCAGATTGTGCCTAACAGTGGCAATGGGTTAAAACAGGATAAAAAGAACCTGAGCCTATTCCCGATATACACTCTACACATATGCCACAGTTCTTGTACCCACAATATACTCCTAATTACTATGCCACAAGTGACAGTCTCACAGCAAAAACATAAACCTTAGGACAAAGGATCATTTTAAAAATTATTCTCCTGACAGCTGCAGTTCAGCTTTAACCTCCCTGGCGGTATGATTATTTCCGGTTTTTGGTGCTGAAAGCGGTACCATTTTTTTGCATGGAAATATGTAGTTTTTTATTGAAGGCTGTAATTTTTAGGAATAACTCACTGAAATCTGTCCGAACAAGAGTCTAGTAAACATTCCGGATATGATAAAATTTGAAACACGAAATCATAAATTATAATTTAATTAATAATCATAAAAAATAATAATATAATAATAATAAATTTAATTCAATAATATAATCAAACCAAAAACACTGAAATTTGAAATACAGAGGCAAATTCGCACATCGCTGAGCAAAGTCGCGAAATCGTTTTCAGTGTCTGATGACGAATTTCCCCACGAATCATTATCACTCAATTCTGCAAGTAGTTCTATTTTACTATCGCTGTTCTCTAGCTGGTCTAAACCGCTTTTGACATAAAGGGACGCTTTTTGGACGCCATGGACTTTTCTAAGTTTCCAGGCAGAAAGAACAGTCAAAATGTAGGCAGGGCACAGGACAAAGCAGTAGGGACAAAATATATGTGAAATGCATTGAAACAGCAATGTTTTACTATATAATAATCATTTTTAAAAAAATGAAATTTTTTAAAAATTTCAAATTTGCCGCCCGTACGTCCCAACGTCACAGGGACCAGAACACGGAAGCCGGATGCCGGCATCGGCCGGAGGAGATGGCCGGGGATGCTGCAGGGGACACATCGCGGGAGCGAAGGACAAGGTAAGCGCTGAAGGGACTCCCTGAGCAACGCCGCATGGTAAGCCCGAGTGTAGCTCGGGGTTACCGCTCTTGGTACTGAAATTTTACCCCGAGCTACACTCGGGAATACCGCCAGGGAGGTTAAACGAGAAGTGTGGTATATGATAAAAACAAACTCACCTATATAGATGCATACTCACCTATATAGATGCATCATCGATCTGATGCTGCATCTGTCCCCCGCTGACTCTACATGCACAGTTCTCAGGTCTTCCCTGAGCACAGAGCAGTGACTGTCAGTCACTGGCTCTGTGCTCTGCTCTCCAGTGTTCACTGGAGCACCAGGCCATGAAGGGGGTGGAAGCAGTTGGCTCAGGTAGCCAACTGCTGATCAGGTATCTGAGCGGATCCCAACATTTTTGTTGGGATTGCTGCAGAGCATGGACTGGCACTGTGACGTCAGCTGACAGCAGGTTTTAGCCCACTGTTGGCTGAATCTGGGTCACAGCAGTGTACTCCTGTGACCTACAGGAGAAGTATGACCGAAAGAGCTACTCAATTCTTTATCTTTTTCTGACTTGGGTTTCTGTTGAAGAACTGGATACTGACATAATGTCTAGAGGCAGACATAATAAAAGAATGTCAAAAACAAGCCAAACATTATGTGAATAAGTTGAAAAAAGCTGACAGTCCACTGACAAAGACTGCGGTTGATAGTGCTCAGAAGGACAGGGCACACGAAGAATACCCTCCACCTCCAAACCAATCACACTACCTCTTATCCTGTATTTTGACTGCCCAGACAGGGAACAGTGGAAAAGTGCAGTAGTTATTGTGACGATCGCGGCGTCAGACCCCAGCCCTTCTCACTAAACTCGTGACCAAAGGAATAGCCAATCTAAAACTGTGCTGTCACGTATGTAACAATGCCACGCCCAGCTGCACCCTGCACAAAGATTTTCCAGCTAATGGACCACAATCTTTGTACTTGCAGCCTGGGAGCGATTGTTACTGGGTCAGGTTAATTACGCAATTAACCCTTCACACCGCCACCACCTCCTTTTTGTACAGATAAAGAGGAAACTCGGCAATATCAGCAATAACACTATGAAGTTTGCATAAGCGTCATTATACCATAGTCACCGCAGGCCGAGATATACCGAAGTTTAAAATATACATACATTAGCGCTCTTCAGAGGCAGGGGTTCTTAGTTTGCATTAAAGAGCTTTAGAAACAGTTCAACACTTTCAGAAAGTAAGATTTATTACTAAAAGGTCAAAAGGGTGTAATAAAAATATTTACAGAAAAAGATGTAGCCAATATATATATATATAAATATACAGAGAGCAATAACACAGCAAAGAGATAACAGAAAGGAATTTAGAGAGATAAAAGTACTTGCCCAAGTCCTGGTTTAAGCAGCTTTCAAGTTTTCTGAGCAAAAGGGCCTTATCTCCCAAAGTTAGTTCAGATGTTACAAGGGAGCTTCTTCAACTTCAACTAAACTCAGCTTAGCTTTTTCTAGGAACTCAGCAGGGTGTCTCCTTAAAGCAGAGAACCAATAGCCTCATTTGGGGAGGGGTGTTGGGGCGGAGACCCAAGCTAGAACCAAAAACCCTCATAGTTGATGTCATGGTTCATAACTTATTCTCGGTGCATTTAGCAGCCTTGCCACTAGTAAATTAAGACGCAGAATCACCTGCTGAACGTCTAGGTATGAAATATGACTATCTGCTAGGATGGTTAAGGAGATATCATTTTCTGCTCTCCTGTTGATGCCAGCTAGGGGATGTAATATATCAGATGACTTGTATTAATGAGACCAATCTGAATATATGCCCAGTTTTTATGTACGTCTTTCATAGTCCAAGATATGTAATCATAGGGGAAAAGGGGATGTTTAAATGTCAGTCTGTTTTATGACTACCTGGAATGTCTTTGAGCTCAGTGAAGGACTTGGTTTATGGTTTTACAATCCTACTCCAAGCAGAGTCTCTCAGACATCTGGGGGCCAGGCTAATTGTGGTTTATAAATATGAGCTCTCCCGCTGGGGCCTGTTGCCTTTTGAACTCAGCATACACACACAGACCACGTTCCTGAGGGAGGGGGGAAATCAGAGGAGGGAGACTGATTTGGGGAGTAGAAATGATACAAGATGGAGGATCCTTAACAAGATGGATGACCGCGTCCATCTCTGTATGCACAATTGCTACAGTTATTACATCATAAAACGCCAAAGCAGGACATCTATCAACTTCTCTTAGTAACACCGCTCTCTTTATTGAAGGATCCACTCCAGACAGCAATACTCCCAACAAGTAGTAATCAAAAGAAACAAAGCCATCTCATAGTGTAGTAAGACTGGAACTGAACATTTATTCAAAGAAAAGCACTAACATTTAAAAAGATAAAAAGTGGCATATCAGTATACCACATGGAAGTTTTCAACCAACAAAATGCTGCTCTGTCCCCATGCGCAATGAAGTCACATGCCATAACACCTCACTAAGCGTTTTGTCATCAATGTTATTGCCAGGGGAGTGGCCAAATGCTAACATATATATAGGTAGGCAGTAACACCTCCTCATTAGGTAATTGCGCTCAAAATACCTGAAATAATACTCCTATAACCGTAAAATAGCTCTGAATGGCCAAAAATGCACTCCAATACCTGGAAACATTGGTAAAAGCACAGGAAATAGGTGGAAATTAAGAAAACATGACCAACCTTACTCGCTACTCTACTTACATTAACAAATCTATAAGATCACCCACAATGAAGTGAAGTTAAAAGATATATAATACAGATAGAAACTCTGATTGTGGGAACCCTAAATAAAAATACCAAAAAGGTCAAATGGAACTATATAATATTCTAGCTGTTATTATTAAATGCATTTATGTCTCAGTCTATATTGAAACCATATGGGACATTAGTTTTTAAGGTATAAATCCACCACGTCTCTCTTTTTACTCCCCCTCCAGTTACTTGTAAAATTGTCAACCGCCAGGGAAAGGGTACTCTCTGGATATTTGTTGTGCCATATTGCACACTTAGAAATGTCATGATTGGGGAATCCTTTTCTAATATTAGCAATATGTTCATTGAGTCTAATTTGGAAAGTACGTATCGTATGGCCTACCTGTTGGTGGCCACAAAGACATTGGATAAGGTATACTACATTCTTTGAAGAACATGTAAAAAAAGACTTAATTTCATATGATTTTTGAGTATACATAGACTGAAAAGAATTGAATCTTCGACCTTTCCAAATATTGATTTTACATATGTTACTCTTCCCACAGGGATAGTAACCCTTCATCTCCTGAAAAAAAGTTGGTTTATTCAGTGGTTCTACCATATTTGAGGCTACGTGTAATTTCAGGGGGGCAATTCCCTAAAAATCACAGAAGGGTTATCAGGCAACAAAGAGCCCAACACCCTATCATTATGCAGCTCACCTTAATGCTTCTGAAAGATACTTTTAATATCCAAGTGTTGTGTGGAGGTGAAAACCGCCAAATTAAACAGCTTCTTACTGACTCCTGATCTTTTGGGCACCAACATATCATCCCTATTTCTCCCATCAACATTAGTAAAATAATTATCTAAATCTTTGGGATCATAACTCTTTTCAAGTGTTGCCTTAATAAACTAACCTCTTGTATAAAATCATTCCAATTAGTATAGTTTTGCTTAAGTCTCAGAAACTGGCTTTTCGGCACTGATCTGAGCCAGGCTGGATAGTGGCAACTCTTGGGATCAATAAAATAATTTCTACTAGTTTCTTTGCAGAAGGTAGATGTAATAATCCTACCATCAACTATCCTAATCCTCTAGAAAGTGGATTTCGGTTTTACTAGATTCATGTTGAAACCTTATACCAAGACAGGAGCGGTCTGACAACTCATGGGGCCCCAGGGCAATAGGGGATCATGGGGCCCCTGTGTCCTTGCCCAAACTCAAAAAAGCCTATGAAAAAGGTACCAGGGGCATCTCACGGGGCCCCCTACGGACCCCGGGCCCTCAGGCAGTGCCCGAGTTTCCAAATGGTCAGTCCGCCCCTGTACCAAGATCATTGTCAGTTAGTTTCTCCATAAACCTATCAAGGAAGTCAGGCTCACCATCCCAAAGGAGGAGGACATCATCAATGTATCTTTTCCAGAGGACCAGCCCAGGTCTATGTTGGTGAGCTATGACATCCTTCTCCCATAAAGAGACTGGCCATGCTAGGTGCAAACTTGGCACTCATGGCCACACCTCTGTTTTGGAGATAATAAGAACCTTTAAAAACAAAATTAACCAGCACAGAAAACTTGATCTTGAGAACGCCCGATGGGAGGGGCGAAACGCGTCGACGCACTTCCGGTCCAGTATCTGAACATCCTGCGCAGCTTCCGGTGAGTGGAGCGCACGAAGAGCGGTGCGTTCCAGCGGCCATATTGGGATCTGTCTGTATCACACACTGTCATGCTCTGCTAGTCAAGCTGTGAGGTCTCTGAGAGCTATTTGTGGAAGTTTATGGTCTCTTTCCAATCGATGGAGGATAATAAAATATGCTTTTATTCTATTTGGAAAATGTGAGTGGTTTGATATACATTTATATGGGTTGGTGATTGTCTGGCAATATTACACTATATGATATTTTCTCTTTGACACAACGCTGGAGCTGGTTTGAAGGTCCTGATTTAGAAAGGAGTGGATGGACTACGCTGGCCCTGTATGGTGGAATGGAGGTCTGGAGGTTATAGAGGGGGTGTAGGATCCCTGAAATTCCTAAAAGGCTTACTACTCACCATTATCTGGTTTGCACTGGTGGAAGGTGGAAGCACATATGTACAGAAGATTTTTCTTTTGTCTATACACTTTGAAGGCTGGGAAAAGGATCTGTGGACTTTCAAATTCCTTTATATATAATTTTTATGCACTAAATTGCTTTGGGCACATTCACATTTATTTATTAATATCATTGTATATATATATTTTTTTGTTTTGAGAGTGTCACATTTATTGGCAATGTTTTTCACATTTATGTACTTAGTGTGATTTATTTGATTGGTATAGGTATTATTTGCGCTGGTTAATTTTGTTTTTGATTTTTTGGTGTTTACACTAGTGCACAGCAGCATTTTATACCTGGGGCTATAGATATTCTGTGGCGCAGGAGTATTTATTTATTTTTGTAATAGGAACCTTTAAACCAGAAGTTATGCCCCATCGCAAAATCTAAAAGGGACAAGACAAATTCCCTCTGTAAGCCACATAAGATGACATCTTGCTGGAGGTAGTATCCAACAGTCTCACGATCATGACCATGAGAACTGATCATATAAAGTGATGCCACATCTGCGGTGTCCAAAATATAATTATCCTTTTGCTCTATGGTATTCAAAACATTAATCACCTGAGTGGTGTCTTTCAGAAATGAAGGGGCTACTAGAGGCTGTAAAAAATTATCTATACACTTCCCCACCCTGGAACTAACTGAGTCTTTCCCACTTATGATAGGTCTCCTGGGAGGGTTAAGTGGATTTTTGTGCACTTTCTGTAAATAGTAGATTACTGGAACACTGGGGGGCAATAGTAACCAAGAAGGCCTTCTTTTTTTAACTAATAATCTTCTCATAATAGCCTCTATCCACTAGGGTTTGTAACTCCTTTTTATATTTAACAGTGGGATTGAAACTTAAAGGGACATAAGTGTCCCTATCGAATAGTAATCTGTACATTTCAGTGTTGTAGGTATCGCAATACAAAATAACAATGCCCCCACCCTTATTGGCAGGGCGCTCCACAATATCATTCTTTATCTTCAAAGCCTCAAGGTCTTTTTAAACTTTATATCCCAGTGTACTGCAGTCCTAACTATATAATTTTGAGAATATTATAAGTGGGAGCACATATACCTGTAGTAATGGATAGGTTAGGGACAGTTATGCCTGAAGGGAGCCCACCCCTCCTAAAAGGTACAGGAATGCACTGGATACATTAAGCTGCTATTGTGCCCTTGCTGGGTGTCCTGTTCATCCCTTTACCTTTAAGGAGGAGTGGGCTTCCTCAAGGCACACCTGCACCTGAACCTATTAATTACTACTAGTATATGTGCTCCAACTTGAGAGACTCTCACAATTACTAGTAAAGCTTACACGTATATTTGTAAATGTGTGCAAACTAAACCTCTTGCTTTTAACATGAACTGTTAGGGTCAATTCTGTTTTGTTGAAGGCTGGCTGGTAAGTGAGCTGGGAATTTTTGTTTGTTCCGTTGTTTGGTGAAGATTTTTATGTTCCTTATTTTGGAGGTATTTATTATTATTATTGCTGTACAGTATATGTATAATACCACCAATTTGTGCAGCACTTTTCAAAATAAAGGAAGACAGTACTCTTACAATACAATTCAAGATGAGAGGGTTAGGAAGGCTCTGCTCATGAGAGCCTACAATTTAAAGGGAGGTAAAATGATACAAAAGGTACTAACTTTGAGAGATGAGCTGATGGAGAAAGTTTTAAGGTGAAGATGGCATAGACTTTCCTTAAAAGATGGGTTTTCAGTGAATGCCTAAAGACAGACAGGGTAGGAAATACAGTAGCTCCACATATTGAGGTAGGGAGTTCCAGAGGATGGGAGAGACTCTGAAGAAATCCTGGAGGAAAGCATGGGAGAAGGTGATGAGGGGGCTAGAGGGCAGAAGGTATTGGGAGCAGAGGGTAAAATGTGGATGACATTTTTAGATGATTTTGGAGATATAGCTTAGGGCAGAGTTTTGGATGGGTTAGTTTTTAGAAATGTATTCATTGGACCAGTGGAATCCAGTGAATGAACAGATAAAGAGTGGTAGCAGACACTGAGAGATTGTTAAGATGAATAAGTCTGGTATGAGAAATTTAAGGGGGATAGTCTGTGTAAAGGTAAGCTAATGAGGAGGGTCATTGGCTTTAGTCATTGGCATTAGTTAAGGTGAGAAGTAATATGGTGAGAGATAACATGGCAGTGAAATAGTTGCCTTGTGATATAATTTGGTAAGAAAGGGCATATTTTGTAAATGTTTTGGTGGTTAATATGGCATGATTTGAACAGTGATTGGATGTGGGACTAAAAGGAGAGATCAGGGTCCAGGATGACACCTAGCATCCTGGAATGAGGTGAGAGACTAATAGTTGCACCATTGATCTTGATGGTAAATTGTGTGTGTGTGTTGAGGGGGGAAGTAGACACAGGGGGGGGGGGCTGATTTTACAAGCTTGCTTTTGAAAAGATTGCGTTTGAGGAAGTGGTGTGATATCCATGATGATATGTTTGTTAGTAACATAGTGGTGCACAAGGAGACTGAAGGAGTGAGCTAAGGAGTAGAGAGATAGAATAGATTTGGGTGTCATCAATGAGCCTAGAGATGGAATGGGAAGCCTTGGGGGATCTCTACAGAAAGATGAAGATGAATGGAGGGGATAAAGCTGTAGGTTACACTGATGGTGTGCTGAGATAGGTAAAAGCAGAATCAGGAAAGAAGAAGAGGAGCTTGATTGATGTGACGTCATTACGTTTTTGGCTGCCAGCTACTGCGCATGTGCTGAGTAGCCAGGCTCGTTTATGTGATTGCTGTTATGCTGTTGATGCTGGTGTCGGCTGGGACACCTCTTGAGTAAGTGCAATGAGTACCTAATAAAGGAATTGGTTTTTATAATATTGCACCATGAAGTCTTTCTGTTTCTCTCGAGTGCTTGGCATTTCCCCCCATGGATACGTTTGAAGGTGGTCCTTTATCTATTGGAGAAGTGGATTTTCGATTAACTACAAAGTTTTTCATCCTGTTATTTCGATCGATGAGGATCGGTGTGTTGCAGAGTTTCCGTTTCTGAAGATATATTTATGGATGATCTGCCATTATATTATCAAGGTTTTTTGGTGAAAATTTTTCATATTTAGACACTTTTTTTGCACAAAAGTTTTTTGCACTTAATAGTTTTTTTATTTTTTTTGTGGTATTGGCATATATATATTTTTTTCTGGACTTATGATTTGATGATTTCTTTTTATACACATTTACTAGCGCAAATTATTTATTTATTAGAATCAGGAAAGAGCAGAGTCTTGGAGGCCAAAGGAGTGGGGGGGGGGGTTCTGAAGAGCAGCAGGTGGTCATCTGTATCAAAGGCAGCAGAAAGGTCTAAGAGTATGCATATGAACTAGTCCTCATTAGTTAGTTTTAAGAGAGCTGTTTTTGTTGAGTGTTGCAGACAAGACAGAAGGTTAAGAGAAGATTGTTAGCAGTGAAGTGGTAGCTAAGATGGTTTGGAGGTAATGGAAGAAAGCAGATGAGTTTTAAATTGTTCAGACTGGTGGTGTCCATTGCGTGCTTCTGAGTATGGGAGTGGCCAGTGCATGTTTTAGAGGGGTGGGGAAGATGGCAGTAGAGAGGGAGAGTGGAAATTAGAGAGTGTAAAACAGAGTAAGAAGTTAACTTGAATAGTTGTGAGGAAACAAGTATATGGTTAAGTGGGTGTTAGATAAAAATGCAGCAACCTCCTTGTCACGATCGCACGGTCACCGCCACCAACATGCGACAATCGCACGACCGCGACTAACAGTAATACGTCACGCCCGCGGAGTCAGACCCCAGACCTTCTCACCAACTTGTCTCCGAAGGACCGGCCGATCTAAAACCGCAGTATGATGCGCATAACAAGGCCCCACCCAGCTGCACCCTGCACAGTGATTGTCCAGGTAATGGGCTACAATCGGTGCCTGCAGCCTGAATGCGCTTGTTACTGGGTCGGGTTAATTACGCAACTAACCCTCTACTGCCACCACCACTTATGTCGGAGACTGGGAAACTCCCATTATCAAATATACACTATAATGATTGAAAAGTCACCTGTCCAATACGGTAACCGCAGGCCGATTGGGCAGAGGATTAAACAAACACAGTACTGTCTCTTCAAAGGCAGGAATTCGTGAATTGCAAGTAAGCGCTTAGAAACAGTTTAACACTTTCAGAAAGAAAGATTTATTGCTAAGAGTCAAACAGGTGCAATAAAATATTTACAAAGAAAATGTAACTATATATATATATATATGTATGCATATAAAGGTACAGCAAAGAGATAATAGGAAGAAAGTTAAAGGGTTAAGTTACTTGCCAATACGCCTTGGTTTGTAAGCAGATCCAAGTGCAGAGCAGGAAGGGTCTTTGATCTCCTCTGTTACGGTGTTAAACTCAGGAGATGTGTTTAGCTTAGCTTCCAGGCTTGCGGCCTGTCCTTTTTAAAAATCCCTCTGCAGGGGGGAGGGGGGGGGGCGGCTCTGAACACTGGCCACTGGCCACTACGCTGTTTTGGGAGGGGTCAGGAGAACTCTGAATTAGAACCAACATCTGTCATAATCCATGACATGAAGCATAGGGGAAAAAACCTATGTTCATTTCTTCTGTCATCTTAACTGTAGGTTCAGTAGGTTTTGTAAAGTTTCAATTTCTTTCAAGTCTGGGGAGAAGCTGCCTTATCTGTTTTATGATGGATGAAAAAGGTTACACTTCCTCAGACTGCCTGGCACTGGACTCAGGATGTCTTAACCTGGGCTGACCCACACCATCTGTCAGGAGATAACGTTTGCCTCTCAGGAAGGGAGGGGGTAGGGAATGAGGGCTGAGGAATACTTCCACTAAAAAGAAACAAGAAAGGGGAACTCCGCGTCCAACTCTGATGAGCAAGTTTGCTACACTCCTCTGTGATAAATAAATAGAAATAGGAAAGTTTTGAATGTGGTGGTAAACATAGTGAGGGAGATTTACTAAAGCTGGTTCACTCCGAACCTCGTGCACCTCTGCATTGTAGCCAATCAGTTTCTAACCACAGCTTGTTTAATTAAGCTAAATAAAACCTGGAAACTGATTAGTTTCCATGCAGAAGTGCAGGAGATTCTGAGTAAACCAGCTTTAGTAAATAAACCCCAGTGTGTTGGGTAGGGGAGATATCTAGAGCGTGTAGCTCAAGGTGCAAGGCTTTGCTTCCTTGTGTTAGTGCCTCCAACATGGAAGAATACCAGAGAAAGGGTAGATTTTTCAGGTTAATGCCAAGGCACAGTTAAAAGTTCTAGACAGTCCCAATAAACTAGCAAATCTTTACTTTTTGAGTTTGGGTGCAGTTTAAGTCCACAAAAGTTAGTCCTTAAAGCTCATTTCAACTACTTTGTTTAAGTGTGCCAACTTACTTTTATGCTAATCATAAACTCGAAAAAGGGGTGAAAAAACACTCCATCTGTTGTTGGGTGCTTCAAATTTAAGTCTGATATCTGTGGCCCCAACAGACACTCAGTGTGATATGAATTAAGTATACAATATTCTTTATATACATATGAATTAAGCATACAAGTTTTATTTATTTTTTCACACATAAATTACAGATCATAATTTTCATTTTTTTTTTTACACTTTTATTTGATACAGAAAAGGGTTAATTTACTAAAATTAGAGAGTGCAAAATCTGGTGCAGCTCTGTGTATAAACCAATCAGCTTCCAGGTTTTTTTTGTCAAAGCTTAACTGAACAAGCTGAAGTTATTTTGCACTCTCTAGTTTTAGTAAATCAAACTCATAGAGTAGTAGCACTGTCATATGTTTATTTGTGGTAACATTCAGAGAAAATAGGATATCCCATAACAAAAGAGCTGTGAGCAAAGTTAATGATACTATAAATGGGGGGTTGTATGTCACCTTCCTACCACCAGTAAACTTCCATTATATGTGAATAAAGTATAGATAAAAGAGGTTTATTAGTTTTTCTTAAAAAAAAAATAATTATCACAGATGCATACACTGAAGTACCAACAATATCACAATAAACCCTTATTAATTCAAATAAGACTATATAATAGTAAGTTAGTCCCACTATCTATGTACTATAATGAAGATCTTAGAACATGCTGGGACTGGAAGCTCAAAAACACTTTAGATGTGCAGCACTATTTTCTGGTATGTCACCAAAAAAACAGTAAACCTAAGGACATAACCAGAATGCCAAATTTTAGTATTTTGGCCCCAAGCTCCAGAATTCCAAATTGTATGTGATTTGTTCTCAAGTTCCATGTAGATTTATTGGCACTGGGTCAGGGGGCAGGGGTATCATTCACCTTCTATGGTTGTGATAAAGATAATTATAAATTATAAAATTAAATAATGATTACCTATAACAGGGAATTCTAAAACCCAACTCCATCCTGACCTGAAAAAATATGTTTGCCTGAGCTATATAATGTATATATAATCTATGAATACCCTCATTTATAAAATAAAATAAAATCATATCAATCTACAGCAACAGAAAAATACATATTTATTACCTGACACCAAATTATCTTATAAAAGCAAACATATATATTAAAACATTTGGGAAACCTTTCCTGATGCAAAATTTTACATCTCTGCTCACTCAAGAGAATATAGCCAACAGGCACAAAAATAATCATTGCCTCTTCCTCTCCCCCCCCCCGCCTCATTGCTCACTCTAAAAAGATCTCGCCAGCTGTTAAAGATCAGCAGATGCCCCACTATTAGAGCCGGACAGGACTTCTCCCATTTCAACAACTCTCTATATTTACTAGAGATGAGCGAAATTGAGATATTTTTCAACTTCAAAATTTTGTTGAAATGGATCGGATGAAAAAAAGCAACATTTAAGTGTTTTTGTTGTTTTGTAGGGGCAACAGTTCCTGATGGTTATAGAAGCTCCTTTCAACCTTCAAAGTAGCCCCTCATTAGTCACATTATTTTATGTTAGTTTCAAAAAATGGAAAATAACAAATAGTGAACAAAAAGACAGTAAAACTGTAAAGTATACAAAAAGATCAAATAAATAAAACAGGAAAATACAAGCAAGACTAAATAAAATAAAATAAACTACCTCAAATACACCATAAATAAAACCTCTAGACCAGCTTTTTTTCACCCTTTAAATAACTTTCCAGTCTCAGAGGACCCCTGCTAATAATTACTTTATCAAAAGTACATTAGTGTGATGGTCACTTAGATGAATACACCTTTAATATGTGGGCATTGGGAAGATTTCCCTCATTAGGCAGCCCATACATTCATCTTTTTTTTTTCATTCAACCAGCATATTGCAAGAGAAAAATGTTCTGATTCCCCCATCCACACATTCAATGTGAATGGGGGAATCCTCCTGCTGTGCTATTGTGTTCTGATGGTGGGATGCAATGATCAGCACTGATCAGCGGCACTGATCTTTCAGGAAAAGCCCAACATTGTACAGAGGTCGATTGGTAGATCGGCTTCTGTACAACCAGGATGCCCATACATGGATTCAAATTCAGCCAGTCCCTGCTGAACCGTCCGAATTTCAACCTATTTATGGCCAGCTTTAAAGATAACTACAAAAGATCATTGTTGATAGTGGTTATTCAACTGGAAGGCAGAAGTTGCTCATTGCCCAAGAAACTCCTTGCAAACTCTGGAGGAACTCTAGTTAAGAAAGGCTGCTCTAGACAAAGAAAAAAGGGATATATTTACAAAACAATGAATAGGATATTTACCAAACATTCACTGCAGGTGTATTTTCCTTGTGCATGCGTTTTAAAAAAGAGTAATATAATA
Organism: Staurois parvus; assembly: GCF_062004578.1. Lineage (NCBI taxonomy): Eukaryota > Metazoa > Chordata > Amphibia > Anura > Ranidae > Staurois > Staurois parvus. Next base: position 8,473,050 of record NW_028318014.1, on the reverse strand, counting down.
ACCTGCATTGTATTTCATATTTGCTGCTTTATAAATATGCCTTTTTTTAAAAAAAGATTAAAAAAAATACATTTTACCTAAGGAGCTCAATGAGCAAAACTAAGAGTTTCCACTTTGGCCAAATGTAGATGGCAAAATCAGTCATTTCATAGCAAAAACAATTTAGCCAAAAACACTCTGCTCATCTTTAATCTTGGCCTTCTGCCTAGAGAGGGCAAAACAAATTGATGCAGAAGAGAGCTCATATTACCAATTTTCATTTCTGACTTGATTTGTGCACAATTTCTTTTATATGGTTTGTGCTGAAGCTGTGTGAAACTGAATTTAATTAAAATTAAATGCAAGTTAACCTCTAAAATTGTTTGAAATTAAATACAAGTTAACCACTGGTAAAGTACTGTGAGTTTTAGCTTCCTCTGTTAGGTTGTGTGCTGCTTTGGTGAAATGGGACAGCTGATTATATCATTTTTGTTCATGTAAAATACTTTAAAGTGCTGTTCCTCATGTCACCTCTTCGATATTTAAATCTTTCTAAATAACCCATTAACATCAATACACTTTCTAGAAACACTTAGTTGACCTGAATCTAATATCTAAATTAATATTTAAATGGAATTGAATATATTAACAACATGGTAATCATCCATAGGAATTTCCTCTGTAAAATTATGAAGAAAATGTATTCATGTAACAAGCACTTTATCGAGTTTTTCTTCATTTTCCACTGGGACCTTCAGCATGATGTGTGATTTCTTTTATGAGTTCATTCTTGGCTTGTTTCTCATTTGAAATTCTGCATTTCATCACTTCATGCACTAAATGTAGCTCCCTTTAGCTTCCCAGTAATTATTTGGTGTGAATTAAAGAAAGAATAAAATCTATGTGTTCCATTAAAGTCTTTTCATACTCTTTGTGAACTGAATCACTAACACCCCAAACACCTATATTAACATTAATGTCTTTACTAATGAATATCTGTAGCAGGGTCTTATACAATATGAGTATAGCCATGGAAATAGGTGTTCCAACAAAACTAGAGCTGCATAGGCCTCAGAATTATTTCTTCAGATATGAAGTAGAGTTTGGTATGGACCCCACACTAAAGCATATAAAGAAAATATAATTTTTGAAGGACATAGGGTGCTTTATGTTACTTACTGATGGCACAGTCACATTTGTGGATTTAAAGCAGGCATGTTCAACCCATGGCCCACGACCTCAAACCTATGGCAACCCACACAGCCTCCTTCAGGTGCACGCTGCTCTACTGAATGATTGCCGGTCCTCCATAATCCCATCAGCTGTCATACACAAGCCGCTATTGGGGCCAGCTCCCCTTGCTTCTCTTTGTTTCCTAACACACATACTTGGGGAGAGGAACCTTTAGCAGAGTGGATTACATTTAGTGGCATCCATACTGGTATTCTGAAGGTGGATTCTCACAACTGTGTGGTGAGCTTGGTGTCATTCCAGGAGTATGTGAGTGCATTATTTGTCTTTTTATCTTTGCCTAATAAAGATGTTTATTGCACTAATAAGGCATGCACTTCCCTGGTCTGTTGTTTTTTTGTTTAGATTGTCCTCAGTCCTTGTTTTGGCAATTGAAGGGATGGCTGCAAAGACCTGGATATACAGTAGGGAAGGCTGCAACACTGGGTTGGAGCTTTTTTTGGCTGGTCACACCTGAGCTTCCGAGTGGAATTAAAGGTGATCTGGTTAATAAAATATGTGATCTTCGTGATTGTAATTAAACAGTGTGCAAACATCCAACAGGGATTGGTCCCATGGAAACTGATGATCCCGATTGTTGTTTAAATTTTTCATTATGCTATTCAAAATAAAACAGTCAAAATTCGGAACCATTTAGTTTAATTGAGGCCCACGACCGGTTACTAGTGTTGGGCTCGAACATAGACCATTTGTGTGTTCACTGAACATACGAATGGTACTGGCGTTCGGCAGGCTGTTCGCCCGCCATGCCCCACAATGCACTGCACCCTGACAGTGTATTGTGATTGGTCAAAACAATGCACCTGACCGCAGGTCAGGTGCAATGCTTTGGCCAATCACAACACAGGATGATGTCACAAGAGGATGGGGAAAACCCACCCCTTTGTGACATCATTACAGTATTTAAAACCTGTCATGCAGCTGTCAGACGGCAGGGAGCCAGCATCTCAAGCGGAGTGAGGTTTTTTTTTTTTTGTTCGGGTAGCGGTGGCAGTGTGCATCGTGATTAACGTTGGATCTACTTCAAGGGACACTTTTTTTTACTGTTATTTTTAATAAATGACTTGTCAAAGACTATGTCCTGTTTTTGTTACATTTTGTGAATGGGTAGCAGTACCATGTACCACATACTCATTCACATGGGGGGGGCAGGATCTGGGGGCCCCCTTGTTTAAGAGGGCTTCCAGATTCCGATAAGCCCCCCGCCCGCAGACCCCCATAATCACAGCCCAGGGTTGTGGGGAAGATCCCAGCCACAGCTCCACCTGCCTGGAGTTTGCATGTTCTCCCTGTGCCTGCGTGGGTTTGCTCCGGGTACTCCGGTTTCCTCCCACACTCCAAAGACATGCTGGCAGGTTCATTGGCTCCTGTCTAAATTGGCCCCAGTATGTGTGCATGTATGAATGTGAGTTAGGGACCTTAGATTGTACGCTCCTTAAGGGTTAGGGACTGATGTGAATGTACAATATATATGTAAAGCGCTGCGTAAACTGACGGCGCTATATACGTACCTGATATAAATAAAAATAAATAAGATGGCCTTGTCCCCATCAAAATGGGGACAAGGTGCTTTGGGTGGGAGCCCCCCGCCCAAAAACACCCCCCTATGTTGAGGGCATGTGGCCTGGTATGGCTCAGGAGGGGGGAAGGGCGCTTACTCACCCCCTCTTTCCTGACCTGCCAGGCTGTATGCTTGGATAAGGGTCTGGTATGGATTTGGGGGAGACTCTCACGCCATTTTTTTCAGTATTTTGGCATAGGGGTTTCCCTGAAAATCCATTCCAGACCTGAAGGGCTTGATATGGATGGGAAGGAGGACCGCACGTGTTTTTTTAAAAAAAATGTAATTGTTGAGCAATACCGACAATTCTTTTTACATTCAGCTGTCAACGGGGAACCCCACTGACAGCTGAAACATTATTGAATGTTTTGCTACTAAAATACCGCATGACTTAATAATATAACTCATGCGGTATTTTAGTAACTGAGCGGTATCTTACCGCATACTCAGATGAGGTAAGATACCGCTTAGTAAATTGTTTGTGTTTGAGGTTTGCTGTCGAACATTCTGTAGGATCAAAGGTTCGACCACGAACCGAACAGGGGGGTGTTCAGCCCATCACTACCATTTATCAAATCACTTAAGTGGCACACTCTCAAATGTTGAGAACCCCTGATTTAAAGTATGTTTCACACTTGTCAGTTGTAAAACTTCATCCTTAACTCTATTGTTCATAACTTCACTGCTATAAGTTCCATTTATATCGTTCTACTTTTCCTGATACGGTGTGCCAAAGAAGACTCTTCCCTGCAGGAAGATTAAAGTCTTAAAAGCCCCATATTGCATTGCTTCAGTAATAGTAAGGAGAACACACTTGGTGATCAGAGTAAGGCCATGATTTACTAAAAAAGAGAAAAAAGGGGATCCGGAGCTGGGAGGAAAATTTAATATAAACACTGTCCAGCCCAGTGAAAAACTAGGTAGTACACAGCTGGACCGCACTGAATATGAGGTCTAATTTTAGAAAAAATGAATATCTGGAGATAAGGTAAGAATGGCAATACACAAAGACCATTCTTAACAAGCATTATGATCTACTTTTATAAAGAGAAACAAAGCATTTACAATACGTGAACCTGTATGACTTCCAAATATTGCAGACACACAATTGTCTTACTACCTATTTTTGATAAGCTATTAACCCATCTTTGACCAGCCTACATGCAATATGACGACTATTACGTACCACAAAAACATACAAAAAAAAACAGCCAATATAAAACAAAAAATGCCAAAAAGGGTGCTATGAAATAGCATACATTTGTATCTATCAGGAGATAAATAAATTTAGACCTTTTGCCACTAATTTAAATATTTTATATGTCTGTGAAGCTTCTGAATTTATTCTTTAATGTTAAAGATGCTTTTCTGCTTATCGAAGCAGCTTTCTCAGTTCTGATGGGTGTCAGAAATATACCCCAACATATACTGTACTGTACAATAACATATGTAGCAATCATGCACACAGAGATGGACACGGTTCAACCATTTTGGCTCCAACCTCCATCTTGGTAAAGGATCATCCATCTTGTACAAACATATCTCCCCTCATTCTTCCCCTCCCTCTGTGAGAGTCACAGTGATTTTTGGTAGGTTTGTGTGTTGGAAGTGTCACAGACAGGCCAGGGCACAGCAGGAAGCTCCGAGCTATAAACCATCTTTGAGCTGGGTGCCGGGCTGGCTGGGAAGCTGAGCTATCTGGCACCTTGTAAAAAGATAACCCAAGCCTTCCCCTGAGTTCAAAGATATTCCAGAGGAGTAAAAAACTAGATAACACTTTTAAAATCCATTTTACCCTATGTCTCATATCAGCCGAAATCAACTGCTACATACAATATCGGACGACTTTCGGCCTTTATGTATGGGTCCTTGTTTAACAGAAGCCGATCTCATGGCCAGCTTTTGTTGAACAAGCTTTCTGGAAAAACCAGCAGTCTATTGGCATCTGATCAGTACTCTCAGTCAATGGCTTTGAGCTCTGACCTGTGTGTTCTAGTGGAGGGGCAGTCCTCCTGTCAGAACACAATAGCTCAGTGGGGATATTGCTGTACTAACCTTGCATCCTTATTACAGAGACCACCTTGTGAGCTCCTCTGTTTTTTTTTTTATTCAGCCTACTGGGATGACTCATCGTGCCCCCACTGGAAGAACACAATAGTGCCATCAAATGGATTCTCCTGTAAAGACACTGACTGTGTTGATGGGGGAATCAAACGATTTTCTTTACTGCATCGACTATGGCCTGCCTTAGCTTTAAACACAACAAATGTAAATATTTATTTCTGTGAAGCCATTGTGTTGAAAATTCTCTGCTGATATCATACATAAATTATTCAAAGTGACTCAAAAATCATCTGCTTTCATTTTGCCAAGAATATGTATGTAAACGTTGGGGTAGATAGGAAAATGTACATGATTTTGACTTGGATGCTATTGTTCCGTTAATCGGCCTCATGATATGATAAGCAAAGCTTGATGAGCATACATAGAATAAAATATTTTTATCAAATAATCCTCTTTACAATCCTCTTTGGAAGCAAGAGGTCAGCTATTAAGTATCCATGTTGCTAATCTCTGTAATCCTTTATCTGATATAGGTCAACTTGACACTCTTTCAGCCCTAGGAAATAACTACTGTCTGTTTTTGACTTTCAACTTAGAGCGGAGGACGCCTGTTAATAGGCAAGTGACTTTAAAAAAGTTATAAAAATTATTTTGCCCTTTATGCAACTAACATACAGAGAGAAAGATTTATCAATGATGTAGCTGTGAAACCGGGAAAAGTTATTTGTTCTACATGCAACAGATTTTCTGCAAACATATACCTAGTTGTCCCTCTATATTTGGATTTGTCAAAAGATTGACTGAAAACCGGAATCCATATCTTACATATAGCTGCACAAAAGAGTGTTTAGCAACATTTACATGAGATATTTTAATATGATTTGTTTATGTATACATGCTTTTAGCGCATATATCCTTTAGGTCTGATGCCCAGAAAAACTCCAGGCACAAAAACTTGTATTTAAATATGTTCCTCAATAGCCACAAATGATGCAAATCCATTTTGTGTGCATTAAATGCCTTTGCAAACCCAGATATTATCTTGCAAATATAGCCATGATATTACCATTGTGCTGTACATATCCTTGCCAGTTAGTGAGCAAAAAATCAAATGCTATACTATTTCAGCAATTTGAATTAAAAGAGAATTGGTTGCATACATTTGCAAATATTTGTGGAAGCCATGCAGCCTTACCAAGGCCTTTCATTTCCAATGTTTTGATTTGTCAATAAGAGACAAATACGAAAGTTCAAAAATACAGCAAATCATCTACTGTTTACACTGTCGAGCAAGTATCGGTACTTCATAACAAAAAGAAATACAATATCAGTGACAATCCGTGAGTTCTACATGGGAACCTCAATGAAGTTTCTCAGAACATAGGTCAACACTCATTGGAGGTCTATTCTCACCAATATAACGCCATATGGCACCAAGAAGAGCTCCAAAGAGACATCTGTCTATGGTACCAAACTTTAAGCCACCATCTGAAGGCCGGGGAAGTTCTCCAAGATAAGAGAAAGTAAAGAAAGAATGGGAGAAGGGTAATAGTAGGGAGCACTCTCACCAATCTCAACACCAATCTCTCTGGTTTTAGGTTAGCAGTTAGCATCCGTCAGGGGTCCCATGTTTTTTTCGAACAGAGGCTTCTTGTCTTGTAGTAGTGCAGAGAGACTTTCATTGATCATTATCAAAGACATCTTAGCCCTCAGTAAATCAAATTGAATCATAGAGAATTTCCACAATCTAGTTATAGTAATTTATGCAGCTACAAAGGCAAATGCTATCAATCTTTTTGTGGACTTTGGGCTGCCCAGTAATGCCTGTTGTGGGGATTTATTTATGTTGACACTTGTTAAGAGAGTAAAAAGGTTTATATGTATGGATCCAAAATCTTTTGACTTTGGGACATGTCCACCATATGTGAAAAGCTGTACCCTCCTGACCACAACCTCTGAAACATTGAGAGGAAGTTCCTGGGGCTCACAAAGCCACCCTGGTTGAGACCATATACAACTGTGGGAATACATTATGATTGGCTTTATTATCAAGGTATAGATTATCAATTTACCTGTATGTTGTGCTAACCTATGCCATTCTAAATCAAGAGTTTCTCCAGTATCTTTTTCTCATCTGACCATGTAGGGAAGGTTTGCATCATCAAGGCCTTTCTGTGCCCTGTGGCCCCTAACACTTATCTGCAACTGCTCTAATTAATTTATTGCTAGCTATTTAAAGTAAGATGCACATGGACAGAACATTTCACAGAACAGTACGAGACACCCACATGGAAGAGAAATATATTTCCAATATATTTAGAAAGAAATTATATATGTGACATATATTTGCAATATAATGGCCTACGCTAATATATTTTAACATGTATTCTGAAAAATTTAAATTCAAATATATTTTCTAAAGGCATATATTTAAAAATATTTTTTTTTAAATATTTTCTTCAGATTTTTTTTTAACATATAAAAAAGTTATTTTAACATATATTTTTATATATATTTGTAAATGCATTCCAATAAAGTAGATTAAATGTATTTTCAAAGACATATATTTGAAAATGTATTTTAAAAAATATTTTTCATATATTTTTTAATATATAAAAAATGCATTTCAACATACCGTATATATATCTTGAAATATATTTTTGAAATATATTGAATATGGCCAGAATTAATATATTTAAAATATATTTTTTTCCACGTGGGCACAATGGAGGTGTTCAGCTGCCATTGTGCTGTGCGATAACAACCTGGTGATATGTGAGTGGATCCTTGGGTCATTAAGAGGCTTTTTTAGGTACTTACACATGGCGCTACTCTGTCAGAGAGGAGGGATCCAATGATACTGCTAAATTGTAGAAGATTGGCATTCAAAGCCAGGGCTGAAGCACTGCGGGGTAAGAGCTCTGAACATACTGGTGATTTATCTATCCACATAGATTACCATTATGACAAGAATCTAGTACTGTGCCAATGTATCTGGATATCTCAGCACTGTGTGTGTTGATGGACTTGGATCATATCTTTCTTTTATTAAAATAGGAAAATAGGTGTGACAGTTCTAATAGCATTGTAAAAATGACACAGGTATTTAGAGGTGACAGGTACAATGAGAAGATTTCAAAAATATTCACACACTTGGTCTATGCTCTGCTCATGTCAGCTTTATTAAGATGCATGACTATGAGCCTATCAAACTTAGCAGTGCTGAAAAATCTGTACTAGGTACCTGCTGTAAAGGTGATGTTACAATGCAGCAGACAGTTAGAATCTTCCCAGAATAGGTTTCTCAAATCTGATAAAATAAGAAGCTCATGGCCCTGACATGATCATAAACAAGATGTAAATTTAAACTGAAGCTACATTCAACGTATTTTTAGCTATTTATTTTATTTGAAAATAACTTCTGGAAATTATCTAATAGGTAGAAAAAATACAGAATTCAGTTGTTAACACAATTCATAAATGAAGCAATTGTTCATTCAATATTTGTGCAGTTTTTTAAATACATGGTTCTCTAGGCAATAGCAGCACTGCAAGATCATTAAAGGTAATCTTGTTTTTGTGTGTCAGTCAGTACTCACATTTCACATAATACAGTATATGGTTGAATTATTTCCTTTCTTTAAAATACTTATCTTACCATTTATATATAAGCAATTCTCTTAGATTGTCTCCTTTTCACCATGCACATCTACCATTGTACAACTCTTCCCCTTAACTTGGGCCTATGAGTCAGTATTACAGAGGGCTCTGTTATGGATATCAATGTCTGCCCTATCCACAGACTTAAATGTAATGTTTGATGGAAATATGTACTGCACCCAGCTAGCAACATCAATGCTAAACTATAAAATTCCAGAGATAAATTCATTTACATTCCATACCTGTGGAGGTTCTTTCATCCCTCTCTCTCAAGTCAGATAATGCTCCTACTTGCAACAATTTGGGATATTCTAGTGTCATGTGATATGATATGATATGATATGATATGATATGACATGCTATGAAATCAACAGTGAGCCAAGACTGGTCTGCATGTTACCGAAAAGGGTTCCAAAGCATGGTCGGAAGATAATATCACCGCTGATAATGTACAAAAGGCCATGTACAACTGAATACCATAGAATCAGATGTGTTTCCCATTAAAATGCTGAGATACAAGTACTATCAAGTGTAGTTTCCATGTCCTACAAACATGTATGATTTCTAGAGCATTCATGTTGATGTGAGTATAAAGAAATGCTTTCTGTGTCTGTTATAGGGATTCATTTATCTAATTTAGGGAAATTTATACAATGTAAAATATGCAAAGCATTAAAGTTACTATTCAGTCTTCCAAAAATCTATATTTTTGGTATATTTATCATATACAGTTAGGTCCATATATATTTGGACACAGGTACAATTTTCATACTTTTGGCTCTGTATGCCACCAGAATAAATTAAAACGAAACAATCAAAATTAATTTGAAGTGCAGACTTTCAGCTTTAATTCAAGGGGTTGAACATAAATATCAAGTACAAATTTTAGGAACTGCAACCATTTTTATACACAGTCCTTCCATTTTCAGGGGCTCAAATATAACTGAACAAATTAATATAATCATAAATAAAATGTTCATTTTTAATATTTTGTTGAACATCCTTTACTGGCAATGACTGCCTGAAGTCTGGAACCCATGGACATTACCTAAGACTGGGTTTCCTCCTTTCTGATGCTTTGCCAGGCTCTTCAGTTGCAGTTGTCTTCAGTTGTTCTTTGTTTGTGGGTCTTTCTGCCTTTAGTTTTGCCTTCAGCAAGTGAAATACATGTTCAATGGGATTGAGATCAGGTGATTGACTCGGCCATTGCAGAATATTCCATTTCTTTTTCCTTCAAAAGCTCCTGGGTTGCTTTTGCAGTGTGTTTTGGATCATTGTCCATCTGTACTGTGAAGCGCCATCCAATCAACTTTGCTGCATATGGCTGAATCTGGGCTGACAGTATACAGTATCTCTAAACACTGCAGAATTCATTGAGCTGCTTCTGTCTTCTGTCACATCATCAATAAACACCAATGACCCAGTGCCACTGGAAGCCATGCATGCCCATGCCATCTCCACCATGTTTTACAGATGATGTTGTGTGCTTAGGATCATGAGCTGTTCCAAGCCTCCTCCACATTTTTTTCTCCCCGTCATTCTGGTACAGATTAATCTTCATTTCATCCATCCAAAGAATGCTTTTCCAGAACTGGTCTGGCTTTTTTAGATGTTTTTTGGCAAAATCTAATCTGGCTTTTCTAATCTTCTGGCTTATGAATGGTTTTCTCCTTGTGGTGAACCCTCTGTATTTGCTCTTGTGAAGTTTTCTCTTGATTGTAGACTTTGACAATGATACGCCCACCTCCTATAGAGTGTCCTTCACTTGTCTGTATGTTGTGAATGGGTTTTTCTTTACCATAGAGAGGACTGAGCGATCATCCACCACTGTTGTCTTCCATGGACGTCCATGCCTTTTTATGTTGCTGAGCTCACCAGTGCATTCTTCTTTCCTCAGAATATACCAAACTGTTGATTTGGCCACTCCTAATGTTGCTGCTATCTCTCTGATGGATTTGTTTTGCTTTTGAAGCCTTACAATGGCCTGTTTCACTTTCATGGACGGCTCCTTTAAGCACATGATGTAGGTTTACAGCAATAGATTCCAAATGCAAATACCACACTTTCACCCTTTTGCTCCTGAGGAACATAGTCTCACTTCAAGGATGCTCTAAAACCAGAAGGCTGCCTTTCCATTTTGCCTAATTGAGTTATATTAGGTCATTAATCCTGATACAAATAAAACATATAAAACTATTTAGAATTTAGAACAGCTCATGGGGGGAGATCACTGATGGGGGGCACAGTCACTGATGGGGTGCTGCTTTTGCATGAGTGCTGCGTTGATGGAGTGCTAAGAAGCAGTTAAACACAGCAGTTGAACTAAAGCAGGATAACTCAAGCAGCAGGAAGATACAACAACAGCAAGAAACTCTACTGCATGCTGGACAGACTGCAAATAAACACCCTGGGAAACATCTCTTACAAGTCTGAGTCCTACTCCGTGTACCTTTTAATATGTCCCCTCTACTCCTCCTTTTCATATTACTTTCCTGCGTTCCCAAAATCTCACTTCTTTATCCCTCTGCTCAACCCCAAAACTTGTACATCTCACCCTCACTGCTACCATCTCCCTACTACTGCTCTCATCAAATCCTGCTGATACTTCACTCTCCTGCTGACCCAAACACCAGGACTGGAAGGCATGTGCACTCGTGTACATCCCGCTCCAATGTTACTTTCCTCACCCTTCTTCTTCTCCTAACCTCTGGGGATATCTCCCCAAACCCTGGTCCTCCACTATTTCACCCCCACACCAGGCATCCTCTTTCTTCCGGGAATAGCCGCAATCCCCTCAATTTAACATCGGTCCCCGTGCTCCCAAAAACCACCCTCCCTTTTTCATGTGCGCTCTGGAATGCCCGCTCTGTCTGTAATAAGCTCACCTCTATCTATGACCTTTTTGTTTCCCACTCCCTTAACCTACTAGCAATTACAGAAACCTGGCTCCAAGCAGCAGATTCTGCTTCTCCCGCAGCACTTTTCTATGGAGGCCTCATCTGGACCCATTCACCCCGACCCAGTGGTCGGAAAGGTGATGGGGTTGGTTTGCTTCTATCCCCACTGAGCACCTTTCAAGTCCTCCCTAACCCTCCCTCTCTATCCTTCTCTTCTTTCGAGACTCACTGCATCCGGCTGTTTTCTCCCATTTCTCTGAGGATTGCAGTGATCTATCGGCCTCCTGGACCGGTGTCCCGCTTTCTTGATGATTTCTCCTCCTGGCTACCCTGCTTTCTCTCCTCTAAACTACCCGCTATCATTCTAGGAGATTTTAACTTCCCTATTAATGTCAACAACCCGGCTACATCCCAACTCTTCAACCTAACCTCATCTTTTGCATTAGCACAATGTATACAGTCCTCCACTCACTCTGATGGGAATACGTTAGACCTTGTTTTCTCCTGTCTCTGCACTCCCTACAACCTCACAAACACCCCCTTTCCTCTCTCTGATCACAATCTCATCACCTTAACAGTGTCCTCATCTTTGAACACCTATCCCTCCAAGCAGCAAATAATTACCCGCAGAAACCTTCACAACTTGAACCCTGCTCCTTTCCACTCTGCAACTGACCAACTCTATGACAGAATCTCTCCCCTGTCCTGCCCTGACTTGGCCACTGCTGTCTACAACAGTTCACTTTCATCCACATTAGACTCACTTGCTCCTCTAACAACATGAAGCATCAGGCCCCGACCATTACAACCATGGCAGACTGACGACACCAGAAATCTTAAACGACATAGCCATGCGCTGGAGCGATTGTGGCGTAAAACCAAATCTCAACAAGCATTCACCCTATATAAATATGCTTTCTTTTTTATTTTTATTTTTTTAAATATTTATTTATTTTCCATATAAAATACATATTTCATCATTATTCTCATACAAAAAAAAACATTTCCAAATCATTAATTACATTTCTTACTATCTTTATTCCCATTACCCCCCCATCTAATTTCCCCTCCTCCCCAAATAAAACCTCTCTCCCCCCATATAAACCCCCCCACTCTGCATTGTTCTATCACCTCTTTTTCCAACTAGAATATATATAGAATATAGGATATATAAATATTTCCATCTCTACTTCATATATTTCACCATAAATTCTTCCCATTTTCTCCACTTCTTAGAGAATAACCCCATCTTGTCATCTTCATCTTCATGGAGCGATTGTGGCGTAAAACCAAATCTCAACAAGCATTCACCCTATATAAATCTGCTTTCTTAACATACAATTCCTCCCTTCATGCTGCCAAACAAGCCCACTTTGTCACTCTTATTAATACCTTGTCATCCAGTCCTCGTCTTCTCTTCTCTACTTTTAACTCTACTTTCTCCACCTCCACCTCCACCCAGTACCTCATTCACTGCTCACGAGATTGCAAATCATTTCAATAACAAGATTGACGCAATGCTTAGGGGCATCGCCACTGCACAGACATCCATCCCACTTAGCATACCTTATACTAAACCTCCCTCAACACTCTTTTGACCTTGCTACTATGGAAGAGGTCACTAAGGTTTTCTCAGAAGCGTCTCACTACCTGCCCCCTGGATCCTGTACCCTCACAACTACTACGGTCACCCTCTTCTTTCATCCTATGCTCCCTCACTCACATCTTCAGTCTTTCCCTCTCTACTGGTGCCTTCCCCTCCCCTCTAAAGCATGCACATATCACTCCCATACTTAAAAAGCTCTCCTTGGACCCCACCAACCTGAACAACTTAAGACCCATCTCCCTGCTGCCATTTCCCTTTAAACTCCTAGAGCGATTAGTCTACAATCGCCTGAGCTCCCACCTCACCGACACATTACCTTCTTCACACTTTACAGTCTGGCTTTCGCTCACTACACTCCACTGAAACTGCCCTACTAAAACTCACTAATGACTAACTGCTAAAACCAATGGCCACTACTCTGTACTCTTACTACTTGACCTCTGAGCGGCTTTTGATACAGTTGACCGTCCCCTCCTTCTCAAAAAACTCCACTCTCTTGGCCTCAGAGACTCTGCTCTTTCCTGGTTCTCCGCCTACCTATCGCAGCGCTCCTTCAGTGTTACCTATAATGCTGTATCCTCCTCTTCACTCCCTCTTTCTGTAGGGGTCCCTCAAGGTTCTGTCCTTGGACCCCTTCTCTTCTCCATCTACACCTCCTCCCTTGGTCACTTGATAAACTCCCATGGATTTAAGTACCATCTCTATGCTGATGACACACAAATCTATCTTTCTACCCCTCACCTCACCCCTTCAGTCTCCACTCGCATTACTAACCTACTAAGTGACATATCGGCATGGATGTCACTCCACTTCCTTAAACTCAATGTTTCCAAAACTGAGCTCTTAGTATTCCCTCCAGCCCGTGCCCCCTCCCCTGACTTCTCCATCAAGATCAATAACACAATCATCATTCCCTCCCCTCATGACAGGGAACTAGGTGTAATCCTAAACTCCCATCTGTCCTTTCAGCCCCAAATACAAACAGTGTCCAAATCTTCTAGACTTCACCTCTGCAACAGCTCCAAGATACGCCCGTTCCTAACCTCGGAAACCACTAAGCAACTTATTCATTCCCTTGTTATATCTCGCCTTGACTATTGTAACTCCCTCCTCATTGGCCTACCTCATCGCAGGCTATCCCCTCTTCAGTCTATCATGAATGCTGCTGCCAGACTCATCCACCTTACTAACCGTTCCGTATCTGCCATCCCTCTCTGCCAATCACTCCACTGGCTTCCCGTTGCCCAGTGGATAAAATTCAAAACAATAACGTATAAAGCCATTTATAACTCTGCCCCAAATTACATCACCGATCTTGTCTCTAAATATCACCCAAACCGTACTCTCCGCTCCTCGCTAGACCTCCTACTCTCTAGCTCCCTTGTCTCCTCCTCCCATGCTCATCTTCAGGACTTCTCCAGAGCTTCCCCCATCCTCTGGAACTCTCTACCCCAATTTATCAGACTATCGCCTACTCTGCTCACTTCTGACGATCTCTGAAAACCTATCTCTTCAGGGAAACCTATCCTGCCCTCAGCTAATACTGGAATCTTCTACTCTTCCAACCAGTCCATCCCCACAATTACTACCTTTTGTACCACTAGCCCCTCCCTCCTAGATTGTAAGCTCCAAGGAGCAGGTCCCTCAAATCCCACTTGTATTGAACTGTATTGTTGCTGCATTGTCTCCCGTTATATTGTAAAGTGCTGAGCAAACTGTTGGCGCTATATAAATCCTGTATAATAATAATAATAACTACTATGGCAATTGAACATAAGCCTTGCTAACATTTGTTCTATTACAAAGTCATACATAAAACTAAATATTTTTTTAAATGTTGAGGGTTTTTTGCATATTTAACAGGACAAAAGGTCAGACAAATAATAGTCTGTATAGGTTTTGCCAGTTTTTAAACAAACATACACAAAAACAGCGCTTGGTATGTGCTCTGTGCTGCATGTAGCTGCACATATCATGCCTAATCAAAGTTAAGGGTAAAATGCCTTTAATAACAGTTTTGTGTCCAGATTATAAAGATGGCTCATCATTAGTCACATACCTCCTCTGTGTATGCCAAAGAAACAAACTTAGTGTCATCCTCTTAATGAAATCCATATGGGCACCTAATATTAGGTGACACTAGTTGGTGTATCTTGCAGTAACTCGAAATTCTAAGAAAAATGATGCTTTTCCTTTGGCCTCCACTGTAAAGGAAAAGCAGACCCTAATTAAAAGAATTCTGTTCTGAATTAACGACTTTGACAAGTGCTAATTGACAGTTCCTGTGAAATGACTCTAATTAAAGTCAATATGTCTTTTTCAATTAATAGGAAATTAAGAATCTACTAATACACATTATAGCAATATAATCTGTGCTCAGTATCTTGCACATTCTATGCATTTTATATCCTTTACAGTATTTAAGAACCATCTGACATCCATCTTCTTCAGTTTAATACACGTACCTCATTATTTCACACAGCGGAGTACAGGACACTATATACATGTTGAGCACAAAAGATAATGTAATTCCTTTGTCATCCTTTCTGCTGTTAATATAGATAAACTGACCCCCTTTTCAAGGTAAAGAATAAAATGTTTCTTAAATATTGATATCTTTGCTAATTGCTGACTTCAACAAGTGTTCTCCATTAGTGTGAGTCAAAGTTTTCATTACAGGCTTACAGGTAATTGTATACCACTACAGAACAAATTCTTTGCAGTGTTTTCATCTTTGGCCTTCACCAAGGAAAAAGCTGGAATTAAACCTTGCATTTACACAACAGAGAACATCCTTTTAATCATGCTTTCTTGCCCATGCAAAACCAACAAGGATTGCCAGGTAAAAATGTGTTTCATTTAAAATCAGTTTAGCAAAGGGCCAAAAAATGTTAGTCTTGAAAAAATGCACCTATTAAAATTCCAGCACTTCAAAAAAGAAAAACAGAAACATTTCTAAATGTTTTTCACTGAATACCCATTCTTTGCAAGATGCTGATATTTTATTGTTCCACACATGCTTATTATGGGATATGGTTACATATGATAAAATAAGGGAGTAAAACTGGTTTTTAAAATGGAACTCCAGAAAATCAACCACGACACTACCTGGAGTTTGCATGTTTTCCCTGTGCCTGTGTGGGTAATCTGGTTTCCTCCCATGCTCTAAAGACATGCTGGTAGGTTAATTGGTCCCTGTCTAAATTGTCCCTAGTATGTGTATGTATGAATGTGAGTGAGGGATCTTAGATTGTAAGCTCCTTGAGGGCAGGGACTGATGTGAATGTTGAGGGCAGGGACTGATGTGAATGTTATGGGCAGCACAGTTACTAAACGGTTAGTACTTCCACCTGGCAGTACTAGGGTCATTGGTTTGAATCCCAACCACGGCACCTCCTGTCTGGAGTTTGCATGTTCTCCCTGTGCCTGCGTGGGTTTCCTCCGGGTACTCCGGTTTCCTCCCATACTCCAAAGACATGCTGGTAGGTTAATTGGATTCTGTCTAAATTGGCCCTTGTATATGAATGTGAGTTGGGGACCTTAGATTGTACGCCCCTTGAGGGTTAGGGACTGATGTGAATGTACAATATATATGTAAAGCGCTGCGTAAATTGACAGCGCTATATAAGTACCTAAAATTAATAAAATTGTACAATATATACATTATATTGCCAAAAGTATTGAGACACCCCTAAAAAATCATTGGATTCAGGTGTTCAAATTACCTCCATGGCCACAGGTGTATAAAATGAAGCATCTAGGCATCCAGACTGCTTCTACAAACAGTTGTAAAAGAATGGATCGCTCTCAGGAGCTCAGTGAATTCAAGCGTGGTACCGTCATAGGTTGCCACCTGTGCAATAAGTCCATCAGTAAAATTTCCTTGCTATTAAATATTTGGTCAACTGTTAGTGGTATTATAACAAAGTGGAAGCAATTGGGAACAACAACAACTCAGCACGGTAGGCCATGTAAAATTACAGATCAGGGTCAGCGCATGCTGAAGCGCACAGTACGCAGAAGTCGCCAACTGTCTGCAGAGTACAACAGCAGTGCATAGAGGGCTTCAGGGATTGGGTTTCCATGGCCGATCAGCTGCATCCAAGCCTTACATCACCAAGTGCACTGCACACCATTGGATGCAGTGGTGTAAAGCACTCCACCACCGGACTCTAGAATAGTGGAGACATGTTCTCTGAAGTGACGAATCACGCTTCTCTGTCTGGCAATTCAATGGACGTGTCTGGGTTTGGTGGTTGGCAGGAGAACGATACTTGCCTGACTGCACTGTGCCAAGTGCAAAGTTTGGTGGAAGGGGGATTATGATGTGGGATCGTTTTTCAGGGGTTTGATTTGGCCCCTTAGTTCCAGTGAAGGGACCTCTTAAGGCGTCAGCATACCAAGACATTTTGGCAATTTCATGCTCCCAGCTTTGTGGGAACAGTTTGGGGATGGCCCCTTCCTGTTCCAACATGACTGTGCTCCAGAGCACAAAGCAAGGTCCATAAAGACATGGATGAGTGAGTTTGGGGTGGAGGAGCTTTACTGGCCTGCACAGAGTCCTCACTTCAATCTGATAGAACACCTTTGGGATGAATTAGAGCGGAGACTGCAAGCCAGGCCTTCTCGTCCAACATCAGTGCCTGACCTCACAAATGCGCTTTTGGAGGAATGGTCAAACATTCCCATAGACACACTCCTAAACCTTATGGACAGCCTTCCCAGAAGAGTTGAAGCTGTTATAGCTGCAAAGGGTGGGCCAACTCAATATTGACCCCTATGGACTAAGACTGGGATGCCATTAAAGTTCATGTGATTGTAAAGGCAGGCATCCTAATACATTGGGCAAGTTAGTGTATGTGAAGCACTGCATAACGTAACGGTGCTATATAAGTATCTGTAATAAATAACTTGCTTTTGCTGGGAGGCATGTCCAAGATGAGGCTGAGAGCAGACATCTGACAATGAAGCTCCACTATCTGATACACAGATCTGTTGACCTATCAGTGCAAAGTAACTTTAATTGACCCTGTTTGGCTATCCTTCTCTCGGTAGCACCAGGAATATGACCAGAGGTAGAAGCGCCAACCCAACCCATCAGATCAACTATTCCTCAAGTGCTCAGGATTTGGCAATAGTTCACTCCACCATTACAAGCAGCATGGCAATGCAGATGGATGGACTGGAGCCTAAACAAAAATAAGGATATAATACAAATAAATTATAAGCTGCTGCAAGCACCTAAATGTGTTCCCACATCAATAAAACTCCCCAAAAAATAGTGCTGCACTGCCCTCAAGTGACCCAAAAGATACACTAATAAAAATAAACACCCTCCTGAGCATCAAAGCCAATGTGTAATAGAATACATCTGTGAAACAAATGAAGTCAATAGTAAATAAAAAGAAAAACTGGCTGAGCCACTAAATCCAAATGATATGTGAAACATATATAAAAAATAAACCAAAATCAAGTAGCAATAAACACCCAGCCAACCTATAATAAACACCCAGCTGAGCTGAAGAATAAAGTGTAAAAAACAACAAAAACAGTAAGATATGTGAAACTTATATACAAAATAAAACATGATCACAATAGCTGTAAACATCTGGCCGAGCTGTAATAAACATCCAGCTGACCTGAAGCATAAAGTGTGAAAATCAACAAAAACAGTAATAAATGATTGTAAAGCAAATGCCCGGCTGAGCAATCAGAGCCCCAGTGGAATAAATATGTGATGAGTCAAGTAAATGTTCAACTGGGCTAGATATTAAAAAAAGTATGTAAAAAAGAGAGATAAGCAACTCTACTGAATATATACAAAAAAAAACAGATAAATGGTGAATGATAGATAACACTTAATAAAGTTCAAAATGCAGTCCAAAAGTGATATAATACTCTCTTTCTTCCAACATTTAAAGTAATGCACCTGTGACTTCAACAGGTGTACAAATCTGTCGTGCTCCTCCACCTTCAGGCATGCACGCTCACCTTAACAGCTGACCCATAGAAAATATAGGTCAACATGCGCTCAATATGAATCCTACTGGATCCTCTGCTTCCATAGGACTCTCCAGGCACTCTCAGGAACAATCCTTTACGTCCTCACTCCAATGGACAGGTGCTCAAAAGATAAGAAACTCCTCATAGTGTAGGCTTTATTACCATAAAAATGTATAGAAAATGACACTCACATAGATACAAGGTTCACAAGCACTTAAGGGAAAAAAGGGTGACCACAGATGGCGGCTCCTGCACGTACCAGAAAATACGTCACAAGCTTCCGTCCTACGCTTTACGCCATGAGCCACATGGCTTCTTCAGGGATCATCCCATAAAAATGTATAGAAAATGCCACTCACATAGATACAAGGTTCACAGAACCTATTATAAGCATTTAAGGGAAAACCAGGGTGAACACAGATGGCGGCTCCTGCATGTACCAGAAAAGACATTACAAGCTTCTGTCCTATGCGTTACACCACGAGTCATGTGGCTTCTTCAGGGATCATATGGTCATAATACCTTATGCATACCTTTACCAGGAACAATTCCACCACAGCTGACCAGTGCACTCAATAACCGATGTTGCCAGTGGATAAAAATAATAAACATTCCTCTATGGTGAAGTATGTTTAAAAATCTTTCTTTATTTAAAAGTGATAGTCATATCCACATAAAGGCAGAAGTGGAATGATATTAATAAAAAATATATTACATATAATCAGTATAGCAGGCTGAGAGCTCCAACATACAACACGCCAAGTCAGACCGGCATACAGCATGGACCAGCGTCACTACGTGATGACATCACGAACAAGCCACGAACATCACTTATGTTGTGCTTATGTATATTGTATATATGTTATGCTTATGTTGTGCTTATGTATATTGTATATATGTTATGCTTATGTGTATTTATTGGTGACTTAACAAATTTAAATAGTTTATTGGTTAAGTTCTGAGCTTGTTGCTAAACCCTGAAGCTATGTAGGTCAGTGTTTTTTGCCCAATGTTGGAGGGTCGTGGAAGGCCCTCGAGAATTTGGGACCTGGGTGGCAGTTGGACTCGGCTGAACCTGTTTGCTATTACCTAAGTATTAGTACCCCCAGTTTTTTACTGGGAGACCTACATCACACCTATTTTCCGGATATGACTTGCCTGATGAAATTGTTTTTACATCTCTTCTTGTTTCTTGCACCTTGTGCCCCCTGCAGCTGGCTATGAGCCATGATTGGCACTGGAAGGGTTTGGTACTGTTTTTTTTTTGTTTTAGTTGTTTTATCTCTGTCTATGTCTGCTATATATTATGTACCATGCCATTCCATTTGGGTCTGCTGAACTTCCTGCTAATTGTTCAAATATTACTGTGTAGTGCCCATAACTAATTATAATATTGTCTCTTGGAACACGAGAGGCCTAAATTATTCCATTAATTGCTTCTTGGTTTTCCAATTCTTGAAAGCCTATAATCCTCATATTTGCATATTTCAGGAGACACACTTTATGGGAAGTTAATCTCTAAGTCTCAAGAAACCTTCGGTGTGTTACCATTACCATTCTAGCTACTGTAACTCGCCATGTATGGGATGTAAGTGTTCTGGTGCGCAAGTCCCTGCCTTTTCAGTTACTAGATCTACTACTGGATCCAGATGGACAGTATGCAGTTATACATGTCTTGACTGAATGTATGGAAACTATTTTGGTAGGACTACTCCTACTCCTACCTACTTCCTCCTGCTGTTGCATAAATTGATTATTATTATAGCCGCCTATTAAACAGATAACTTTATCATTATGGGAGATTTAAACATGGTTCCTGATCCAGGCATGGACAGACTCTATGCTGACGGTACAACACACTCTGACCCCTCTGCTTGGGCAAAGGCATATGATTTTACGGATGTTTGGAGCTGGAAAAACTCAACTGCTAAAGCCTTCACATGCCATTCAGCATCATAGAAAATATTTTCTCATATTGAATTGGCATATGTGGGGTTCTGTCCTTTCTAGGGTCAGAGACGTTTCTGTTCTCCCAAAGAGAATCTCTGGTTATGCCCTGCTATTATTGCAGGCTTCAGTCTCAAAGAACCCCGCAGGTAAATTGTGGTGGCTCTCTAGATTCTGAATATCTGACACTAGGATGGTCCCAAGTTTTAGGCAAAAAGTTAATGTTTATTGGAGCATCAACTGAGATTCTGCACCAAATGTGGTAGTGTGGGATGCCTTTGAAGCATTCTGTAGGGACCAATAATAAACCCCTAATAGGACAGGTGCATAAATAATTGCATGCAGCCCTGACTAAGGCTAAGGCTGAGACTGAGTCCTCTGACTTGGAAAGACAGTATACCCAGGCTAAAAACCTACAGATATATAGGCAGCTTCAAGAGTTGACTTCTATGCACAGCACTGACTAAAGAGTATTTACTCCACCAATCCCAGAAAATACTGAGCAAGGTAAACAGAATGAGCGATTGCTGGCATCAGTAAGTATCCCTCAAATTCTCAGCCCAACAAGCCTTGAATAACTTTGAGTTCAGTCCTAAATTAATTTCCTTCATTTCTTGGCTCCCTTTCAGCTCCTTTGCCTCTGCGTAGAGCTATGAGACAGGGCTGCCTATTCTCCCTGGGCCTATTTGTGTTAGTGTTGGAACTGAGAGTGCAGGGTGCCATAAAAATGGGTTCATGACAACTTTTACTCACCGTATGCCCTCAGGCTAAACATGGCTATAATGGTGCCAGTGCTGTACTGCAGGGAACATGGACTAAGAAAAGGTGAGTATAGGAGTATAGCAGTCAAAACTGCCCAGAAGGTTTGGCTTTAACCATCTTATGCAATTATTATTATTATTATTATACAGGATTTATATAGCGCCAACAGTTTGCTTAGTGCTGTACAATATAACGGAAGGCAATACAGCAACAATACAGTTCAATACAAGAGGGTTAGGAGCTCCTTGGAGCTTACAATCTAAGAGGGAGGGGCCAGTGGTACAAAAGGTAATAACTGTGGGGGATGGACTGGTAGAAGGAATAGAAGATTCCATTATTAGCTGAAGGCAGGATAGGCTTCCCTTCAGAGTAGGCGATAGTCTGATAAATTGGGGTAGAGAGTTCCAGAGGATGGGGGAGGCTCTGGAGATGAGGATGGGAGGAGGAGACAAGGGAGCTAGAGAGCAAGAAGTCGTGCGAGGAGCGGAGAGTATGGTTTGGGTGATATTTGGAGACAAGATTGGTGATGTAATTTGTGGCAGAGTTATAAATGGCTTTATATGTTATTGTTAATGTTTTGAATTTTATTCGTTGGGCAATGGGAAGCCAGTGGAGGGCTTGGCAGAGAGGGGTGGTAGATACAGAACGGTTAGTAAGGTGGATGAGCCTGGCAGCAGCATTCATGATAGACTGAAGAGGGGATAGCCTGCAATTAGGTAGGCCAATGAGGAGGGAGTTACAATAGTCAAGGTGAGAGATAACCAGGGAGTGAATAAGTTGCTTAGTGGTTTCCGAGGTTAGGTACGGGTGTATCTTGGAGATGTTGCGGAGGTGAAGTCTACAAGATTTGGACACTGTTTGGATTTGGGGCTGAAAGGACAGATGGGAGTTTAGGATTACACCTAGTTCCTTGTCATGAGGGGAGGGACTGATGGTTGTATTATTGATCTTGATGGAGAAGTCAGGGGAGGGGGTATGGGCTGGAGAGAATAGTATGAGCTCAGTTTTAGAAAGATTGAGGAAGTGGAGTGACATCCATGCCGATATGTCACTTAGTAGGTTAGTAATGTGAGAGGACATTGAAGGGGTGAGGTGAAAGGTAGAAAGATAGATTTGTGTGTCATCAGCATAGAGATGGTACTTAAATCCATGGGAGTTTATCAAGTGACCAAGGGAGGAGGTGTAAATGGAGAAGAGAAGGGGTCCAAGGACAGAACCTTGAGGGGCCCCTACAGAAAGAGGGAGTGGAGAGGAGGAGACAGAGTTATAGGTAACATTGAAGGAGCGCTGCAATAGGTAGGAGGAGAACCAGGAGAGAGCAGAGTCTCGGTGGCCAAGAGAGTGGAGTTTTTTGAGGAGGGGTTGGTCAACAGTATCAAAAGCTGCAGAGAGGTCAAGCAGTAAGAGTACGGAGTAGTGGTCATTGGTTTTAGCAGTTAGTAAATCATTAGTGAGTTTTAGTAGGGCAGTTTCAGTGGAGTGTAGTGAGCAAAAGCCAGACTGTAAAGGGTCAAGAAGGTTGTTGTCAGTGAGGTAGGAGCTCAGGTGATAGTAGAATAAGCGTTCTAAGAGTTTAGAGGTAAAAGGGTCCAGGGAGGGATTTTTAAGTATGGGAGTGATGTGTGCATGCTTTAGAGGGGTGGGGAAGGCACCATTAGAGAAAAGAGATTGAAGATGTGAGTGAGGGAGCAAAGGATAGAAGAAGACGGTGACCATAGTATTTGTGGGGTGACAGGATCCAGGGGGCAGGTGGTGAGATGGGCATCTGAGAAAACTTTAGTGACCTCTTCAGTAGTAGCAAGGTCAAAAGAGGAAAGTGTTGAGGGAGGTTTAGTATAAGGTATGCTAAGTGGGATAGATGTCTGTGCAGTGGAAATGCCCCTACGAAGTGCATCAATCTAGTTTTTTAAATGATTTGCAATCTCGTAAGCAGTGAGTGAGTTACTGAGTGGAGGTGGAGAAAGTAGAGAGTTAAAAGTAGAGAAGAGACAACGAGGAGCGGATGACAAGCTATTGATGAGAGTGACAAAAGAGGCTTGTTTGACAGCATGGAGGGAGAAATTGTATGTTAAGAAAGCAGATTTATATAGGGTGAAAGCTTGCTGAGATTTGGTTTTACTCCACAATCACTTCAGCACACGGCTATGTCATTTATGATTTCTGGTGTCGTCAGTCTGCCATGGTTGTAATGGTCAGGGCCTGATACTTAGTGTAGTTAGAGGAGCAAGTGAGTATAGTGTGGATGAAAGCGATTTGTTGTAGACAGCAGTGGCCAGGTCAGGGCAGGACAGGGGTGAGATTCTGTCGTAGAGTTGGTCAGTTGTAGAGTGGAAAGGAGCAGGGTTTAAGTTGTGAAGCTTTCTGCGGGTAATTATTTGCTGCTTGGAGGGATAGGTGTTTGAAGATGAGGACACTGTGAAGGTGATGAGATTGTGATCAGAGAGAGGAAAGGGGGTGTTTGTGAGGTTGTAGGGAGTGCAAAGATGGGAGAAAACAAGGTATGATAAACCACCAACGGAATAGGGAATGTGGCTGCATTCATTGCAATAAGGCCCAGATGGGCAGGGGATAGATATAGCAATCTTTTTCTTTTTCTACCATAGCCTTGTACTACTGCAACTGCTCCTCTCTCCCATCAATTTACATATCAGCCTAAAGTTTCAGCTCTGTGGTAGCCAATTGACTTGGCAGTCTGCCAGCTTTATAGCATCTAATGAAAACACACATCAGGTACACGAGAAGCAGAGAGAGAGAAAGCTTTAAGACCCGACTTAAAGTACTGAAGGTTCTTGTGTAACAGTGTAAACAAGCACCAGATCCAGTTCTAATGTGATGCACAGGCCTCATAAAGTAAGCAAAAAAATTCCATTGCCTTCCCTGACTACAGTGGATAGGAATGGGTGTGACCAAGTATTGAGTGACAAACTACAAGCTTGTAAATCAGCAGTGAAAATGCTAATAGCCATGCCACCTAAAACATTTTTTCATCCCACTGTAGCTCAAGCAGGCACAGCCTACATGGGAATGTCAACTCTGGTCCGAAATTAGAAGCAGTACAGTATCTTTACCACACTGTCACAGGAAGCTCCATTATGTGTACTTCAGCAGGCTCAACAGATATTTCGGATTTTGCAGGGTTGCTAATAGAAAACTGTATATGCCGATGCACTTAAAATTAAGTGTTCCATTACACTTTATTTAAATGGGAGGCCATAGTTCTACTTTAAACAACTCTGGTGCTTCTATAGTAAAAATTTAAGATGATTTACTTCACTGTGGCTGTAACTACAGAGGTCAGAGAGAGTTTGTTTTAAAGCTTACTTATGACTTGTTAAGAATATGTAACTATTTTTCCATAACCGGACCACAGTTATACTTCAAAGTAAAACCTTCAGGGCAAAGTATTATTTTACATTAAAAGTCCCCCATCTTTGTTGCTAGTACCTTGCTCTATACAGACCCCCTGCCAAACTGTACGCCCACTAGAGACAAATGAAAATGCCATTGTAAGTTCCATGTCAATTGGAGTCTGATAGCTGTCATTCCGGGGGTGGAGCAAGATATGAAATAATCCTGCTACTTTGCTCTGATTGGCCAATGCACAGGTTTGCAAGTAATATGGGAATTAAAGACTGATTGTTTTCTATAGAATAAAACAATATTTAGTTGACAATGTAAATCAGGAAAACAGAGATTTGCACAGCATTTATAAGTTGTGGACACAAATAGCCGCATCTGAACTAGTATTGTGTATACATGATTTATAATAAAATTCTTCTATTCATGTTTTACTTATTTTTCTTTGCAGAAACACTTGCATTTACAGTTTAATGCACCAAAGGTTTTTAATAGGCAAATTATTCTACATGAATGTCAATTTCAAAGTTAACACTGACGTTTTCTCAGGAGTGCTGAGTACAATTTAAATAGAGAATGCAAGTTAATATCTGTCATCACTGATGTGACTACACATGCAGATTCGAAAAACATCCAGCAACTTCTTTTTAAATTGTTTTAGGGGAAAGAATTGCCATGTTGTGAATGCAAGCATTGTCAATGGAACAAAGATTTAATAGACCCCCTTTGTCTTTTTTCAGAAGTATTTGTGAATGTGATCCATATATGGTGAAAAAAAACATTGTCAGTATGCAAATTTAAGGATGTATGTAAATTGATCAAATGGCAGTTGCAATTCTTATGTGATCATTTGGCCATTCAGCACCATCTTGGAGGGTGCTAACAAATATTGCAGACCATCACAACATTGAATAGCTTCTACTCAATGAGACAAGGAATACAATTGACAGCACAAATTCCACTTCTGTCCATTGGCAAAATCTTAGCTTAAAACTTTAGGTTCTAGTTTAAATTAAAGAGTGATAGGTAGGGTTCCTTCAAAATTGTGACTGAGGGTTGTAAAAATAGGTGGTTTACCAAGATTTTATAGCTCCCCCTTCCCCTCTTAACCTAAGCCATAAGCCAAAAGGGGTTGTAATCTTGCTTCAGCAAAAATGATATCCCTTGTCAGGTTTGGGAGGCAGTACCACTGCCAAATGGGACCCATTCAAGTGAATGAGACCATGCTGCAACCACTCTGTAACCAAGTAGACTGCATGCAGTTGAGGTGCAGTGGTGCAGGCATTCATGGGCTATATCAGGCACCGAGAAGGCAACCTATCACTTTTCAGCTGCCTGTCAGCGATCCTCTGAAGGGCTGTTGCTAAATTAAACAAGCCCTTTAGCTTTGTGGATTGGAACATAATCCTCTTTAGGTGACCTATACACACTGCATAACAATAAGCATTTTGCTTTGCAAGAGAATTTTCAACTTGCATGAGAATTTTTCCTTAACTTAGTTAATGAGGTAATGCTCAGCTGACTTCTACCATCTGAACATGTACTGTACATGCAAAAATACTTTTGTTTTATTTTGCTTGCTCATGAATCAGTATTCTTTGTAAAGTGAATTTTCACCCCATGCACTAAGTTAGGTGAAGATTCCCTTGCCAATTAAAACATGCTCCACACAATCTTTTCACAATAAGCACAATCCAATGAAAAAAAAATAAAAATAAAATAGTAATTAGCAAGCATAAGCAACTTTTAACTATTTGTGATGTTACCAGATGGCAGCAGTTACCACCTTGTTTTATCACAAGTACATTTCCCCACCTAATGTTCTTAGGAAGTCATCTTACTGTCTATGGAATCCGTTTCTCATCAATTTAATGCAAGTGTTCACAGACTTGACTTTTAGTGCTCCACTGGAAGCATTATTGAGCAAAGCTTACACTTTCTGAGGCAAATCACCATTTAAGGTAAAAAAAAAATCTCTGGGTACACAACTCCAGCCATCAGTTTTAACTATAAATTAAGTAAAATTTGCCCACATAGCTAAGATCCAGTATGTGGTTCCTGAGACTGGAGTAGCACATTAATGTTCTTATTTTGTAAATGATCCTCTGACATCAATCATTCATAGAAACATAGAAAAGTGATGACGGAAAAAGACCAAGTAGTCCATCAAGTCTGCCTGTTTTTTTTCCTTTCTATTTTCGGGGGTTGTTTGTTTCAGGGTTTTTCTGGGGAGGGTTGTTTTTTTGGGGGGGTTGTTTTGTTTTTTTGTTTGTTTTTTTGGGGGGGTTGTTTTTGAAGGGTTTTTTTGTTAACTTTTTTGTCTGAGTATAGATCTATGCTTGTCCCATGCATGTTGGAAGCTATTTGCTGTTGACTGGCTCACTACCTCTGCTGGAAGTTTATTCCAGGCATCAACTACTCTTTCAGTAAATCAGTACTTTCTGAGGTTAGTTTTGAACTTTCCTCCAGTTAGTTTAAGGTCATGTCCCCGTGTTCATTCATGCATTTTTCTGCACTAATATACAGATAACCAGCCAATAGGGGTTCAACTACAAATCAGTAATTTTCTATCCCACCTATGTGTATTTTTCTGTTGTTGCATTGAACTTTGTCTATTTTTTTTTCTACTGTATGCTGACCTCTAATGGTGGCTTGGTACATCCCTCCATTTCTCCCTTACTGTTCCGTGTAGTCAGTACATTCCTACTTAGGCCCTCAATATTTCTTCATGTTCACTCATTATAGAATTAATCATAGAAGAAACAGGGCTTTGAGAATCATGGTGGTTGATTCACTAAAACTGGATAGTGCAAACTGGTGTAGCTCTGCATTGAAACCAATCGGCTTCCATTTTTGGGAATTTTTTTGTCAAAGCTTAATTGAACAAGCTGAATTTAGAAGCTGATTGACTACCATGCACAACTGCTCCAGATTTTTCACTCTCCAGTTTTAGTAAATCAACCCCATTGTCATCTTATACTTCAAAAGACTGGAAACATGCTCTGTACTGCACTTACCTGAAATAAAATTATGTTTGGTTCAAATCTTATTGAAGAGTTAAGTTATTTGTGGATGATGCCAATCAGCAAGTGACCAGATTGAAATCTATAGTGATATGTCAATTTCTTAAGCTCTATTTGAAACAAAATAAGTACATTAGATTAAATTATATTAGATACTATATTATCATTGCATTCAATACTTAAAAATTTTACATGTTAGCTCTCTGACATCAGCAAATACATGCATATGCATATCATACACACAGTGCACCCAGAAAGTATTCACAGCGCTTAACTTTTGCCACAATTTGTTATGTTACGGGCTTATTCCAGAATGGATTACATTCATTTTTTTCCTCAACATTCTACAAAAAATACCCCATAATGACAATGTGAAAGAAGTTTGTTTTAAAATCTTTGCAATTTAAAAACAAAAAAAAAACACATGTACATAAGTATTCACAGCCTTTGCCATGACACTCATTGAGCTGTGGTGCATCCTGTTCCCATTGATCATTCTTGAGATGCTTCCACAACTTGATTGGAGTCCACCTGTGGGAAATTCAGTTGATTGGACATGATTAGGAAAACCATAAACCTGTCTATATAAGGTCCCACAGTTAAAAGTGAATGTCAGAGCACAAACCAAGCCATGAAGTCCAAAGAATTGTCCGTAGACCTCCGAGACAGGATTGTATCAAGGCACAGATCTGGAAAGGGTACAGACAACTTTCTGCAGCATTGAAGGTCCCAATGAGCACAGTGGCCTCCATCATCCATAAATGGAAGAAGTTTGGAACCACCAGGAATCTTCCTAGAGTGGGCTGCCAGGCCAAAATGAGCGATTGAGGGAGAAGGGCCTGAGCCAGGGAGGTAACCAAGCACCCGATGGTCACTCTGAAAGAGCTCCAGCATTTCTCTGTGCAGAGAGGAGAACCTTCCAAAAGAACAGCTATCTCTGCAGCAATTCCACCAATCAGGACTGTATGATAGAGTGGCCAGACGGAAGCCACTCCTCAGTAAAAGGCTAATGGCAGCCTGCCTGGAGTTTGACAAAAGGCACCTGAGGGAATCTCAGACCTTGAGAAACAAAACTCTCTGGTCTGATGAAACAAAGATTGAAATCTTTGGCCTGAATGCCAAGCGTCATGTCTAGAGGAAAACAGGCACCGTCACCACCTGGCCAATACCATCCCTACAGTGAAGCATGGTTGTGGCAATATCATGCTGTGGCGATGCTGTTCAGCAGCAGGAACTGGGAGACTAGTCAGGATCGAAGGAAAAATGAATGCAGAAATGTACAGAGACATCTTTGATGAAAACTTGTTCCAGAGCGCTCTGGACCTTAGACTAGGGAGACGTTTCATCTTTCAACAGGACAACGACCCTAAGCACAGAGCCCACATAACAAAGGAGTGGCTACGGGCCAACTCCGTGAATGTCCTGGAGTCGTCCAGCCAGAGCCCAGACTTGAACCCGATTGAACATCGCTGGAGAGATCTGAAAATGGCTGTGCACCAATGCTCCCCATCCAACCTGATGGAGCTTGAGAGGTACTGCAAAGAAGAATGGGAGAAATTACCCAAAAATAGGTGTGCCAAGCTTGTAGCATCGTACTCAAAACAACGTGAGGTTTTAATTGGTGCTAAAGGTGCTTAACCTCCTTAGCGGTATTCCCGAGTGTAGCTCGGGGTAACATTTCAGTACCAAAAGCGGTAACCCCGAGCTACACTCGGGAATACCATGCGGCACTGCTCCGGCATGTGTTCTTCACTTACCTTACCCTGCGCTCCCACGATGTGTCCCCTGCAGCGTCCCCGGCCATCTCCTCCGGCCGATGCCGGCATCCGGCTTCTGTGTCCTGTCCCTGTGACGTCGGGACGTACGGGCGCCGCCGCCGCTGACGGCGGCGGGAAATTTAAAAATTTTAAAAAATGTCATTTTTTTTTTTTTTACATTTTACATAGTAAAACATTGCTGTCTCAACCAATTTCACATACATTTTGTCCCGAGTGCTTTGTCCGGCGCCCTGCCTGCATTTTGTCTGTTCTTTCTGCCTGGAAACTGAGAAACGTCCATGGCGTCCAAAAAGTGTCCCTTTAGGTCAAAAGCGGTTTAGATCAGCTAGAGAACAGCGATAGTAAATCAGAACCACTTGCAGAATTGAGTGATAATGATTCGTGGGGAAATTCCTCATCAGACACTGAAAACGATTTTGCGACTGAGCTCAGCGATGTGCGAACTTGGCGCTATATTTCAAATTTCAGTGTTTTTGGTTTGATTATATTATTGAATTAAATTTTTTATTATTTTTATATTATTTTTATGATTATTTATTAAATTATAATTTATGATTTTGTGTTTCAAATTTTATCCTCCCCGGGATGTTTACTAGACTCTTGTTCGGACAGATTTCAGTGAGTTATTCCTAAATATTACAGGCTTACAATTAAAAAAATACATATTTCCATGCAAAAAAATGGTACCGCTTTCAGCACCAAAAATCTGAAATAATCATACCGCCAGGGAGGTTAAACAAAGTAATGAGCAAAGGCTGTGAATACTTACATACATGTATTTTTTTTTGTTTTGTTTTTTATTAAATTGCAGAGATTTCAAAATGAACTTCTTTCATGTTGTCATTATGGGGTATTGTTTCTAGAATGTTGAGGAAAAAAATGAATTTATTCCATTTTGGAATAAGGCTGTAACATAACAAAATGTGTCAAAAGTTGAGCGTTGTGAATACTTTCTGGGTGCACTGTATATTCATAAGCACCAATATACATGACATACCTAGAAAATGTAAGCATTAGCCCTTGCAAGTATTAAATATTATATTTTCAAATTATATACAAATATTATACAAGTAAGAGAAAAAATATGCTTGCATATGAAAAATTATTTACCAAATCAGATTTAGCACTTTAGATAGATAGATAGATAGATAGATAGATAGATAGATAGATAGATAGATTAGAGTATATAGAGTGGGTTTGGTGTTAATTTTTAGTAACTATTTAGTGGTAGAGCTAATTATAAATTTGCAATCCTGCCACTAGTGATGGGCTTGATATTCGCCCGCTGTGTCCCACAATGCCCTGCTCTCTCATAGTGCATTGTGTTTGGCCAAAGCAATGCACCTGACCACAGTCAAAGTGACTTTGGCCAATCATGGTTCATGGCCAAGTCCATGCCCCACACTATATAAGGCTGCTTACACAGCAGCTTTGTGTGGTTTGTTGCTGGAGTTTAGTGGATAGTTAGTCGAGTGTTAGGAGTATAGTTTAGTGTAGGGTGGTGTCAGTGTGTATTACAGCACATCTGTGTTAGCAGTGGTTTCCTTTTTTTTTTTTTTTGCTCTCTGAATCTTTTCCCCTTTTTGTGGCAGCAGCTGTAAAAATATTTAGAGCATAATCGCTGTGCCCCCTTCTTCCATCGCAGGTCTTCCTCCTTCTGCGTCAGTAGCAGTTCCCTTTTTTTGTCTTTATGAATTTTGTTTTTTATTAAATTGGCCAGCACTGGCCATGTTATAGAGCCACACAATGCAGAAGAGATTGTGGAGAGGATAACTAAGCCATCCTCATCCTCTGTCACCCAGGCTCATACTAGTTCACCTTCCACCACAACTGCCAAAGCAGCCTTTTCCCCAGGCTCCTTGTCCACAGCTACTCCTTTTGTAGCCCCACTATCATGCATGGAGAAGTCACCTGAATTATTCGAACAGTGTCAGTCACATGCTGCTGGAGGATGCACAGTAATTTAAATGCTCCAATGTTGGTTCCCAGGTTGAGGAAGGAAGTGACATGAGCCTAGAGAGAGAAATTGGTAGTCATGTTCCCGCAGCTGCAGCACACTGCCAAGTTGGCTCCAGTGATGAGGAAGGAAGAGGATGATGAGGTAATTGACTTTTCTTGGGTGCCTGAGAGAACACAGGAAGAAAGTGAGAAGGAAGCACAACTCTAATGAGGAAGGATGTCCTCCAGGGGCAGGTGTAAGGGCAGCCATCCTATTGCATCACACGACAGAACTCCACAGGTGCAGGGCACTACTGACTTCCTGTTGACTTCAAAAAGTTCAATGGTGTGGGCTTTTTTCAACACATGTACAGCAGACCGCAGCGCTGCTGTTTGCATTCTCTGTCAAACATAGCCAAAACACCAGCTGCTTGGGCACCACATGCTTGACAAGACATATGGCAACCTGCCATGCAGCCCATTGACAACAGCACCTGAAGGACCCACAAAAAAAGTGCAGACTTCTCCTTGCTTCGGTTCTGGTATGTCTACCCCTACTATACCTCAATTCATCTCAACAGCCTCCACTGAGAGGGATGATGGTATAGCGATGTGTGCCACCTGTCCTTTCACCCAATCTGCTAACAGTACACAACCTATTGATTTCACCAGGCAAATTTCGCTACCCCAGTTGCTGAACTGTAAAAAAAATACTGTCCCACCCATCCAGATGCTCAGCGTCTAAATGGTAGCTTGGCCAAATTGCTAGTATTACAATTGCTGCCTTTCCGTCTGGTGGACTCTGCCCCCTTCTGTGAATTTGCAGAATGTGCTGTATCATAGTGGCAGGTTCCAAAAAGAAATTTCTTTTCACGTAAGGCAATTCCAGCTCAGTGCCATTATGTGGAAGGCAATGTTTTGGCCTTGTTGGACAGGGCAGTAAGCAGAAAGGTCCACATTACTGCTGACACGTCGTCCAGCAGGCATATTCAGGGATGGTACATTTCCTTCATGGTGCACTGGGTAACTCTGCTGGCAGCTGGGAAGGATGCAGGACAGGGTTCAGTGCTGGATCTTGTTCTGCCTCCACACCTAAAATAAGCTGGTGGTGATTCTGCCACATTTGTCTGCTGCAACCCCTCCTCTTCCTCTATGGCCTCTTCTGCTGAATTGTCCTCTGAACCAGCAGTGCTCCATAAGTGTTCAAGTGGTTACACAAGCAGTCAGGGTTAAAGATGCCATGAGGTGCTTTAGCTAGTCTGTCTAGGGGACAGGAGCCACAGTGGGGCAAAGAATCTGTCAGCTCTGCAGTGGCAGGCTCAGAGGTGTTTGACAGCACGACAGCTTGAGCCAGGAATGATTGTATGCAACATGATTGTATGCGACAATGGCACCAACCTTTTCCCTGGGGAGACACTTGACACATGGAACATGTGTCAAGTGTCTACCCAGGGACACTTGACACATGTTCCATGCTTCACACATATCCTGAATTTGGTGGTGCAGCATTTCTTGAACAGGTACCCAAGCTTACAAGATCTTCTGAGGTAAGCCAGAAAGTCTGTGGCCTTTTCCGGCAGTCATACACAGCTGGTGTTTAGCTGGCTGACATTCAACGGGATCTCAACCTGCTCACCAACCACCTCATTTGTGACATCAAGTCACAGTTTCTGAGTCTTCGTTCGGTCAAAGGAAGAGTGATGCAGAAGGCAGCCGACTGACCGATGCCTTTAAACAATTCTTTAGTCCTCAGTGCCCAGGGCTCTTAGGTTTAAGCACTCATCGGCAGTGTCTGCATCATATGGTGCAGGATTATCCATGGGCAAGAGCAGACTTAGAAACCTTTGCAACTGAGGATCCACTGGGTTGCTGGGTCTTGAGGATGGATCACTGGACAAAACTTGCTCAATATGCAGTCAAGCTACTGGCCTGTCCTGCATCCAATGTGCTTTCCGAACAGACATTCAGTTCTGCTGGAGGTTTTGTGACAGATTAAAGAGTGTGTCTGTCCACAGACTCCGTTGACTGGCTGACATTTATCAAAATGAATCAGTCCTGAATCAACAGGACTATCAAGCCCCTGATGCTGATGTAACTGAATAAATTTGTTAGGGATCTGGGATCCCTTTAAGACTGCCTATGCTGCCTATCCTATTACTGATTATGCTAGCTTCCAACAATATTTTTGGTTTAGGGCACCACCAACACCCAGGGCCCAATTTTCTGCACCTGTTTGACAGGTACATGTCAATTTAACTGATTACAATTTTTTCTAGTTTTTAACAGCTGGGCCAATTCCTGCACCCAGCAAAAGTTACTCTGAGAGGTTACAGTGTTCAGGCACCACCAACACCCAAGGCCCATTTTTTTCAACACACTATGTGACAGGTGCATATAATTAGAAATTTTAGAGCAGGGTCCAATCCTGCACTCATCAAGAATAACTATGAAGGGCTACAGTGTAAAGGTGCCACCAACTGTTCGCCTGCCAAAGACCCCACAATGCACTGGGCTCTCACAATGCAGAGTCTTACATTGCAGCTTTATTCAGTGTGTTGCTGGACACCAGGGGCGGACTGACCATTTGGGAACTCGGCACTGCCCGAGGGCCCGGGGTCAGTAGGGGGCCCCCATGAGATGCCCCTGGTACCTTTCATAGGCTTTTTTTGGGTGTGGGTTGAATGTGGGCGAGGACACAGGGCAGGGGCATATTTACCACAAGGAAAACAAGGCATTTGCCTAGGGCGGCATTTTTTAGGGGGTCAGCACTGCCCCCTGGAAGAAGGGACATATGCGGCATGGGGACCAGGTGGGATCCGAGAGAGGCTGCAGGCTGCTTGATGGTGTATGCAGAGTCCAACTGTCATTCCCCGGGATGTCCAGAGCTGTGAATGTGAGTGGCTCTCAGCAGAGGGGGGGTGGGGGTGGAGGTCTGGCGTTGGTGGGTGTCAGGCTCTCTCTCTGCTGGGGAGGGGGCGTCTGATTTTGTATTGCCTAGGGCAGCACAGAACCTAAATACACCACTGACACAGGGGCCCCATGATCCCCTATTGCCCAGGGGCCCCATGAGTTGTCAGTCCGCCCTGATGGACACTGTCGAAGACAGAAGGGAGAATACTCTCCTTGAAAAATAAATAAAAAATAATTTGAAAAATTCATTAAAAAAAAGAAACGATGTATGTGTCTCCCCCCCAATCCATACCAGGCCTTTTAGATCTGGTAGTAAATTAGGAGGGACCCAGAGTAAAAATATGTTTTTAAAAAAGTGCATAGGGATCCCCCTAAAAGCAATACCAGGCCTTTTTAGGCCTGATAGGATTTTTAAGGGGAACCCCACCTCCTAAAAATGGGGTGGGGGAGTGCGTGGGGTTCCCCCTAAAGGCCATACCAGGTCCTTTAGGTCCAGTAGAAAGGTTAGGAGGGACCCCACAGTAAAAAATAAAAAATGACAATGCTGACTCGCCAAAATTTTAAAAAAAATGACACGTCAACCCATCCTCACACGCCGAGCACTCGCTGCAATATGACAGGTCT
This sequence comes from Staurois parvus, assembly GCF_062004578.1. Classification (NCBI taxonomy): domain Eukaryota; kingdom Metazoa; phylum Chordata; class Amphibia; order Anura; family Ranidae; genus Staurois; species Staurois parvus. The sequence continues at coordinate 8,437,690 of NW_028318014.1, read as the reverse complement.
GTCAGTTGCTGGTCACATGTAAACAATAGGGTGGAGCTAGTGGTGACATCACCACTAGCTCCACCCAATTGTTGATGACAGGTCTGACAGTTTCCTGTCAGATGTAAACAATTAGGCGTAGCTAGCGGTAACGTTTACATGACGTTTACGTTTAATTGTTTACATGTGACCAGCAACTGTCAGACCTGTCATATTGCGGCGAGTGCTTGGCGGGTGTAGACGGGTTGGTGGGCGTAAGTTTTTTTTTTTTAATTTCGGCAAGTGTCGTCATGACAAAGCTTAATGTCGTGTTTGGCGATGGATTAGAATGATGGAACCATTTTTTTTGCTCTTTTTAAAAAAGAAAAAAAGTACTTGTCAAAAACGTTTGTTTTGTTTCTTGATCAATAAAGGAATATTTCAAAAGACTGGTCTCTATTCTTTACTAAATTTAACCCTTTAGTGAATGGGTAGGGGTACACGTATCCCATAAACATTCACAAGGGGGGGCAGCATCAGCCCCCTTATTTAAAGGAGTACCCTGATGCTATTGAGCTCCCCTGAGCACAAATCCCCACAACCACCAGCCCAGGGTTTTGGGGAAGATGACCTTTTCCCCATCGGCATAGTGACATCGCCTCAATGCCGAGGGCACATGGCCTTGTAAGCCACAGGGAGGGGGGGTGAACCCTTTCCTGCCCTGCCAGGCCTGTGCTCAGATCAAGTGTCTGGTAGGAATTTAGGGGGGACCCCATGCTTTTTTCCCTCTTTTTTTGGGGTGGGATTCCTGTAAAAAGTCTTACCAGGCCTAAAGGGTATGGCTTTTAGAGGGAACCCCACGCACTTTTTTATTTTTTTTAATTATTTTTTTTTACTGTGGGGTCCCTCCTAATCTTCCTACCAGACCTAAAGGGTCTGTCTGGTATGGATTAGGGGAGGACCCCATGCTGTTAATTTTTTTTTTTTAGTTTTGTGTAATTTTTTTTAAATTGTCCTGCAGCAGGTTCTATACATTGTACAGATGTGCAACCACACACACGCACACAGGCATGATATTTCAAGTATTTATTTTGTATTTTATCTCAAGCAATGAACAATAACTGCCCCTTTGAAAACGATACTTTTTGAAAAAATATTTTCTCTGAATCATGTCCCTCAGGGCAGTACCTGAGTCCCCATAATACTTTTATGGCCAATAACTTGCATATAAGCCTTCAAAATCAAAATAGGCACTTTTGATTTTACAAGTTCAAGTCCCACAGACTTGCAATGAATTCGAAGTTTACGGTCGAACATTCAGTAGGTTCGAATGTTCGGCGTGTTCAGCCCATCACTACCTGCCACTAATAAAAGTTTGCCAGTAGCATGATCGCTACAAAGGGAACAGTAATAAGGTGAAACTCTCACTTACTTGCTTATGTTCCTCCCATGCTGTATGAGTAAGACTACAAGTCACTGAAACTGCCTTCAAACATTAACTCTAATGGCAGCTTAACCACGTTTAGCAGCATTACCACTTGGACATTTGTTCATTTCATTGGCCAGAGTACTTGCCATTGAAATGCCGGGTTTGGCTTTTTTCGGCCAAAAGTTCCTCTCCTAAACATAATATTTCTGCATTCAGGAGAAAGTCGTTTAACTTCCCCTAAACTCTGCTGCTGCTAAAATCTGATCAAAGCCTGTGTGTATTGACACATAGGCTTTTATTGAGTTGAGTTCAGGGGCTTTGGCAACAAAAATGTAGCAGTGTAAATGAGGCTGACAACTTACTTTCTAAAGTATTTTCTGCAAAGTTGGAGCAATAAAGCTGATAATGGGGTGACACATACAAACATATATCTGCATATTCTAGCAATAGTCTTACTGCTGATTTTAGGATCACATATGTGATATTATCCTTAGACCTCAGGGCTAAATTTATTTGATTCAAGAAATATTTTACCTAGAAAACAAAAAAATCCCCTTTAGACATGTTTAGCCAATTTCACACAAGTTTCAACTGAATTAAATCACCTTATGTACAATAAATATATAATCAAGAAAGAGGTGCTTAACCACTTGCCTACTGGATACTTTCACCCCCTTTGTGCCCAGGCCAATTTTCAGCTTTCAGTGCTGTTGCACTTCAAATGATTATTGCAACACTGTACCCATATGAAATTGTTGTCATTTGTTTGAGACATATACAGCTTTATTTTGTTGGTATTTGATCACCACTGGGTTTTTTTTTTATAAACAAATGAAAAAAGACCAAACATTTTGAAAAAACATTTTTTTGCCTTAGTTTCTGTTAAAAAAGTTTGCAAACAGGTAATTTTTCTCTTTCACTGATGTGTGCTGATGAGGCTGCACTGATGGGCACTGATATGCAGCACTGATGGGTACTTATAAGTTGCACTGATGGGTGCTGATGCGGGGGCACTGATGAGGCTGCACTGATGGGCACTGATAGGCTGCATTGATGGGCAATGAGGAGAAGGCACCGATGAGGCTGCACTGATATGTGGCACTGAATGTCACTGATAGATGGCACTGATGGGCACTGACTGGTGGCACTGATGGACACTGACTTGGCGGCACTGATGGACAATGACTGCACTAATGGACACTGTTAGGACTGCACTGATGGATACTGATTGGCAGCACTGATGGACACTGACTGGCAGCACTGATGGACACTGTTGAGACTGCACTGATGGACATTTCTGGGACTGTACTGATGTCCTGATGTGTATTAAACAGTTGCCGATTTCCAGCTCTCCTCTATCCTCACACTGTGACAGCATAAGGAAAGTGCAGCAAATTACCGGTAACTGTATTTACATTGTGATCAGTTGTGTCATTAGACACAGCTGATCACATGGCAAAAGGCTGCTGTGATTGGCCCTTTACCATATAATTTGATCAGTTGTGTCCAAAGGACACAGCAATCACAGACAGCGCCGGGTGTGCTCCGCTGTGGGCGTGTTCTGGGAGGATGTTATGTGATGCCCTCCCAGAACTAGATGACCGTGCTGTAGCCGTTTTTCAGTTATAGCCAAGTCGTCAAGTGGTTAACTATGATTGACTACCAGCAATTCTCAGAACATTTTTCATAATTTGTCTTTTCAAGGAAACCCTAACTATTATCTAATAGGTATATTTATATCTGACTATTGTATGTAGTGGTTATAAGGTTAGGTTTCCAGGATATTATCACAGACATATAAACATTTCACTTGAGATATTCAGTATATATATATATATATAGTGTGTGTGTGTGTGTTTGTGTGCGTGCATTTGTGTATGTGTGCAAATAGAAATAGGTTTGATAGGGTATAAGTATAAAATATTATGCAGACCCAAACTAGCTATCTGTGCATAACATAAAAAAATATATTTAAACACAATATTTTACTTTACTTTTTACTTTATAAAAAGACACATAAATGTGCCTAATTCTATAGTGCTCTTGTTTATTTTTGCTGGGTCTATTAGACATTTTCTCACAGGGAGGAATTAGCAATGTTATTAATAACACAAAAAAAAAATCAAACATTCTATATATCTTGGAGCCAAAAATGTATTCAATCAGTTCTACAAATGTTTGTTTCATGATCAATCTTGGTAAGACTCCAAATTATTTGAGTGTTTATTTACATATTGTGAACCAAAATGAAACAGTGTTTCTTATTACACAAACTTTTAAGAGGTTTTATACAATTTAGACTGATACATGAGTAATACATACAATGTGTTCTAAAGTATCATTCTATGTATTCTATACTCTGTCACATAAGGATTTTTTACCTTCCAATAAATGCCAGTACCTAGAAATGAAAATTTGTTTCAGGGTGAAGTGACCCTTAAATATGCCTACAGCCATTTTTGCATTTGGTACAAAGTAGGGAATGGCTAAACTCCCTATCAGATCTGTTTTGTCATCTGTATGCCATTCAACAAATTTCCTTTTTCATTCTTCCCTGTAGACACAACAGGAAAGAAGTGGAAATCTCCCCTAAATGAGGCCATTAAGCCGGCCATAGAAGGTTAAAATCTAAGCCAGTTCAGCAGGGACCCACCAAGATTCAAACCATGTATAGGCGGGCTAAATGTACCAAAGTTGATTGATTGATTAGCTTGGGTACAACCAGCCTGTTGGATTTACCTGCGATTATTGTTAGCGGCTATCATAGCTGCTAGCAGTAATCACTGTGTTCTCCCAGCAGGGACGGCTAACACAATGGCTTCGCAGGAGGAATTCCCACACAGTCAGTGTTGATAGGGGAATCAAGCAATTTTTTTCCTGCAATGCAAAGCTATGACCAGCTTTGGACAGTTGTCTCTGGAAAAAAATAAATATTTTTACTCCTTCCCAGTAATGATTATAAAATGTTGTACTTTCCATCACCTTTAGTCTTGATGACAATAGTTACCAGGATAAATAAATATGTTACATCTTCCTAATGGGGACACAGAAAGCAATAAAAACTCTTGAAAGGCTCTAACCTTTCCCTACTCTATCCAACACTAAAAAGAACAAAAAATAATAGACTTGGGGAAAGTAATACATTCTTCTAAGGTTTGTTTTTTGACGTCCAAGAGTCAGTGGGAAGATTTTACAATACCTCCTGCCCTTCCGATAGCCTATGATAGCAGGACAAAAATGAATGTTGGGGGGGGGGTTATTGTAAGCAGTTTAAGAAGATAGTAAAAATAACTAAACAAATGATCTAACCATTCCTCATTTTACTGTAAAACCTGTTTTATTGCAGTCTGTTTCTTCACTGGAGACATTTCCTGTCCTAACTGGGAGAAATCACAACAATGGGAAACAGAACACAAATAAAAACAAGGGTTATATATGTGACGGGCACGGCGTCAGACTCCCAGCCCTTCTCACCAACTTGTGTCCGAAGGACTAGCCAATCTAAAACCACGCTGCCACTTGCATAACAATGACACTCTCAGCTGCACCCTGCACAAAGATTTTCCAGCTCACTGGACCCCAATCTAGGTGCCAACAGCCTAAGAGCGATTGTTACTGTGTCAGGTTAATTACGCAATTAACCTTTCACACTGCCACCACCACCTTTTTACAGAGAAGGAGGAAACTCACAAATCTTAGCAGTAACAGTATGACGTTTGAATAAGCGTCTGTATATACACAATGTCACCACAGACAGATGTATCCAGAGGTTTTAAAACACACAGTAGCACTCTTCAGAGACAGGGATTCTAAGTTTGCATTAAAGAGCTTTAGAAACAATTCAACACTTTTCAGAAAATAAGCTTTATTACTAAAATGGTCAAAATGGTGCAATAAAAATATTTACAGAAAAGATGTAACCAATATATATATATATATATATATATATATATATATATATATATATATAAATAGAGAGAGCAATAACACAACAGAGAGATAAAAGACAGAAGTTTAAGAAGGTAGAATACTTGCAGAAGTCCTGGTTTTAAGCAGAGTTCAAGTGCCCTGAACAAAAGGGTACCTTTTCTCCCGAAGTTGGTTCCTGATGTTAAAAGAGAGCATCTCTTCATACATCTCTCTCCAGGCATGACAGCTTTTCTAGTGTCCCAGCAGGGGGTGTCTACTGAAGCCAAGGGCCAATCGCCTCATTTGGGGAGGAGGGGTTAGGCGGAGACCCAGGCTGTGACCCAAATCCCTCCCAAGTTTATACCATGGTCAATAACCTTCCATAGGTGCATGTAGCAGCCTAGCCACTGGCAGGTTAATATGCAGAATGATATTCTGAAGGTCCAGACACCAAATATGACACCAGCTGTGACGGATAACAAGATATCCCTTTCTGCTCTCTGGTAGACATTATCTAGGGGTGTAAGGTATCAGGTGACTGGTATTAAACTGACCTATCTTAATATATGCTTTGTGTTATTGTACCTTGTTCCTGCCGGGATTTATGAAATTGTATGAAAACGTGGATTCAAGTGGGATGTCTGTTTTACTGCCACTCTGGAATGCTTTCATGTCCAGTGACTGACTGGTTTATAGCTTTACGACCAGGCCAAGGCAAGGGTCTGACAGACATCATGGAACCAGCTAATTGGGTTTACACACCACATGCCATTCAAAAAAAAGGGAGGGGGAAGACTGATTTGGAGTGAGAATGACATTTGCAGAGTATAATCCAAATTATGGTTGTCATTGTCCATATCTGTGCGCACAATTATCACAATATGTATTCCCCACTCAAAACTAAAAAAAAAATATTTTGGGCTTTATTTCTTGAAGTGCATTTTTTGCAAAGATAAGAACCGCTGATATTTTTTCCTGTCTATGCTTCATCCATTACTGTTTCATCGATCACACAGGTAATAAAGAGAAATCTCCCCATCTGGATCCTAGAAAGCAAAACAAAATTAAAAGAGGATTCTACCATAATACATTCTATCTAAAAAGCTTTGTGTAGAGTTGGCTTGTAACGGTAAACATAAATATTAACTTGTTGCTAAAAAATGTTATTGTTTTAGATCTATGTGACTGAGGTGAGCTTAAAGCCCAATTTTAGCCTCCTTTTTATTAAATAAAGCCATGGTGTATAAAAAGCTATGTTTTTTAAGAGCTGTTAAGTTTCTATTAAGTGTGAGGGAGCAGCAGTCTATCTACAGTGGTTCAACACAACTAAACAGCTACAACTACTCTGCTCAATTGGTTGTTGGTGTCTAATTATTTTCTCTAGGAGTTTAGCACATTCTTAAACCATATATAGCATGTGGCAGCTTTGAGGCAACTTCAACCACTTTTGATCAACCGAGAAGCAAACATGAAATTTAAACGGCTGCCTAAAATCACCCACAAGCAGTTGTCCACCTGAATTTGATTGATCAAGCTGGGCTATAGATTGAAAGCGATGAGATTTGTTTTCTCCAGGATCGATTGCGAAACAGTCCATTAAAATGCTTAGGGTTTTGATTCCTTCTTGAAAGTATTTGAAATTGCCAAGAAGGTGCCATGTGTGTGTCCAGATTTTTGTGTCCTTTTATGAAACAGAAATCAGCGGTGATCCTGAGGATTGTTGGTGATCTCAGATCATTAGTGGTTTAGGAAACAGATGATCAGCGGAGAACATCATCTCAGCATGCAGATGGCCAGTGTATGAAGGCACGATGTCAGCCCTTCACTGGCGATCTGTGTTCTCCCTCCAGATTCTCCAGCCCAGAGCTGGAGAATCAGAGGAACCGCAAACAAAGCAGCAATAATTTACCACTGCTTAGTAAATGGTGTTTGACTGATCTCTTACTATAATCTCGCAAGATTATAGTAACAGCAGCTGTTTTCCAGCGTTCATAGCGTTTGTAGATCGCTTCTCCCTTCATTCGGAGAAGTGATCTACACCGCTTCATAAAAAGGCATTCAGAGGAGAACTCTCTCCTCTGAGAATGCTGGAGAACTGAGCAGTGGTCATTTACCGCTGCATGATAAAAGGACACCTTAGTAGGATATCAGTGGATGATTCCATGAATTAAGTGTATTTCCTAAAGCAAAGCTGTCACATGTAAAACAAATTAACAATGAATACAACAGATTGAAACACTGTAGAAATTGCTTTTTTGCCATTTATTTAAAAGGAAATTACAATGGTTGTGGGTCAGTTTTTTTGTTTTATAAATTAAACATTTTTTCAACCATGTATTGTACTGTATATATGCAATCTTTGTTTTACAAATAAACACAAAACAAGAATTTCAGAACACTTTACGCTTTCAAAAGAGAGAGCATGCTAAAGCGGTTCATTTTGTACCTATACTTGTATGACTGAAACTTCAGACTGAGCCCTCTAAAAATGCATGAGTCTATGGCTGGAGTCACTGTTGAAGAGTCATTGACTTTATCTTGCTCTTAAAAATAAAAAGGAGCTAGGGATGAGCTGAACAAACCTGAGTATGGTTTTAAGCAGGTTTAACAAACTTTACTGAAGTTCAGGTGTTGAATCCAACCCCCACTGAAGCCAAGGAGAGCTAAATGTTTAATGTGTAATGGCCATTTTTTAAGCTAGTAGGCAAGGATTTTTTAAATAAATGGCATGGGGGCTGGGCACTGCCATTAGGAACATGTATCAAACCAAAGAAGGTTTTAAAAAGTTTTAAAAAATTCCATTTGATGACCTTTATCCTTGATGATGGTCTGGTATAAATTTCAAGGGGCACCCAACACAAAAAAAATATTTAACTTGGATGGGCAGGAAGGGGGTGGGTTTTCACCAGTACCTCCTGAACCATACCAGGCCACATGCCCTCAGCATGGGGTGCCTCCACTGGCACAGCACCTTCTTCCCATGTTGATGAGGACAAGTACCTCTTTCCCACTGCCCTGATTGTGGGGGTCTGTGAGTGGGGGATTTATCAAAATCGAATTTACTGTAAGAAGGCACCAAGATACCATCCTCTCTTGTAAATGAGTAGGGAGTACAGAGTAGTCCTACACATTCACATTGTGAATAACATCACACTTTTTGACAAGTCATTTAGGAAAAAAATTTAAAAAAACCCAAGAAAAGTCCCATGATGTTCATCAATCACTTCATACAGTGATGCAGATCTATGTAAATCACGATAAACAATGCCCCACCAATATGATCTACTCCCAGGGGCAGACTGACAACTCATGGGGCCCCCGAGCAATAGGGGATCATGGAGCCCCTGTGTCCTTGCCCAAACTCAAAAAAGCCTATTAAAAAGGTACCAGGGGTATCTCATGGGGCCCCCTACTGACCCTGGCCCTCAATAGGGGATCATGGGGCCTCTGTGTCCTTGCCCAAACTAAAAAAAAACAATGAAAAAAGTACCAGGGGCATCTCATGGCGCCCCTACTGACCCCGGGCCCTCGGGCAGTGCCCGAGTTTCCAAATGGTCAGTCCACCCCTGTCTACTCCCATTGTTTACTCGCACTGAATCACATTTCTTGGTCCCAGCTGCTAAAAGTATATCAGGGTATACTAGGTGATGTCATCAGCCAAATGTGGCCATGGAGATGTCAGTGCAATACCCACCACATTGCTTACATGGCTGGAGATTTGCAGTCATTAAATGAATAGATTTGGCGATGTCACTGGTTGCTAAGGACACAAAGGGTTCTGGCTCCCACAGCTTCCTTAACAATCATTGACAATAAGGAAGCTGTTATATATATTAGCAGTAGAAAAATCATTACTATATATATGATGGTCAACTCCCACTGAATGAGAAACAAAATCTGGCTTTCAAACAAACACCAAAATTTGTGTTCACACCAAACTTTGAGCACCATGTTTAACCCTTTTACTGCCGGGTCTGTATGACTTATGGATATGCTATGGATCTGACAGCCAGAGGGGGGTTACATATACTGCAGCCATCAAGCCAGCTGCCAGCTGTCAGATGAAAATAATCTGGTGGCTGCCACACACCCCTATTAAAGGTCTTCCTCCAACACAGGGGAGGGAGAAGAGTGAACATATGCATCTGCACTCCCCCCCTTCATTTTGCTGACCCAGAGGCGATTTGTAAAACATTGCTTTTTTAATTTCTCCAGCCAGTAAGGTTGAGGAAGAATCTAATTCAGTGTGATCTGCACTGCATTAGATTCACTGGAAGACAGGTGAGACATCAAGGGTCTTTTAGACCCCTGGGGTCCCATTAAAGATAACCTGTCACAAAAAAATCATCACATATGGGGAATTTTATTCCCAGTGTGATGAAATAAAATTTAGGCTAAAGAAAAAAATTGTAAAAAATTAAAGCATACAATACCCCCAAAAAATTGTTTGAGGTTCCCCCATCCTCACATACACACATGTATTATTATTATTATTATTATTACATCGAGTTTATATAGCGCCAAAGGGTTTGCTCAGCGCTGTACAATAGGGGGGGACAATACATGGCACAGTACAACAATACCAAACAACGTACGAGGGGTAAGAGGGCCCTACTCTTTCGAGCTTACAATCTAGGAGGGAGAGGGTAATGGTACAGTAGGAAGTGGCTGAGGGGAATGAGGGGTGGGAGGAAAGAGGGAGAATGGCCGTTAGGTGAGGGTCGGGTAGGCTTCCCTGAAGAGATTGTTTTGAGGGAGCGCAAGAAAGTGAGGAGGGAAGGCGACAGTCTGATGGATTGGGGCAGTGAGTTCCAGAGGATGGGGGAGGACCTGGAGAAGTCTTGCAGTCGTGCATGGGAGGAGGAGACCAGGGAGCAGGATAGAACGAGGTCCTGTGAGGAGCGAAGGGTACGGGTAGGGCGGTACTTGGGGATCAGGTTGGTGAGGTAGTCAGGGGCAGTGTTGTGAATGGCTTTGTAGGTCAGGGTTAGAAGTTTAAATTTGATGCGTTGGACAATTGGGAGCCAGTGGAGGGAGAGGCAGAGGGGGGTGGCAGTGGTGGAGCGGGTGGTGAGGTGGATGAGTCTAGCCACTGAGTTCAGGATGGTCTGGAGCGGGGAGAGCCTGCACTTGGGTAGGCCGGTGAGAAGAGAATTGCAGTAGTCAAGGCGTGAGATGATGAGGGAGTGTACTAGAAGTTTGGTGGTGTCAGGGGTGAGGAAGGTACATATCTTTGCAATGTTGCAAAGGTGGAGCCTGCATGTGTTTGTAAGTGATTTGACATGAGGTTGGAAGGAGAGGTTTGAGTCCAGAATGACGCCAAGGACTTTGGCTTGCGGGGCGGGATTGATGGTGGTGTTGTTGGTGATGATGGATAGGATGGGGGGGGGTGGGCAGGGGGAAAGACGAGGAGCTCGGTTTTGGAGAGGTTGAGCTTGAGGAAATGTAGCGACATCCAGTCTGAGATGTCGTTTAGGAGGTGAGTGATGCGGGCGGAGATGGTGGGGGTGAGGAGAGGGGTGGAGAGGTAGATTTGGGTGTCGTCAGCGTAGAGGTGATAGTTGAAGCCGTGAGAGTGTATGAGTTTGCCCAGGGAGGAGGTGTAGATGGAGAAGAGAAGGGGTCCAAGGACAGAGCCTTGGGGGACCCCAACAGAGAGGGGGAGGGAGGGGGAGGTGGCACCATTGTAGGTGACGCTGAAGGAGCGTCGGGATAGGTAGGATGAGAACCAAGAGAGAGCGGTATCTCTGATGCCAAGGGAGAGTAGTATGTATGAACATAAACCCGGGGGAGCCTACAAATGAAAAGATTGATTGTGATACACTTGCTATATATCATTACACCCACCAGAGTGAGATCAATTTTGGCACCATAGCTCCTATGTAACTTTAAACTGATGACCTTTGGGGCTTTTAAAGAATTGCCTATGAAAAATATAGGGTACTCACGTTTTGTCACCATTTTACAGGCACAAGCAATTTTAAGGTTTGACATGTTGGGTATCTTTAGTGTACTTTATAGTGAAATTTTTCATTTCCTAGACCTTTGCACTAACATAAAAAATTGGAACTATCACTATTTTATTTAAATTTAATATCGAAATTTGCGCTAGTTCAGAGAGACCGTAAGCTGCCAACACTAAATTCTGGTACAAAGAATTTGCAAGACATACAAATAAAAGTGTAGCACTAAAAGTGTAAAAAACAATAATATTACTGGCCAAGCTAAACATCCATGAAGCCAGATGTAACAACACTTGAAATTCAATAAAAATAGTATAAAAGAAAAAACACTGTGAAAGTGAAAAACAATAAGTCCCAGTGCCAAAGAACATTAAAAATATCAAAAAGTGCGATCATGAATCTTCAATGTGGTTCAAATGGCGTTGACCCGCTCCATATAGAACCTTTACATGGACTATTCCTCCTTCAGTCATATGATAGACTGTAGGAGGAATAGTCCATGTAAAGGTTGGCCAACAAGGAGGGAGTTGCAGAGTTGCAATAGTGAAGTTTTCTCATTTCATACACATGCCACTTTTACGCCTGACAACGCAAGCATTGACGTTCTATACGGAGCGGGTTAACGCCATTTGAACCACATTTGGAGGTCACGGAGCAGGCTGGAGCAGTTGACCACTCTATAACATGATGGTCAAATATATCTAGTAAGCCGTTTTTGAGCACGGAGTGGGGTGATACGCGTTTCACATGTGTTTGATGATCTAGCAATTGAAGATTCATGATCGCACCTTTTGATATTTATTAATGTTCTTTGGTACTGGGACTTATTATTTTTCAATTTCAGAGTTTTAAGTTTTTTACACTTTTACTTGTATCACTATTTTATTCTCTAGGATGTCTGCTATCAGAAAATATATAATGTTTTTTTACATGCGTGCAAAAAGCATAAAAAAGGCTTTGGCTGTGAAAGAGTTAAAGGAAGCCTAATGATGTATCTGCTAGCTGAAAAGAAGACTAAACAATATTAATATGCTATGATTTTTTTGTTTACCTGACTAAAAAAATGATATTTTGAAAAAGTGTACAAAATTACTATACATTCCTGTTATACCTAATGTTGCTCTATGCCTGGGAACTACATTGCCATTCCTACAGCAAATGTGGTACTACATTGTAACATTAATTTGGATACCCAAACTCTTGGCAGAAGCATGTTTTTTTACACAATTAGTGAATTGCTGCATGTTTTAGAATTCTTTTTGTGATAGGTTCCCTTTGCTGAACACTAGTTTATGTTACTAAAATATTATTTTTTAAATCGATAATACTAACTGAACAAAAGGCTGCCTAAAACAACATGCAGTTCCTGGAATAATACTTCCAATGCTTCCATTGTTTTAGTTTTGAGGTGTTGTATCAAGCATATTTTGTATCCTACTTTCTATATACAGTATGTCACATTGGAAAGAACCAGCACTGTCATACCTAGAAAACTATCTATTATCATAAATATATTTTGCTGTATGGTAGATAATGAATTATGCCCAGGGCTTTAGAAATAAAATTGGGTCACTCACTGATATATCATAAATATTTCTTTATGCATTAAAGCAACTCTTATTTTCTAGTAAACACAATAAGACAGTTACAGCAGTTGTTAATCTGGATGCAAATGGAACTTGAGTTATTTTACTGGAAACAAAAAGACTTAAGATCACAAATCATAAATGGTTTTCAGAAACTCCTCCTATGGACACTGGAAAAACAATGTGGTGCTGGTGACGATCTATCACTGCACTTTTCAACAAGGTTCATGGAGGTATTAAAACAACTAAACCTGAAGGCAAAATGGAGGGAGGCACAATAAGAATAAAAATCACCAGTTACCTTTCTAATGTGTTGATACTTCTTCATTGAAATAATCAGTTAATAAAAATGCAAGTTTTGAAAAAATGAACATTTTTTTGGCTCTAATTGTCAGGGCCAGTTTGTGATTGTTGTTTAATAATAACACATCACAGAATACAAAACACAAGATGTCTATGCTCCTATAGAGTAAAATCGTAATAGTCCCAGTGCAAAAGAACATTAAAAATATCAAAAAGTGCTATCATGAATCTTCAATGTGGTTCAAATGGCATTCACCCACTCCGTATAGAACCTTTTCATGGACTATTCCCCCTTCAATCTATCATATGATAAACTGAAGGTGGAACAGTCCATGGAAAGGTTGGCCAACAAAGATGGAATTGCAGAGTTGCAATAGTGAAGTTTTCTCATTTCATGTACACGCCACTTTTATGCCTAACAACGCAAGCATTGACGTTCTGCACGGAGCAGGTGAAAAACATTTGAACCACATTTGGAGGTCATGGAGGAGGCTGGAGCAATTGCTTTATGATCATTCTTGAGCCCATTTTGACCACTCTATAACATGATGGTCAAATATATCTGGTAAGCCTTTTTTGAGCACGGAGTGGGGTGATACGTGTTTCACATATGTTTGATCATCTAGCAATTGAAGATTCATGATCGCTCTTTTTGATATTTTTTTATGTTCTTTAGCACTGGGACTTATTAATTTTCACTTTCAGAGTTTTAACTTTTTTACACTTTTACATGCATCACTATTTTATTCTGTTTTATTTTATAAAACAACTAAGCCTGAAGGCAAAATGGAGGGAGGTACAATAAGAATAAAAATCACCAGTTACCTTTATAATGTGTTGCTACTTCTTCATTGAAATAATCAGTTAACAAAAATGCAAGTTTAAATTTTTTTCTTCTCTAATTGTAAGGGCCAGTTTGTGCTTGTTTTTTAATAATAACACATCACATATAGAATACAAAACACAAGATTGTCTAGGCTTCTATAGATTAAAATAGTTAAGCTGAATATTTGAGTAATTTTTATGGGCTCATTTAAATCTTTGAGGTGCATTAAAGCATGAAATGCTGCATGTTAATGTGTGTTGAGCTAAGACAGGCCAGAATTACTGGGCTGCCAATGCACCCTAACATGCTTAAAATTTCCGATGACCCTTTTTTTCTAATGCACTGCAATGACTATTGTGTTGCCATGCACCATTCAGAATAATATGTGTGTTACCTTGATGCAGAAATGTAAATTCAGCATAAAGGGAATGTATAGTTTCACATGCCTATCTATACTTTTTTGCTTTGCTGAAAGAAGTATTTTGTTTACAGAGTTCAGTAGCGCAAGCTAGAATTTAAAAATATAACTGAGTATAAGCAGTTGTTCAGCCCCTCTCCCTTATCCACACCTTCCTATTCAGATGGCAGCCAATTTTAATCACAGTGAGGTAGCTGGAAAGCAAGCAAGTTCTAGTGTAGTCTCTTTTTAAAAAAAATAAGCTTTATGAATTCTGTGTTAGGGTTGCCCCTATTTAGCATAAAACAATGATCACTTTTATAGCTGTTGAAGTGCCTATTTAAAAAAATAAATAAATAATGAAATAAATAAATAAAATGTAATGCCCACATCCATGCATACATACCTGTACATGCCAATTAAACAACATACAGTCATGGCCAAAATTGTTGGCACCCTTGATATTTCTCCAGGAAATCATGTATTTCTCACGAAACGTATTGCATTAACACATGTTTTGCTATACACCTGTTTATTCCCTTTGTGTGTATTGGGACAAAACAAAAAAAGGGAGGAAAGAAAGCAAATTCGACATAATGTCACACAAACCTCCAAAAATGGGCTGGACAAAAGTATTGGCACCCTTTCACAACTGCGGATAAATAAGAATGTTACAAGCATGTGATGCTCCTGTAAACTCACCTGGGGCAAGTAACAGGTGTGGGCAATATAGAAATCACACCTGAAAGCAGATAAAAAGGAGAGACGTTCACTTAACCTTTGCATTGTGTGTCTGTCTGTGCCACACTAAGCATGGACAACAGAAAGAGGAGACGAGAACTGTCTGAGGACCTGAGAACCAAAATTGTGGCAAAATATCAACAATCTCAAGGTTACAAGTCCATCTCCAGAGAACTAGATTTGCCTTTGTCCACAGTGCGCAACATTATCAAGAAGTTTGCAACCCATGGCACTGTAGCTAATCTCCCTGGTCGTGGACGGATGAGGAAAATTGATGAAAGATTGCAACGCAGAATAGTCCGGATGGTGGATAAGCAGCCCCAAACATGTTCCAAAGACATTCAAGCTGTCCTGCAGGCTCAGGGAGCATCAGTGTCAGCGCGAACTATCCGTCGACATTTAAATGAAATGAAACGCTATGGCAGGAGACCCAGGAGGACCCCACTGCTGACACAGAGACATAAAAAAGCAAGACTACAGTTTGCCAAAATGTACTTGAGTAAGCCAAAAGCCTTCTGGGAAAACGTCTTGTGGACAGATGAGACCAAGATAGAGCTTTTCGGTAAAGCACATCATTCTACTGTTTACCGAAAACGGAATGAGGCCTACAAAGAACAAAACACAGTACCTACGGTAAAATATGGTGGAGGTTCAATGATGTTTTGGGGTTGTTTTGCTGCCTCTGGCACTGGGTGCCTTGACTGTGTGCAAGGCATCATGAAATCTGAGGATTACCAAAGGATTTTGGGTCGCACTGTAGGGCCCAGTGTCAGAAAGCTGGGTTTGCGTCCAAGATCCTGGGTCTTCCAGCAGGACAATGACCCCAAACATACGTCAAAAAGCACTCAGAAATGGATGGCAAAGAAGCGCTGGAGAGTTCTGAAGTGGCCAGCAATGAGCCCAGATCTAAATCCCATTGAACACCTGTGGAGAGATCTTAAAATTGCTGTTGGGAAAAGGTGTCCTTCCAATAAGAGAGACCTGGAGCTGTTTGCAAAGGAAGAGTGGTCCAAAATTCCGGGTGAGAGGTGTCAGAAGCTTATTGATGGTTATAGGAAGCGACTGATTTCAGTTATGTTTTCCAAAGGGTGTGCAACCAAATATTAAGTTAAGGGTGCCAATACTTTTGTCCAGCCCATTTTTGGGGTTTTGTGTGACATTATGTCATATTTGCTTTTCTGCCTCTGTTTTATATTTGTTCCAATACATACAAAGGGAATAAACATGTGTATAGCAAAACATGTGTTAATGCAATACCTTTTTTGTGTGAAATACTTGATTTTCAGGAAAAATATCAAGGGTGCCAACAATTTCGGCCATGACTGTATATCAGGCATCACTGTGCATGCCAAGATATAAGGAATAATTCTAGAGCCTTATTTATATTTAACTCTAAATTGATTAGCTGTTACAATAGTTGTGAACATACAATGTTGTAGACACATTCTATTAATATGCAGGTACAATAACTGCTTGTGCTTAGTTTCAGAAATTATCTTTCTTACCTTTTTTACAAGGTTAATATGACCAGGCTTCTATTCTTCCTGATTGTAGGGGTATTGGTTACAGGACACTCTGCAGACACACAGCGTGCCTGTATTCCATTGTCTGTTCAATCTGAGGCAAGATGCAGGCTGTGTTTGAGCAGGGGGCATGTGTGTGCCAGAGGAAGGCTATGATTGGTCAGGGGAGGGGGTTGATGGCTGAACAAACTATCCAATAAATACATGCTGTGTGTTTACAGTGTCCTGTACCTCTAAATGGTCAGAAAAAAGGATGAAAACTGACCATGCAAGCACAGATCAGTCTATGTTCTTTTTGTGGTCAGTTTAGAACAAGGAAGGAGGATGACTGGCTGGATCAACTAGATACTTCAGATGGAAGAAGTACATGAAAATTATACAGACTATTTTTTATAAAATGCACATATATATGAAGACACACACAGAAAAAAATCAATATCTAGGGTAACATACACAAGGCTTAAAATTTCAAGTCCTGAGCTACTAGCCAGGACTTATGCAGGCTATAGACAGCTCGTTTATCGGCCGAATTTTCATCCGCATGAAAAATCGGCCGATAATCACGCTGTTAGTGGGGCCAGCCCGTCAGCCATTTTTCACGGATTTTCTCATTTATTTTTATCAGTCATGTTGGAAAATCCACGAAAAACGGACATTTTTTGTGGACATTGGTGGCAGCACCGCTGCCAGCAACAACCAAATCGGCCGATAAACGACCCGTGTATAGCCTGCCTTAAGGGTTACTCGCTACCAGTTGCCCCACCCAACCCCTACCCTGCCCCACCCTTAATTCCACCCGTAAACACGCCCTCGTAAATTATCTCATGAGATAGTACTGTTAAATGTTTTATGCAGAATGAAGGAAGGAAGAAAGGAAATGGCAGGAAGGAAGTGAGGGAGTGGTGGAAGAAAGAAAGAAAGAAAGAAAGAAAGGGAGGGGTAGAAGGAAGTATCGGAGAAGGGATGGAGGGGTGGAAGGAAGGGAGGGAGGAAGGATGGGAGGGGTGGAAGGAAGGCAGGGGTGGAAGGAAGGGTGGGTGGAAGGGTGGAATGAATGGTGGGAAGGAAGGAAGGAAGGAGGGAAGGAAGGAAGGGAGGGGTGGGAAAGGGTGGAAGGAAGGGTGGGGTTGAAGGAAGGGATGGAAGGAAAGAAGAAAGGAAGGGGTGGAAGGGAGGAAGGAAGGGGTGGGAAGGAGGGGTGGAAGGGAGGGTAGGGAGGGGTTGAAAAAAAAGGGAGGGGTGGAAGGGAGGGATGGTTGCAAAGGAAGGAAGGGGTGGAAGGAAGAAAGGGAGAGGTGGAAGGAAGGGGTGGGTGGATGGGTGGAAGGAAGGAAGGAAGGGAGGGAGGGGTGGGTGGGTGGAAGGAAGGAAGGAAGGAAGGAAGGAAGGGAGGGGTGGGTGGGTGGAAGGAAGGGAGGGAGGGGTGGGTGGAAGGAAGGGATGGAGGGGTGGGTGGAAGGAAAGAAGGGAGGGGTGGGTGGGTGGAAGGAAGGCACAGAGGGAGGGAGGGGTGAAAGGAAGAAAGGAAGGGAGAGGTGGAAGGAAGGGAGGTCAGACTCACATGCTCAGACAGATGCATCAGAGTTGTCAGCTGCTCTGTGTTCCATTTTCCACCCACACATCCTCTGAAGCTGTAGGGCCTGGAGTGTGGGCGGGCACAGGGTGAGGCACATCAGATCCTGCTTCTCTCCCCTCTTCTCATATTGGTGCGGAGGATGGGGGGGAGGGGCATGGAACTGAGGAGCACACAGCAGAGGGCACAGAAAGAAACAGAATGATTGCGGGTGATCAGTGCAGTGATAGGGGCAGTTACAAGGACCAATCTCCTGTATGGCTTTCAATGAAGCAGCTGGAAGCCACTTCTCCTCTGCCTCCTGTGGCTTCCAGCTGCTTCATTGAAAGTCATACAGGAGATTGCTGCTTGTCACAGCCACCCCTCCCACACACCCCTAGTCCTGGCGCTGCCTGCCCTCCATTTTATTTCCACTCGCCCAAAGCGAGCTGGTGAGTGGAAATTTCAAGGGCTGACATATACTTTAAGGTGTTTTATACTCTGACAATGTACTTCTCTTATTTGGTCCCATTTGGTCTTCTAAATATGCAGATGAAATCCTTTTCTTATATCTGTTCAAAAAGTGAAAATACCTATTTATCCTGCCAGAAATTATATCAGTTGATATCTTCCTTTGTTCTCCACTTGTGCTGCATTCTCAGTTATATTGTTCCCTGTGTAACGGGGTTTGCTCAGCACCGGGTGTGTGTGATCCCCTGGATGAGTTCACAACACAAAACAGGCACAGCAAAACAGCAGTTTAGGTTAGAAAACAAAAGGTGCAGTTTATGTATACTATTTACAAGAGGAAAAACATTAAAACAAAAAGAAACATGAAAATAAATCCTTGCCAACTTGGCCACTTACTATACACACAGCTTCCCTTGCTGTCAACTAGGTTCAGCCTTGTGCTACACCCAGTCCCTATCTCCTTGTTCTTTAGAGGTTGGCCACACAGGCGTTTGTCTCACCACACAGACAGATATGAAGCTCCCCAGTCAACTCAGGCACAGAACTGGTTCCAGGATGGAATTCTGCTTTACTGGAAGCTTGTTAACCCCCGCCTAGTGGACCACTATTAACAGGGCCCTTCCTGTTTACAAATTGATTTATGAGGGAAGAAATATTCCAAACAAATGTGATAACATTTGGTCAGCTTGGATTTATGCACAAAGTAATTAAGAATATTAGGTTGTCCCCATGTTTACTGCCAGCTCTATTTCTCAGTCCTACTTTGTGACTTCCATCTCACCTACTTTTATGGGTCCCTTTTTTAAATTTCATTCCCCCCAGCCCCCCTTTTTTCTTCTGAGTAATAATATATCCAACCAAATCAAACTCTCTTGGGTAATATTAGTTTATTGTATACATGTGCCTTTGTTTCCTTGAAAATGGAAAAAGATTAAAGCCTCCATCAGTTTTTTTGTGTTCCTATTGAGGAGACAAATCTCTTTATTGGGAACACAGACAAAAATACATTATAGTTAGTATAGAAAAATAAGAACTTCTGCAAATACTTAAATTGCTACCTGCACTTTCCTGTCTTAGTGAGACCTATTATTTATTTTATGGTCAGAATTGGCACAGGTCTGCGCCAGGAGGAAATTAATTAACATCCCCTCTCTGACAGCTCCATGTCAGCACACAAGTGGGCATACTTCACCGTTTCTCTAAATCTTTCCTGTCCTCTACCAGCTGCCCTTTAACTGGGTCTTAATGTAGGGAGGAACAACGGACTTCCCAATCAGAAGATCACTGTAATTGGCTGTTTCAGTGGTCACATGATAAGGCGTCCATCTTTCCAAATCCCTATAATAAACCAACTTGGAGCTGACTCTGACAACTCAGTTATTATGCTGCAGTGAGTGCGCTATGAGCACAGAAACTTCAGCCACCATGAATGCATAAGTATGACGTATGAGCATTAGGGCCCATCCATCTTGCCACTGCACATATGTTTCATGGTCAGCAAGAAGCTGAAAATATCTACTTATTGGTGAGTGGTGCTTGCAAACCTGTGGTGGCACTTTCCTCTGTTTCCAAGGTCCAGAATGTATGAATGTAGAGATTAGATCAGGCGATCTCAAACTATCTCACTAAATTTTAGAAGGTCTCAAGATTACAAGTACTAAAGCTGATGTCAGTCATTAGCTTTCATGGTGGAAGCCTCCACTGGTAATATCAGAGCAATCACCATAATTATGCTTGGTTCAGTGATTGCTAAGGGAGCCTTATGGCTGAAACCCTATTTAGTGGATCTAGCCTCCAAGCTAGAATGATGCAAAATCCTGTTTGTATGTCAATTGCTCTTCAGAAAAAAGCTTTGTTCCCCTATATCAAAAGTTACTAGTGAAAAATCCAGCTTTGTACAATGTAATCACCTATTAATGCAGAAAAAAAATAACAATTACAAGATGGGGGAAAGCACAATTTTACAGAGCAGGTATAGAATTTTGTATATCCTGGGGAAAACATTCATATTTTGGAAAATCCTCAAAAGCTAGCATTCTCACAGGGAAACCCAGAAGTCTTCTTTTGAGCATGTCCATCCAAATCTGTCAAGTTAGAGCCAGACTGATGAGTTTTCAGCAGTTTTAGGAAGACAACATCCAAGATTCATGGGTCCTTTTTCAGGTTCATATCCACGAAGATATAATCCTGCCCTATGAAGAAGGAAGTTTTTTTCAGTATGTTAAGGAGCTGTTTTACAGAAAGCTATGGTTCTGCTGACTAAAACAGATGATTTGGAGGGGGAAAAGAACAGGTGATTAGAATCCAGTAATAGTTTTGAAAATTTAAAACAAATTTACTCAGAAAGAGCAGTTCAAAATTAAAACCTTGCAGACCATACAGCATTCAATAGATTTAAAAGATACATATCACAATTTCCCTTTAAGAGTCTCCTTTCATAAATTCTTACACTTTCTGGTAGGAGAGAATCATTTCCAATGTATTTGTCTTCCCTGGGGGCTAACAACTGCCTCCAGAGTATTGACCAAGGTACTCTTAGAGCTAGTAACTAGTTTCAGGACCAGTGAAAGTCAGAGGATGCACAAGAGATTTGTATAATCCCACTGATGAAGAAAAGTCTGTGGTTGTGGAGATAACAGGAGACCCTGCTAATTTACCATTTGCAACTTCCAGTAAAAATGGATCTTCATCATGACAAATGCCAGCTAAAGGGGCTTCACAGCCTTGCAATCAGCCCAAGGAAAATTACTCTTTTCAGAAAGTTGTGGGTTGCAAATCAGAGCTTCATTACTTTCAAGCACCTGATACAGAGCAAGGCAGTGATGCTTGAGATGAACAAAGCTATTAAAGTGACATAAGGTATAAGGCAGAGGAGCACTCAGAGTAACATGCAACTCATGGAGGTCTCTCCAATGGTATCATGGGTGCAAATAAACCTTCAAAATCTGTTGGCAGTGTATGTACAAGGCTCACTAAACAGACCTCTCTTATTTTATCTTCTATGACAGACTGATGTATGAGGTCTTCTGACAAGAGGAGATTAACGGGAATATTATTTATTTATTTTAGGTACTTATATAGCGCCGTCAATTTACGCAGCGCTTTACATATATATTGTACATTCACATCATTCCCTAACCCTCAAGGGGTGTACATTCTAAGGTGATCAACATGTATAAATACATCATTGACTCTTGGTGTAGAGTTATTCTCCCTGAGGTCATCACAGAGGATAGGGGGGCACTCTTTATGTGTAGAGGAAAAGAGATTTAATCTCCAAATATGTAAAGGTTTCTTCACAGTAAGAGCTGTGAAAATGTAGAATAGATTCCCTCAAGAGTTGGTTCTGGCCAACTCAGTAGATTGCTTTAAAAAAGGCCTGGATTCTTTCTTGGATACACAGAATATAACTGGATACTAACATTTATAGGTAAGTTTATCTAGGGAATATCCAATTACCTCTCAGGGGATCAGGAAGGAATTTTTTCCCTTGCAGGAGCAAATGAAGTCATGCTTTGCTGGGTTTTTTTTTGTCTTCCTCTGGATGAACTGTGGGTATAGGATTATAACGTTTTTATTTTTAGAATGGTTGAACAAGATAGGCTTTTGTCATTTTTTCAGCCAGATTAACTATGTAACTATGTAAATCCAGTGAGTCATCAAATAAGCCAATTTGATATTGAAAAGACCCTAAGGGCTTATACCGAGGCCACAACATCAGATCATCCAGATCTTTTGGCACTATGCTCATTGTTCATTGAGCATAAACAAGGGGGAAAGCTGTAATTGTCCCATTACTGCTTGGCTGCTCATAGTGATTTCTTACCACAGCAATAGGCTTATGGGGCAAAGGGCTTACCCAACGGGAGGGAGTAACAGCACGCCTCACTAAAAGTCTTTCCACCTCCTGAGCAGCAACCTACTGTCTTCAGTTCATACCTTCATGTCACACTGCTGTGTGGAGATGACAGTCCCAATGGCTGAATTTGGTCAAAATGTTTTGTCAATTGTGCTCTCTTATAATTAAAATTTGCTCAGTATTCCCTCCCATGGAGCTGTCAGGAAAACTATAAAATTGATGTCCAATACCTACCATAATTTTCCTTTCCTGACAAGCTTCATGGCAGTATATAGAACATCCCCCCTTTTCCCACTATTAGTGGACTAGTTACGGAATTTTCTGTATAGGGTGAGGGTTAAATTTATTGATATCTGGTCCCATGGAGTTAGAAAAAGGGTGGTGTCATCCCACATATGCAGCCATGGACTTTGTCTAAAAATTACCGTAAGTATTATACATTCATTTTGATTTTATTGAAGGGCAGTGAAAGGATGTAAACACGCTATTTAGAATATTGTTTACATCAGGAGATCGCTTTCAAATGAGTTTCTAAAAAATAATTGAATAGATCATAACATTCTATCTAACATTCTATCTAAGGGGAAAAATGCAGGTCTGTTATAAAATACTAAACTGACCTAACAGCACAAACTTCACAACCTATGTGACAGAGCACTGCATGCATTAATTGGGTTATAACAAAAACATAAAAAAGCTCAAAAGCTACAAAATGAGATTAACAGAGATAACTGTGTTATGAGGTAGTAATGATGTCAAAATGTGGATATAAGTGGATGTTGCCAAATATTCTGATATTCTGTTTCTCTACAATCAGATCCCTTCATGTATGTCTTACTTAAATGTATTAATGCACTATCCTATGTACCAGGCAACAGAAACCCAGTGTAAAAGAGCACTTTAAAATGCCTAGTGATGTAAAACAATGCCAGGCTGTGTATATTTGCTACCACCCTTTAAATAATGCAATGAGCACAGAGTAAAACAACAATGCTGCTGGAGAAAATGATTTAAATTGGACAGGAGTGGGGGAGGCATGATGTTTTGTTTGTTTAGGTTAGCAATGTGTAAAGTGAGCCCTTGCAACCCTCTCATCACCATGGCTGTGATTAAAACTTTGCCTGTCTGAACAAAGTGTTAGGTGTGCATTCTCCTCACCTTGCTGTCAATCTTTCAGCGAGCTAGTTTACAGGTTGTGATAGAAGATGTGTTCCCCCTTTGAGAGCACAGGAGATAGAATGTGCCTTAGCAAATTAAACTGGATGCAAGATGTAGCTTTGTCTTTTAACTTTCTGCTCGCAAGTGACAACTGTGTGTGCTGGGCCTGCCACATTATAGAAAGTACTTTCCTACGGCTTCTCAAATTCCCAACTGATCATCACTATTTTTATTTCTATTGTTGAATATATCTGCCTGTTCACATTCACTTGTTTTGTATGCACTTAGAATAGATTTACATTTTCCTTGTTTATAAAAAATGGGGGGTTTTGCCAAAAATTGTCACTTTATCTGCTGCTCTGTAGTAAAATACAAGCTGGCGCATTCTGAAATATGGTAAAATATCCCAATATAATGCATTACCTATTCATTTAGAATAGAAGTAACAGGATGAAAACTGAGATTAACAAATAAATACATACTGGCCTACCATAATATCTTCAGACAAAATATGAAACAAAATTTCTACATTTATTTATTACAGGTACTTACAGTATATAGAGCCGTCAATTTACGCAGCACTTTGCATATATATTGTACAATCACATCAGTAACCCTCAAGGGGCGTACAATCTAAGGTACTTACCCTTCACTGTGTTTTGTTTCTCAGTACTGCTCTCCAAGACTTAGACTGGAAGGGAATATTGGCATCAATGAACACAACTCAGAAATGGGAGTTCTTCAAAAACACTGTATGTGAACACACTGCAAAATATATTCCCATGGGCAACAAGTTTAAAAGGCTAAAAATCAAACCTATGTAGCTAACTGCCAAAGTGAAAAAAATTATAGATAATAAGAAAAGAGCTTTTATCAAATATAAAAATGAAGGAACACTATCATCGTTTAAACATTACAAAGAATATAACAGAATATGCAAAAAGGAAATAAAGGCCGCAAAAATTGAAAACGAACGACAGATTGCAAAAGATAGCAGGACCAACCCCAAAAAATTCTTCAAATATATGAATAGTAAAAAGGTCCGGTCCGAGCATGTAGGCCCTTCATAAAATAATCTAGAGTGGGTGACTGGGGATAAAGAGAAGGAAAATTTATTAAGTACCTTCTTCAGCTCCGTGCATACAAAGGAGCATGGGGGGAGCTCTTGTCCATAATGGGCATGGTATTGATGATCCATTGGCTCACAATTGATATGATCCAAAAATATTTAGACAGAATAAAGGTTAATAAAGCACCTGGACCAGATGGCATACACCCACGGGTCCTTAAAGAATTGAGCTCTGTCATTTCAAAGCCATTGTTTCTCATTTTTAGGGACTCATTAATGACTGGCATAGTACCACTGGATTGGCGTAAGGCCAATGTGGTGTCAATACTCAAAAAGCGGTCAAAATCTTTACCAAGGAATTATAGACCTGTTAGCTTAACTTCTACTGGAGAGTTTAATAAAAGACCACATAGATGAGTTCTTGCTGGAAAAAAATATTTTAAGCAACAGACAGCATGGATTCATGAAAGACAGAAGTTGTCAAAAAAAAAAAAAATCTGATTTCTATTTATGAGAAGGTGAGCAAAACCTTGGACAGAGGGGTAGCGGTGGATGTGGTATACTTGGACAGAGGGGTGGTGGTGGACGTGGTATACTTGGATTTTGCAAAAGCGTTTGACACAGTTCCTCACACATGGCTAATGTGTGAGGCAAAGTCTATGGACTTGGAAAAATTTGTATGTAAATGGATAGAAAAGTGACTAAAAGATAGTATTCAGAGAGTAGTGGTTAATGATTCATACTCTGAATGGTCTAGGGTTGTCAGTGGTGTACCCCAAGGTTCAGTGTTGGGACCCTTACTTTTTAATATACTTATAAACAATATAGGGTCTGGGATTATAAATATAATTTCAATCTTTGCAGATGATACCAACCTGTGCAGTGAAATAATGTCCTTACAGGATGTCTCCAACTTACAAGCCGACCTCAATGCACTGTTTAATTGGGCAACTATGTGGCAAATGAGGTTTAATGTTGATAAATGGATCAACATTAAACCTCCCAGGATGTATGATGCATGCAAAAATATGCATGCATCATACATACTGGGAGGGGTACAACTGGGGGAATCAATGATGGAGAGGATTTGGGAGTTCTGGTAGATCACAAGCTTAATAACGGCATGCAATGCCAAACTGCGGTTTCTAAAGCAAGCAAAATTCTCTCTTGTATTAAAAGAGGTATAGACTCCAGAGAGAGAGATATCATATTACCCCGGTACAAATCATTAGTAAGACCTCATCTGGAATATGCAGCTCAGTTTTGGGCACCAATTCACAAAAAGAACGTTGGGGAACTGGAGAAAGTACAGAGAAGGGCAACCAAATTGGTAAGAGGCATGGAGGAGATCAGCTATGAAGAAAGATTAGAGGAACTGAATTTATTAAGAAGAGGAGATTAAGGGGGGATATGATCAACATGTATAAATACATTAGTGGTTCATATAGTGAACCCGGTGTAGAGTTATTGACCCTGAGGTCATCACAGAGTACAAGGGGGCACTCTTTACATCTGGAGGAATAGAAATTTAATCTCCAAACACTGAAAGGTTTCTTCACAGTGAGAGCTGTGAAAATGTGGACTAGACTCCCTCAATAATTGGTTCTGGCCAGTGGATTGCTTTAAAAAAGGTCTGGATTCTTTCTTAGATACACAGAATATAACTGGATGCTAACATTTATAGGTAAAGTTGATCCAGGGAATATCTGATTGCCTCTCGGGGGATCAGGAAGGAATTTTTTCCTCTGCAGGAGCAAATTGGCTCATGCTATACTGGGGGGGGGGGGTTTGCCGTCCTCTGGATTAACTGTGGGTGTAGGATTATAACTTTTTTTTTTGTTTAATGGTAGAACTGGATGAACTTTTGTCTTTTTTCAACCACACTAACTATGTAACTATGTGAGTACAGTACCTGAGAGGATGCTGTTCCATCCAGTGGTGCGCATAGAGTGCAAAGCTTCTATGTGAAGAAGCAGCTTGGGCCTTTGGATGATTATCATTGCAACCTGCAACCAGCTGTATGCCTGAAGGCCATATTATCACCTAGCTATAGTCATAACTGTGACGATTGTGTGAAATAGAGACATGGACACTGACAGCCATCTTGTTAGGTCGCGGCCATGTCGTCTCTCCTCCCTTTTGAATGGAATGTGAGGTTGTAAGTGAACGGGGTTCAAAAGTGCCTCTTATCCTAAATAAACACAGCTACATGAGCTCCATGGCTGTAAACCACTAATTAGTCTGGTCCCAAGGGATCTTCTTTGAAAAACCACTTTCCTCTGCCTGATCGTAAAACAATAACTCAGTCAGTCATAACCTGTTAGGCCATTAAGGCTAAAGCATGCCATAAAATGTACATTCCACATGAGTCATTTTTCATACAAATTCATACACTTCAGCAAGAACTGGGCACATTAATACGAAGTACATATTCGGATAGGTAATTTTAAAATGAGTCAAACGAGACCTTCCATGACTATATAAGTACCTACAAAAGAAAATAAAGCAGTCTCTTTTATCTGGAGTGGCAAAGATATGCTAAGTTTGGTATCTGTGCATTTAGAATATAATTCTAAATATTATTCTTCCAGTTGCTAGGATGCTACCTATACCTATTGAAGGTTATTGACCTTAGTATGAAATTGTAAGGGATTTGGTCATAACCTTGGTTACCGCCTAACACACATCCCCAAACTGGACGATTGGTCATTTGTTCTCAGGAGACACCTCTTTGAGATGATAGAAAAAGACTGACAGCCTGGAGAAAAATGAGCTTTACTTTTAACAACGATCAGGAACCACCTAGGAGACTTGAGAGCCAGAGCAGCCTTTGTTGGAACAATTGGACTCTGCTCAAACCAAGGACTTTTGCAAGTATTCTGCTTTCTGAACTTCTTTCTTTTACTTCTCTATTGTTTTATTGCTCTCTTTTTATCTTTGTTACATCTTTTTCTGTAAATATTTTAATTGCACCATTTTGACCTATTTAGTAATAAATCCTATTTTCTAAAAAGTGTTGAACTGTCTCTAAAGCAAACTAAAGAATCCCTGTTTCTGAAGAGTGCTACTGTATGTAATAATCCTCTGAATACATCTGTCTGTGGTGACAGTGTATGTTACAGACGCCTATACTAATATCATCGTGTTACTGCTTTGTGAGTTTCCTACTTCTCTGTAAAAAGGTGGTGGTGGCAGTGTGAAGGGTTAATTGCGTAATTAACCTGACCCAGTAACAATCGCTCTCAGGCTGCTGGCACATTGTGATCCCGCGAGCTGGAAAATCTTTGTGCAGGGTGCAGCTGAAAGTGGCATTGTTACGCAAGTGACAGCGTGGTGTGAGATCGGCTGGTTCTTTGGTCACAAGTTGGTGAGAAGGGCTGTGGACTGACGCCGTGCACCATCACAATAACTTACTCATGCTTGTGTTTGCTTGCTGTTCTATAGTCTATATTCCTATAAATAAAGACCACCATATTTAAAAAGAGAGTTCTATAGGCCCTACTCACACCTTTATTTGTGAATAATGTATGTGTTTAATGGTCTTTTATACACAAAATTTTATGTATTTTTTGCATTGCCGTTCCTGCATTTTACTGCATTTATTTTAATTACCATTCAAACAAACCCCAAAACACATAGAAATCTGCAACAGCGCTGTTAAGATAAAACATTAAAGCATCAAAATGCATATGTATGTTATTAGATTAAAGTAAGAAGGGTTGCATTAGCTTCAAAGAAGTCCAAAATTCCAAATTATGTTGAAAAGGAAATTTAAAGCTTTACTCCAAGATATATTACCCCTCCTTCCCAACCCCCTCCATCTGATTGCTGGAGACAAAAAACCTAAATGCCTTTTTTACTTACTTTAAGCCTCGGCCACAGCCCGAGTATCCTCCTGTTTAGTTTTTGGTTGGGTCCTTCTTCAGGGATCTGTGATCTGGTCACAGATCCCTGAAATCTCCAAAAGGCATCAAATTACAGATTAGACATTCTTATAATATGTCAACAAAAGTTAGATTTTATTTCCATCATTTACACTTTCAAAATAACAGAAAACAAAAAATGGTGTCTGCAAAAGTTTGGGCACCCTGCAGAGTTAATATCTTGTTCTGCCCCCTTTGGCAAGTATCACAGCTTGTAAACGCTTTTTGTAGCCAGCCAAGAGTCTTTCAATTCTTGTTTGAGGTATCTTTGCCCATTTTTCCTTACAAAAGTCTTCCAGTTCTTTGAGATTTCTGGGCTGTCTGTCACGCACTGCTCTTTTAAATTCTATCCATAGATTTTCAATTATGTTGAGGTCAGGAGATTGTGAAGGCCATGGCAAAACCTTCAGTTTATGCCTCTTGATGTAATCCCCCGTGGATTTCGAGGTGTGTTTAGGATCATTATCCATTTGTAGAAGCCATCCTCTCTTTAACTTCAGCTTTTTCACAGATGGCATCAAGGTACCATCCAAAATTTGCTGAAATTTTATTGAATCCATATTTCCTTCTACTCGTGAGATGTTCCCTGTGCCACTGGCTGCAACACAACCCCAAAGCATGATTGATCCAACCCCATGCTTAACAGTTGGACAGAGGTTCTTTTCATTAAATTCTGTGCCCCTTCTTCTCCAAACGTACCGTTGCTCATTCCGGCCAAAAAGTTCAAATTTAACCTCATCGGTCCACAGAACTTGTTTCCAAAATGCATCAGGCTTGTCTATATGTTCATTTGCAAAGTTCAAATGATGATTTTTGTGGTGAGGACGTAGAAGAGGTTTTCTTCTGATGACTCTTCCATGAAGACCATATTTGTACAAGTATCTCTTTATAGTGGAATAGTTTACCACAACTCCAGTGTCTGCCAGATCTTTCTGGAGGGAACGTGGGTTTTGAATTGTTTTTCTCACAATCCTGCGAGCTGTTCTGTCTGATATTTTTCTTGGTCTTCCAGATCTTGCTTTAACTTCTACTGTTCCTGATGACTGCCATTTCTTAATTACATTCCGAACAGAGGATATTGACATCTGAAAATGCTTTGCTATCTTCTTATAGCCTTCTCCAGCTTTGTGAGTTTTCTAGACAACTGCTTAGAAGAACCCATGGTGCTGATTGTTGGGGCAAGGTCAGATGAGTCTGGGCATTTAAAACCTTTGAGATTGACATCATCTGGTCTTCCTAGACGATGATTGAGAACAATCCATGACACTGGCAGGTCTCAGCTTTGCAAAGGGGGCAGTGCATGCTATAAATTCTGCAGGGTGCCCAAACTTTTGCACACGCCATTTTTTTGTTTTCTGTTAATTTGAAAGTGTAAATGATGGAAATAAAATCTAACTTTTGTTGACATATTATAAGAATGTCTAATCTGTAATTTGATGCCTTTTGGAGATTTTTCCATCTTTCCTTGGCTTCTTTATGCACATTAATACAAATTTTTAGCTGGGGTGCCCAAACTTTTGATCTCCACTGTATATGCTGGTTTCTGCGCCTTCTTTCCTACAAGCCTCTCTATTGGTCCTTTATTGTAATGGGTGGCGACAAATGACCCAAAGGCAATATTTCAATTATAGTGGTTTTAAAAAATAATGATCTTAAAATTGTATTTTTTCTTCTGAACATATCACATAAATAATCAAAACATATGAAGAAGCAATATATATTCAATTTAAGTAATTGTAAAGATTAGAATTTTATTTTTCCTTACAATAACAAATGTCATACTTACCTGCTCTATGCAATTCTATTTGCACAGAGCAACCCTGATCCTCCGCTACTGGGGTCCCCTGCTGGTGATACTGGATCCTGTCCCCTGCTGGTGATACTGGATCCTGCCCCCTGCAGAGTGCCTCCATAGCAAGCAACTTGCTATGGGGGGACTCATACGGGCTAAACCCCAAGGCACGCTCTGTGTGTCCAGTGACACACATTATAGCGATAACCATGACTAGAGATGAGCGAAGTATTCAAAAATTCGATTCGGCTGATCCGGCAAATTCGAGGAATAAATTTGATTAGATGCGAATATATTCGCTGCGAATTTAACTTATAAAAAGGGTTTCTAGGCTTCAGAGAGCCTTTATATTAGTGCAGAACACTGTACCTTTAATTTAAATGCCCTTGGAGTCTGCTGGGGAAGAGAAATAATACTGTCAGTCAGTATGACATGCAGATGAGTGCCGTCGATCTTAGAATCACCGCACACTTCACTCATTTGGGCAGTCACGGGGCCAAAACCAGAGTGTGGAGCCACAGTGTGGCGGTGGAGGCAGCAGCAATGGGAGGCCATACAGCACCCTATGACAAAAATGGAACCCACCAGCAGTGTGAGGAGACCTGAAAGTGGCACATGGCAGAGTGTGGCGATGGAGACAGCAGCAATGGGAGGCCGTACAGGGACCCATGACACACTCTGGACCTGGCAGCAGCATGAGGAGGCGGTACAGGGGCCCATGACAGATTACGGGTCTGGCAGAAGCATGAGGAGTCGGTACGGGGGCCCATGGCAGATTACGGGCCTGGCAGCAGCAATGGGAGGCCATACAGCACCCTATGACAAAATGGAACCCACCAGCAGTGTGAGGAGACCTGAAAGTGGCACATGGCAGAGTGTGGCGATGGAGACAGCAGCAATGGGAGGCCGTACAGGGACCCATGAGAGACTCTGGACCTGGCAGCAGCATGAGGAGGCGGTACGGGGGCCCATGGCAGATTACGGGCCTGGCAGCAGCAATGGGAGGCCCGTAATCTGCCAGCACCCTATGACAAAATGGAACACACCAGCAGTGTGAGGAGACCTGAAAGTGGCACATGGCAGAGTGTGGCGATGGAGACAGCAGCAATGGGAGGCCGTACAGGGACCCATGAGAGACTCTGGACCTGGCAGCAGCATGAGGAGGTGGTACAGGGGCCCATGGCACATTACGGGCCTGGCAGCAGCAATGGGAGGCCCGTAATCTGCCAGCACCCTATGACAAAATGGAACACACCAGCAGTGTGAGGAGACCTGAAAGTGGCACATGGCAGAGTGTGGCGATGGAGACAGCAGCAATGGGAGGCCGTACAGGGACCCATGAGAGACTCTGGACCTGGCAGCAGCATGAGGAGGCGGTACAGGGGCCCATGGCACATTACGGGCCTGGCAGCAGCAATGGGAGGCCCGTAATCTGCCAGCACCCTATGACAAAATGGAACACACCAGCAGTGTGAGGAGACCTGAAAGTGGCACATGGCAGAGTGTGGCGATGGAGACAGCAGCAATGGGAGGCCGTACAGGGACCCATGAGACACTCTGGACCTGGCAGCAGCATGAGGAGGCAGGCAGAACCGCCGTATCTTTATCAAGGTTTTCCCAGGCCACCAAATGGCGACGCTGCATATGCTGATGCAACGCTGTAGTCCCAACATGGGCCCCCTGGCCACGCTTGACTTTCTGGCCACATAGTCGACATACGGCTACGTTTACTTCCTCGGGCGGCTTGACAAAAAATTGCCACACCGCCGAGTAGGAAACTTTGCCCCCGCTACTCCTCACTGGCTGACTGCTACTTCCTCCGTGCACACCGGCACCACTACTGGCCGTGGTGGTAGGCTGCAGTGGAGCTGGTGCTCTACTCCGTGGCCGTTTGCCTCCACTGACACTGCTGCGACCCTGCTGCCTCCTGGGCAACCCACCGACTGTTTTGCTCGCTGCCAAGCTGGCACCCTCTTCTCCTGATGATGCGGAAGCAATAGCCTGATGACGACGAGGCTGCCAAGTGCGATCAGCCTCATCATCATCAATTAGGGTCTCCGCCTCACTACTACCCCCTCGGCTGCGTGTGGGTCAGGAGACAGACCTGTCTCTAGACCGGCTACCGAGCCACTCTCCTCGCCAGTACTTCTTCGCCTGGCTGCTGAAGAGGCGGATGTCTCCCCCCGTTCCTGACCGCCCTCTGTTAGCTCTTCCTCACTGTACAGTGGGGCTGAGCCCACAGCATGCGATACTTCGCTTGGTGAGGGAACACCAAAGGACAGGGGCAGGTAGAGGACACGTGATTTCAGTGGGCTTGCTCCCGGGCCATGCCAACTAACGGTTGTGTCTGACATACCCACCGACCGTTGGCTGTAGGTGTCAGAGGTGACCTGGGAAGAGGAAGACGACCGAGCCAACCAATCGATGACGGCAGGGTTGTCGGTGGAGACACGACCGCTGGATAACACCGGGAGCACTGGCCTCTGGCTGCGACTAGTGCTGCCTCGACCCCTTCCTCTGCTGCCACGTCTGCTCGCTCCTAAAACATTGCCTCCTCTGCCACTCCTCTGCGTGTTGTCTGACATACTCTTTAATTCAACGATTCTGTGTCCCTGAGTAACAATTCTGTGTCCCTCAGTAACAATTCTGTGTCTGTCCCTGAGTAACAATTCTGTGTCCCTGAGTAACAATTCTGTGTCCCTCAGTAACAATTCTGTGTCTCTCAGTAACAATTCCGTGTCTGTCCCTGAGTAACAATTCTGTGTCCCTGAGTAACAATTCTGTGTCCCTGAGTAACAATTCTGTGTCCCTCAGTAACAATTCTGTGTCCCTGAGTAACAATTCTGTGTCCCTGAGTAACAATTCTGTGTCCCTCAGTAACAATTCTGTGTCCCTCAGTAACAATTCTGTGTCTGTCCCTGAGTAACAATTCTGTGTCCCTGAGTAACAATTCTGTGTCCCTGAGTAACAATTCTGTGTCCCCGAGTAACAATTCTGTGTCCCTCAGTAACAATTCTGTGTCTCTCAGTAACAATTCTGTGTCCCTGAGTAACAATTCTGTGTCCCTCAATAACAATTCTGTGTCCCTCAGTAACAATTCTGTGTCCCTCAGTAACAATTCTGTGTCTGTCCCTGAGTAACAATTCTGTGTCCCTCAGTAACAATTCTGTGTCCCTCAGTAACAATTCTGTGTCCCTCAGTAACAATTCTGTGTCTGTCCCTGAGTAACAATTCTGTGTCCCTGAGTAACAATTCTGTGTCCCTGAGTAACAATTCTGTGTCCCTCAGTAACAATTCTGTGTCCCTCAGTAACAATTCTGTGTCTCTCAGTAACAATTCTGTGTCCCTGAGTAACAATTCTGTGTCCCTCAGTAACAATTCTGTGTCCCTCAGTAACAATTCTGTGTCCCTCAATAACAATTCTGTGTCTGTCCCTGAGTAACAATTCTGTGTCCCTGAGTAACAATTATGTGTCCCTCAGTAACAATTCTGTGTCCCTGAGTAACAATTCTGTGTCCCTGAGTAACAATTCTGTGTCCCTCAGTAACAATTCTGTGTCTGTCCCTGAGTAACAATTCTGTGTCCCTGAGTAACAATTCTGTGTTCCTGAGTAACAATTCTGTGTCCCTGAGTAACAATTCTGTGTCCCTGAGTAACAATTCTGTGTCCCTCAGTAACAATTCTGTGTCCCTGAGTAACAATTCTGTGTCTGTCCCTGAGTAACAATTCTGTGTCCCTGAGTAACAATTCTGTGTCCCTCAGTAACAATTCTGTGTCCCTCAGTAACAATTCTGTGTCCCTGAGTAACAATTCTGTGTCCCTCAGTAACAATTCTGTGTCTGTCCCTGAGTAACAATTCTGTGTCCCTGAGTAACAATTCTGTGTCCCTGAGTAACAATTCTGTGTCCCTCAGTAACAATTCTGTGTCTCTCAGTAACAATTCTGTGTCCCTGAGTAACAATTCTGTGTCCCTCAGTAACAATTCTGTGTCCCTCAGTAACAATTCTGTGTCTGTCCCTGAGTAACAATTCTGTGTCCCTCAGTAACAATTCTGTGTCCCTCAGTAACAATTCTGTGTCTGTCCCTGAGTAACAATTCTGTGTCCCTGAGTAACAATTCTGTGTCCCTGAGTAACAATTCTGTGTCCCTGAGTAACAATTCTGTGTCTGTCCCTCAGTAACAATTCTGTGTCCCTCAGTAACAATTCTGTGTCTGTCCCTGAGTAACAATTCTGTGTCCCTGAGTAACAATTCTGTGTCCCTCAGTAACAATTCTGTGTCCCTCAGTAACAATTCTGTGTCCCTGAGTAACAATTCTGTGTCCCTCAGTAACAATTCTGTGTCCCTCAGTAACAATTCTGTGTCCCTCAGTAACAATTCTGTTTCCCTCAGTAACAATTCTGTGTCTGTCCCTGAGTAACAATTCTGTGTCCCTGAGTAACAATTCTGTGTCCCTCAGTAACAATTCTGTGTCCCTCAGTAACAATTCTGTGTCCCTCAGTAACAATTCTGTGTCTGTCCCTGAGTAACAATTCTGTGTCCCTCAGTAACAATTCTGTGTCCCTCAGTAACAATTCTGTGTCTCTCAGTAACAATTCTGTGTCCCTGAGTAACAATTCTGTGTCCCTGAGTAACAATTCTGTGTCTCTCAGTAACAATTCTGTGTCCCTCAGTAACAATTCTGTGTCCCTCAGTAACAATTCTGTGTCTGTCCCTGAGTAACAATTCTGTGTCCCTGAGTAACAATTCTGTGTCCCTCAGTAACAATTCTGTGTCTCTCAGTAACAATTCTGTGTCCCTGAGTAACAATTCTGTGTCCTTCAGTAACAATTCTGTGTCTGTCCCTGAGTAACAATTCTGTGTCCCTCAGTAACAATTCTGTGTCCCTCAGTAACAATTCTGTGTCTGTCCCTGAGTAACAATTCTGTGTCCCTGAGTAACAATTCTGTGTCCCTCAGTAACAATTCTGTGTCCCTCAGTAACAATTATGTGTCTGTCCCTGAGTAACAATTCTGTGTCCCTCAGTAACAATTCTGTGTCCCTCAGTAACAATTCTGTGTCTCTCAGTAACAATTCTGTGTCCCTCAGTAACAATTCTGTGTCCCTCAGTAACAATTCTGTGTCTGTCCCTGAGTAACAATTCTGTGTCCCTCAGTAACATTTCTGTGTCCCTCAGTAACAATTCTGTGTCTGTCCCTGAGTAACAATTCTGTGTCCCTGAGTAACAATTATGTGTCCCTCAGTAACAATTCTGTGTCCCTCAGTAACAATTCTGTGTCTGTCCCTGAGTAACAATTCTGTGTCCCTGAGTAACAATTCTGTGTCCCTGAGTAACAATTCTGTGTCCCTCAGTAACAATTCTGTGTCCCTCAGTAACAATTCTGTGTCTCTCAGTAACAATTCTGTGTCCCTGAGTAACAATTCGGTGTCCCTCAGTAACAATTCTGTGTCCCTCAGTAACAATTCTGTGTCTGTCCCTGAGTAACAATTCTGTGTCCCTGAGTAACAATTTTGTGTCCCTGAGTAACAATTCTGTGTCCCTCAGTAACAATTCTGTGTCCCTCAGTAACAATTCTGTGTCCCTGAGTAACAATTCTGTGTCCCTGAGTAACAATTCTGTGTCCCTCAGTAACAATTCTGTGTCTGTCCCTGAGTAACAATTCTGTGTCCCTCAGTAACAATTCTGTGTCCCTCAGTAACAATTCTGTGTCTGTCCCTGAGTAACAATTCTGTGTCCCTGAGTAACAATTCTGTGTCCCTCAGTAACAATTCTGTGTCCCTCAGTAACAATTCGGTGTCCCTCAGTAACAATTCTGTGTCTGTCCCTGAGTAACAATTCTGTGTCCCTGAGTAACAATTCTGTGTCCCTCAGTAACAATTCTGTGTCCCTCAGTAACAATTCTGTGTCTGTCCCTGAGTAACAATTCTGTGTCCCTGAGTAACAATTCTGTGTCCCTCAGTAACAATTCTGTGTCCCTCAGTAACAATTCTGTGTCCCTGAGTAACAATTCTGTGTCCCTCAGTAACAATTCTGTATCTGTCCCTGAGTAACAATTCTGTGTCCCTGAGTAACAATTCTGTGTCCCTGAGTAACAATTCTGTGTCCCTCAGTAACAATTCTGTGTCTCTCAGTAACAATTCTGTGTCCCTGAGTAACAATTCTGTGTCCCTCAGTAACAATTCTGTGTCCCTCAGTAACAATTCTGTGTCCCTCAGTAACAATTCTGTGTCTGTCCCTGAGTAACAATTCTGTGTCCCTCAGTAACAATTCTGTGTCCCTCAGTAACAATTCTGTGTCTGTCCCTGAGTAACAATTCTGTGTCCCTGAGTAACAATTCTGTGTCCCTGAGTAACAATTCTGTGTCCCTGAGTAACAATTCTGTGTCTGTCCCTCAGTAACAATTCTGTGTCCCTCAGTAACAATTCTGTGTCTGTCCCTGAGTAACAATTCTGTGTCCCTGAGTAACAATTCTGTGTCCCTCAGTAACAATTCTGTGTCCCTGAGTAACAATTCTGTGTCCCTCAGTAACAATTCTGTGTCCCTCAGTAACAATTCTGTGTCCCTCAGTAACAATTCTGTGTCTGTCCCTGAGTAACAATTCTGTTTCCCTCAGTAACAATTCTGTGTCCCTCAGTAACAATTCTGTTTCCCTCAGTAACAATTCTGTGTCTGTCCCTGAGTAACAATTCTGTGTCCCTGAGTAACAATTCTGTGTCCCTCAGTAACAATTCTGTGTCCCTCAGTAACAATTCTGTGTCTGTCCCTGAGTAACAATTCTGTGTCCCTCAGTAACAATTCTGTGTCCCTCAGTAACAATTCTGTGTCTCTCAGTAACAATTCTGTGTCCCTGAGTAACAATTCTGTGTCCCTGAGTAACAATTCTGTGTCTCTCAGTAACAATTCTGTGTCCCTCAGTAACAATTCTGTGTCCCTCAGTAACAATTCTGTGTCCCTCAGTAACAATTCTGTGTCCCTCAGTAACAATTCTGTGTCTGTCCCTGAGTAACAATTCTGTGTCCCTGAGTAACAATTCTGTGTCCCTCAGTAACAATTCTGTGTCTCTCAGTAACAATTCTGTGTCCCTGAGTAACAATTCTGTGTCCTTCAGTAACAATTCTGTGTCCCTCAGTAACAATTCTGTGTCTGTCCCTGAGTAACAATTCTGTGTCCCTCAGTAACAATTCTGTGTCCCTCAGTAACACTTCTGTGTCCCTCAGTAACAATTCTGTGTCTCTCAGTAACAATTCTGTGTCCCTCAGTAACAATTCTGTGTCCCTCAGTAACAATTCTGTGTCTGTCCCTGAGTAACAATTCTGTGTCCCTCAGTAACATTTCTGTGTCCCTCAGTAACAATTCTGTGTCTGTCCCTGAGTAACAATTCTGTGTCCCTGAGTAACAATTATGTGTCCCTCAGTAACAATTCTGTGTCTGTCCCTGAGTAACAATTCTGTGTCCCTCAGTAACAATTCTGTGTCCCTCAGTAACAATTCTGTGTCCCTCAGTAACAATTCTGTGTCTCTCAGTAACAATTCTGTGTCCCTGAGTAACAATTCTGTGTCCCTCAGTAACAATTCTGTGTCCCTCAGTAACAATTCTGTGTCCCTCAGTAACAATTCTGTGTCTGTCCCTGAGTAACAATTCTGTGTCCCTGAGTAACAATTTTGTGTCCCTGAGTAACAATTCTGTGTCCCTCAGTAACAATTCTGTGTCCCTCAGTAACAATTCTGTGTCCCTGAGTAACAATTATGTGTCCCTGAGTAACAATTCTGTGTCCCTCAGTAACAATTCTGTGTCCCTCAGTAACAATTCTGTGTCCCTCAGTAACAATTCTGTGTCCCTCAGTAACAATTCTGTGTCTGTCCCTGAGTAACAATTCTGTGTCCCTGAGTAACAATTCTGTGTCCCTCAGTAACAATTCTGTGTCCCTCAGTAACAATTCTGTGTCCCTCAGTAACAATTCGGTGTCCCTCAGTAACAATTCTGTGTCTGTCCCTGAGTAACAATTCTGTGTCCCTCAGTAACAATTCTGTGTCCCTCAGTAACAATTCTGTGTCCCTGAGTAACAATTCTGTGTCCCTGAGTAACAATTCTGTGTCCCTCAGTAACAATTCTGTGTCTGTCCCTGAGTAACAATTCTGTGTCCCTGAGTAACAATTCTGTGTCCCTCAGTAACAATTTTGTGTCCCTCAGTAACAATTCTGTGTCTGTCCCTGAGTAACAATTCTGTGTCCCTGAGTAACAATTCTGTGTCCCTGAGTAACAATTCTGTGTCCCTGAGTAACAATTCTGTGTCTGTCCCTGAGTAACAATTCTGTGTCCCTGAGTAACAATTCTGTGTCCCTGAGTAACAATTCTGTGTCCTTCAGTAACAATTCTGTGTCCCTCAGTAACAATTCTGTGTCTGTCCCTGAGTAACAATTCTGTGTCCCTCAGTAACAATTCTGTGTCCCTGAGTAACAATTCTGTGTCCCTCAGTAACAATTCTGTGTCCCTCAGTAACAATTCTGTGTCCCTGAGTAACAATTCTGTGTCCCTGAGTAACAATTCTGTGTCCCTCAGTAACAATTCTGTGTCCCTGAGTAACAATTCTGTGTCCCTCAGTAACAATTCTGTGTCCCTCAGTAACAATCTGTGTCTGTCCCTGAGTAACAATTCTGTGTCCCTGAGTAACAATTCTGTGTCCCTGAGTAACAATTCTGTGTCCCTCAGTAACAATTCTGTGTCCCTCAGTAAAAATTCTGTGTCTGTCCC
The DNA here is from genome assembly GCF_062004578.1 of Staurois parvus. NCBI lineage: Eukaryota > Metazoa > Chordata > Amphibia > Anura > Ranidae > Staurois > Staurois parvus. Next base: position 8,398,480 of record NW_028318014.1, on the reverse strand, counting down.
TGAGTAACAATTCTGTGTCTGTCCCTGAGTAACAATTCTGTGTCTGTCCCTGAGTAACAATTCTGTGTCTGTCCCTGAGTAACAATTCTGTGTCCCTCAGTAACAAATCTGTGTTCCTCAGTAACAATTCTGTGTCCCTCAGTAACAATTCTGTGTCTGTCCCTGAGTAACAATTCTGTGTCCCTCAGTAACAATTCTGTGTCCCTCAGTAACAATTCTGTGTCCCTCAGTAACAATTCTCTGTCTGTCCCTGAGTAACAATTCTGTGTCCCTGAGTAACAATTCTGTGTCCCTCAGTAACAATTCTGTGTCCCTCAGTAACAATTCTGTGTCTGTCCCTGAGTAACAATTCTGTGTCCCTGAGTAACAATTCTGTGTCCCTCAGTAACAATTCTGTGTCCCTCAGTAACAATTCTGTGTCCCTCAGTAACAATTCTGTGTCTGTCCCTGAGTAACAATTCTGTGTCCCTCAGTAACAATTCTGTGTCCCTGAGTAACAATTCTGTGTCCCTCAGTAACAATTCTGTGTCCCTCAGTAACAATTCTGTGTCCCTGAGTAACAATTCTGTGTCCCTCAGTAACAATTCTGTGTCCCTGAGTAACAATTCTGTGTCCCTCAGTAACAATTCTGTGTCCCTCAGTAACAATTCTGTGTCTGTCCCTGAGTAACAATTCTGTTTCCCTGAGTAACAATTCTGTGTCCCTGAGTAACAATTCTGTGTCCCTCAGTAACAATTCTGTGTCCCTCAGTAAAAATTCTGTGTCTGTCCCTGAGTAACAATTCTGTGTCTGTCCCTGAGTAACAATTCTGTGTCTGTCCCTGAGTAACAATTCTGTGTCTGTCCCTGAGTAACAATTCTGTGTCCCTCAGTAACAAATCTGTGTCCCTCAGTAACAATTCTGTGTCCCTCAGTAACAATTCTGTGTCTGTCCCTGAGTAACAATTCTGTGTCCCTCAGTAACAATTCTGTGTCCCTCAGTAACAATTCTGTGTCCCTCAGTAACAATTCTGTGTCTGTCCCTGAGTAACAATTCTGTGTCTGTCCCTAAGTAACGGTTCTGTGTCCCTAAGTAACGATTGTGTGTCCCTAAGTAACGGTTCTGTGTCCCTAAGTAACGGTTCTGTGTCCCTAAGTAACGATTCTGTGGCCCTAACTCTGTCCCTCAATACAGACAGGTGGTCTGTCTCTCTTGAATGACTGGAGGCTAATGGAGAATTCTAAATTGGCCGCAATTTATAGCTCGACCATTACACAGTGCCGGCTGGCTGGCTGCTGATTGGCTAATGCGATCACATGTCATGAATGAATGCATTATGGGTCAGAGCGCCTTGTCTGCGTGCCTTCCCACAGATCCCCGCTCCGTCGCCGCACATGTCGCCGCCATTTTTGGAGAATCGAAATTTTTCCAAAAATGGCGGCGACATGTGTGGCGACGGAGCGGGGATCTGTGGGAAGGCGCGCAGACAAGGCGCGCTGACCCATAATGCATTCATTCAAATTTTCTTAATATTCGAAACGAATTCCACTTCGCCGAGTTCGATTCGCTCATCTCTAACCATGACCATAAGATGGTAGAAAATAAAACGTCATGAAAAGAAAGCAGGATATTACCCCTTTTTTTTCTTTATTTTTAGAAGTTTTGTTGTTTCAAAAATTATTTTAGCTACTAGAAACAATTGTAATAGAAACCATATGAGTTAAGCTCTGCATGTATTTGCTCTTCTTTCCAAATCTAATTGATGCAATGTAGTCTAATCTAATATTGGTTATTGTAGCCAATGCCTTCCCCTTCTTTTAGTTAATGTTTCCATGGCTCAGAGGAAATACTGGCTATTAAAGTGTTACTAAACCCCCACAACAGTAAACTCAGTCGGTATATGCAGTAAAACATGCTTGTTATACTGACTGTGAAACCTAAGGGGTTAATCCTCGGCATTGTGTAAAAACGCTGTTTGATTCTGACTTCTCTGATCCTCCCCTTCTTCCAGTGTCTCCCTCTTATCTCCTAATAAGACATATCATGTGGAAACACTGCACATGCTCAGTTTGGTGTGTATTGCTAGAGAGGTTTTTTTTTCTTTGGAGAGTGCATGTGATCAGCACAGGGCCAATCAGCACTGTCCAGACAGAGGTCAGGGGTTCTGCATCCTCCTAGAGAAAACTCCTCCTACAAGCTTTAACCAGTGATCTGCTGAACACTGATATAAGTCACAAGACTGCTCTAACTGCTGATGAGAAAAATTATTTAGCTGTTTATATTTTATATGTACTAAAATAATTGCATTTCCATGTTCTGTGTACTGTGGGAGACCAGATATAGTGAATGCAGGGTCCTGGGTTTTAATACTTTAAGGTCAAGTTCTTTAGTCGGCTAAAAGGTCCATGATGACAAAGCCAACAGCAAAAATACACTTACCACTTTAAGTTTATATAAAGAAAACATTTTTCGTTGCAGTTTTCCACCAGACGTTTGCTAAACATTTTATTACATAATTTAAATATTTTATGAAATATATTGCTACTTTTATACGCATTATTGCAGCTATTATTATTAATTACCTGCATCACTATGTTAATGGGCTTATCGTTCTTAATAGAAATCTCAGCTACAGGTTACACATTCACATATGGTGATTACAGTTATAAAATGCTACAAGCACATCAATGTGTATGTAATGAAACCTCCCAGCTTTAATTAAGCTACACAGTGCAGCCGGTGTGGGAGCTTAAACTAGTGACCCCGAGAATCTAAGAGAGAAGCCAAAATTAAACCTCCAGCCGAGTATGGAATCAAAGTTATGTATTGCTTAATTACGAGTACAATTTCTTGGCAGTAAACACGGTCATTGTCTGCTCAATGGGATGGTACACTACACATGCTAAAGCTACAATTAAACACAAATCTGCTATAAATTGCTCACATACTGGTGAACACGTTAAGCTAAACATTCGTTTACAACTGATTTATGAAATGGCACTGCTGTTGTAAAGGTCAAAAAAGTCAGAAAATGATGTGATGAAATTTTTATGGAGCATTCAATACACTGTGGAGCTGTGCGGTTTTTTTATAGCAATATTTGTAAAACAAGAAAATACTGTATTTGGAGTAAATATTATTTGCTCTCTTTTTGTTTCTGAAACACCTTTTACAATCATTGCAATTATTATTTAAAGGCATTTACATTTTTAACAAAAAGTATATAGTTTGCCAATCTGCCCTTATGTGAATCACATCCACATCAGGAGACAACAAAACTATTTAGTTTTCCACAGCCTATGTGCACTATGGCACAAATACCCAAGGGGATACTTCTTCTTTATGGTCAACAGAAGAATTTTGAAGTTTTGCAAATTGTACATTTTTTATAATATAGATGTCCATAAGTATTTTTTGTTATTTTAAAAATGTTGTTCATGCTTTCGAAAACAGATATATAAGTTGCAATTGCAATAAATGTACCAATATCATTGGATGTTCAAGATTAGGTGACCCATTCCAGAAACTACTTGCGAAACATTGGCCTTCATGAAGAGGTATATTTGGAAAACAAAGTTGAGAAACACTGCAGTACAGCATTACTATCAGCGTTTAAGGCACATCTAGCATTGTACAACAATTGGATAGTTTTATTAGCGCTGAAGTCCACGCAAATTTAAAACACACAAATACTGCAGCTCTGTAATAATTAATAAACCAGTAAATCTAATGTTTTAAATGTAAGCAGTGTAAGTACCTGCATTTGTCTTGGTATCATCCACCTGCAGTCCCTGTACATCAGAGCTCAGACTGGGGGAGTGGGAAACTGTAAGAAGCCAATCAGTTTTTGCTGCAGTCTTCATGTGTTAGCAAGATACATGCTGACAGGAGATGAAAGCAGAATGACAGATAAATTGCTGCTTCTCCTTTCACTGTCCAGTCATAAGAAAATGAGCAAGACATAAGTGTTACTTAACTGCAGCAATGAAAAATTAGGTCTCTTGCTCTGCCAGAAAGAGCTGTGCTCAGAGCTGTGTTACCGGAAAGGACAAATATACATAGAATTTAGCAGGTAAAACAGCTCCATTATATGTATTTACTGCATCTGTGTATTTAGCTGTTTGCACCAAGTTCAGCTTTAAATATCAACTTACATAACCTGCTTAAAAACATAGTGGTAAGTCAAGGAACAGCTGGGAATAATTTTTTCATTAGGGGTAAATTTGGTGACTGTGTAGAGAGACAGCTTAGGTTGACTTTATTAAATGGCTATAAATCACTATTAAAAGTGTTTCTCCAGTAAATACTGTGGCAGGGGGTCCTTATGGCACTGCATCATTTATCAAGTGCTAATAAAGCGCTGAGGTGTAAGCTGGCTCATTAAACCAGGGCTTCGATATGCTTCCAAGGTTCTCAAATTATGGCTTGCTTTTATTACTGTATGCACTCCTAATGATGAAAGGCATTAATAAACTTTATATATAAAATATTTATATAATGATTTTATGAATTTATGCACCTTTTAAAACCACTTTCCATCCTTACTCCTTGAGGTAAATTTATAGCTTCAGGATTTCCTTACATAGTTCATCTCATATGACTTGAAGTGCCTATTTACACTGAGATTTTGGCGGCCAATTAGGCTATTTTGGAGCTAATTGGTTCACATCACAAGTATGAATGTTGGGGGGTCTAGAAAATGCTGTTATTGAAGTTCAGCGTCTTGAAACAGTTGTGTTTAATGGAAAGGGTAGCAAACTTTACTGAATTATATCCACATCTGACCATGTACAAAATAGAACTATTGTTAGACTGTATTGAAATAATTCCAATAATTCCCTAAGAGTAATTATATGCAAACAGCAAACTGTTCATAACTACTTCTGGCTCAATCTGCCACAAATTTGATCATACATGCAAATGGCCAAATATGTAAGATCTGAACATTAGACACATATAACAAACAACGTAAAGGGAGTGAGGTTGTGGGTAATGATTATAAAATGTCAGGAACTTTTTTTCACTTTCAGTTCCGGTGATAACATAGTCACCAGATAGAAATGCAAAGTAAAATCTCTAATAGAGGCATAAACAGCTTAACAACATAAAACTGATAAGAGTGTTTTTAAAGGATAAGTTCACCTTTTGGACAAAAATAATAAGTGCACATTTTTTTGCAGGTAAACAAATGTGCATTTATTATTTTTGTCCAAAGGAGCCTGTAAAGCATTTCACCAGCAATCAGTAGATCACTGATGCCATACAGGTCTCCTGCAGAACTGTCAGAATATCTGCATGCTGTACAGGATGTATGGCCAAGCAGATCTTCTGACAGGAAGCTTCAATGAACTACCATGGTGCTGTAGTTCATTGACAACTACAAGTCCACAGCCGCTAAGGCTGCCGGGACTTGTAGGCACTCATTTACAGAACCCCGCATGGCCACGCTGTTTTCAAATCTGACAGATAGTACAGGGAGAAGTCAGAGGGAGGGGGCAGCAGCAGGTGCAACTGCGGCTATGGGAACATGTTACATGTTCCACCCTAAAAACAGGTGGAGCATGTAACATGGTCCAAAAGTGAACTTATGCTTTAAATCTGTCTGTGTCTCCATTGCAGATTACCACTCACTTTCTGTTCTGGCAATAAGACTGTCACCAGTGGGCACATCTCCCTAATGGAAGCTCAAGAGTAGTGCTGACAGATTATTATTATTATTATACAGTATTTATAAAGCGCCAATAGTTCGCTCAGCGCTGTACATTACAAAGGGGGACAGAGCATGTGACAGAACAATACCAATACAATGCAAAACATGAGGGGATTGAGGGCCCTGCTCTTTCGAGCTTACAATCTAGCGGAGGGAGGGGATGGTGGCACAGGAGGAGATAGCTGTGGGGGATGGAGTGATAGGAAGAGTGGAGGAGGTCAGCAAGTTAGCAGGGGGTGGGGTAGGCTTCCCTGAAGAGATGGGTTTTCAGGGTGCGCCTAAAGGAGAGGAGAGTAGGTGATAATCTGATGGGTTGGGGCAGGGAGTTCCAGAGGATGGGTGACACCCTGGAGAAGTCCTGGAGGCGGGCATGGGAGGAGGAGACCAGGGAACTAGAGAGAAGGAGGTATTGTGAGGAGCGGAGTGTGCGTGCTGGGCGGTACTTGGATATTAGGTCAGTGATGTAGTTCAGGGCAGTATGGTGGACAGCTTTGTACGTCAGCGTTAGGATTTTGAATTTGATCCGTTGCGCAATCGGAAGCCAGTGGAGGGATTGGCAGAGGGGGTGGTGGAGACAGAGCGGTTGGAAAGGTGAATGAGTCTGGCAGCCGTATTCAGGATGGACTGAAGCGGGGATAGCCAGCGGCGAGGCAGGCCAGTGAGGAGGGAGTTGCAGTAGTCGAGTCGTGATATGATGAGGGAGTGGATGAGCTGTTTAGTGGTTTCTGGGGTTAGGAACATGGCAATGTTGCGGAGGTGGAGTCTGCACGAGTTTGTTAAAGATTGGACTTGGGGTTGAAAGGATAGGTTGGAGTCCAGAATGACACCAAGTACTCTGGCCTGCAGGGCGGGTTTGATGGTAGCGTTGTTGGATGTGACAGAGAAGTCAATGGGGGGTGGGGTCCGGGCTGGGGGGAAGACAAGAAACTCGGTTTTGGAGAGGTTCAATTTAAGCTGATCTGGCATTTCCCTGTTCTGACCAAATCAAAAAGAAAAAAAAACATTTTACCTTAAAGCCTAAAATTAGTTAAAGAGCTTTGGTTTCATAACATAATTTCTAATAAAAACACTCTTGTTATCCTTATGGAGTGATCTGCGTTATCAGGCACTTCATTATTTGTGTGTTAAATAGCATATACCTGCAGTTCTGAGTAAGGGCAGCCAAAGCCAGTGCAGCTTACTTCCTAAAAATGTGTCCATCTGGCTACCTAGGATGCACATCTGGTTCTCATACATGCCCAGTAAGCACACAGCACAGAAACCAGATTGTTTACAGGTTGCCACAGCAAATCCTTCCCATCGTGTCATTTCCAGTATGGTAATACAGCGATATGCAAGGAATCAACAAGTTATCCTAATGACGTCACTCACCTAGGCGGCCGGGACTGGAAGTTCAGGGAAAATTTTGAAAAAAAGCTACTTTCAAATAATTAATAAATTATAATAGCCATTTATTAATGCACTATGGGTTGGTATTGTGATGGGTATAACTTTAAAAAATGGGTGAAGATCTGCCTTAAGGAGAAAAAAACCCACAAGGGACATTGCTGTGATATGTCTCTTGTACTGCTGGCTCCGGGTTTAAGTGAAATCTTCCTCCTCCAATGTCTGCTCCCCTACCACAGTAATCTTCTGATGCGGTGGGGGTCTATAGAACTGATGGACTTGTGACAAGTATTCATCAAGAATACCCAACTATGCCTGCCCTTTACGCCCAGCTCCTCCATGCATAAAAGCTGCACTATAGCGTCTATGAATGAAACGTGGACTATGACTGCAGAAAGGGAGGATGAATTAAATGTCAACGGCCTCCATTCATGGATTGTGTTTCATTCATGGAAGCAGTAGAGCAGCTCCTATGAATGGAGGAGCTAGGCAGAAAGGGCATAATGGGACATTCTTGATGAGTGCTTGTCACCAATCCTTCAATCCTATAAACTCCTGCAGCACCAGAAGATTACGGCTGTGGGGGTTGGAAGGTGTCATCAGAGGAGGAAGATTTCACCTAAACCACGAGCCAGCAGCAAGGAACAGATCAAAGGAACAGATCAAACTGATAGTAAGTAATGTAACTTTTGCTTTTTTTTTTCTCAACAAAACTTAGGATTTAAGAGAGAGTTTTTTCATGTTTTTGTTTTTGCTTGATGATTTAGATAAAAGCTAAACTGTGGCTTTCTAATCTATGGTAATAAGGTGGAATTTTAAAGCAGAATTCTTGACTTTACATAAATAGTCCTAAAGATGCTCCCCCCCTTTTAACACCTATTCTGACTGACCTGTGTAAGAAAAATCTATATAGGGAGTGCAGACAATGAATGGGCTATAGTAAGCCTATAGGTGACATCATTTGCATTTACAGCCATTGTCGAGTGCTCTCTCCTCTCCCCTGCAACTGGCGCTGGCTGGCACAGCGAAGATCATGTGACTGAACTGGAGCAGCCTGAAAATAGAATAGTATACAGATCTTTTTTACACAGGTTAGTCAGAATAGATCAATCTGCAACTAACATGCTAGCCGATCATTGAATGTGATTTCATGAAGATGCACTGACATGGACTTTGAAGCATATTCGAGAAGTGATACTTTTCTATGTACCCTGATCTCATAGAGTGGAATTTTATGTCCTTGTCATCAAGTGTTAACTCACCAATATACTACTGATCTAAGGAATCATATGGTTTAACCCAGGCATGGAAATTTACACTCGCCTGCTCGCCAATGGCGAGTGTAAATTATGGTGGGGCGAGCGTGTCCCCCAGGGCCATCTTGCTGAGCAGGCTTGGAGCTAAGGCCGGATCTGTCATTGGCACTGGGAGCCGTCAGACTGCTCAATAGCTGAGCGCAATGAAAGCAAAGGAAGGAGTGTGTGCTGTGCTGCCTCCCCCTAGAGTGCAGTACCTGGCTCTGTGAGTGAACAACGAAGTACTGAAACTTTTTATAGGGTGCGTGTCTACCTAATTTCAGCTCACTCTGGTCACATGATCCTCTATGTCAGCCAGTGGTAGCTTCAGGGGAGAAGAGAGAGCACTTAACAGCGTGTGTGCGTGCCTGTGTGTGTGTACATGTGTGTGTGTTTGTGTGTGTCTGTGTATGCATGTATATGTGTCTGTGTGTATGTACAGTTGCAAGAAAAAGTATGTGAACTCCTTGGGATTACGTGGAGTTTTGCATGAATTGGGCATAAAATGTGCTCTGAACGTCATCTAAGTCACAACAATAGAAGAACACAGTCTGCTGAACATAATACTACACAAACATTAGATGTTGCCATGGTTTAATTGCACATAACATGTAAACATTCACAGTGCAGGGAGGAAAAAGTATGTGAGGCCCTAGCTTAATGACTTCTCCCAGAGCTAATTGGAGCCAGGAGTGAGCCAACCTTGACTCCAATCAGTGTGATGATATTGGATGTGTTGCTGACAGCTGTCCTGCCCTTAAAAAACACACACCTGTTTTGGGTTTACTGGTTTTAAGAAGCACTGTCTGATGTGAACCATGCCTCGCAGAAAAGAGCTCTCAGAAGACCTACGATCAAGAATTGTTGACTTGCATGAAGCTGGAAAGGGTTACAAAAGTATCTCCAAAAGCCTTGATGTTCATGTGTCCACGGTAAGACAGACTGTCTACAAATAGAGAAAGTTTAGCACTGTTGCTACTCTCCCTAGGCGTGGTCGTCCTGTAAAAATGACTGCAAGAGCACAGCGCAGAATGCTGCATGAGGTAAAGAAGAATCCCAGAGTGTCAGCTAAAGACCTACAGAAATCTCTGGCACATGCTAACATTTTTGTTGACACATCTACAATAAGGAAAACATTAAACAAGAATGGAGTACATGGGAGGACACCACAGAGGAAGCCATTGCTGTCCAAAAAGAATATTGCAGCACGTTTGAAGTTTGAAAAAGAGCACCTGGATGTTCCACAGCACTACTGGCAAAATATACTGTGGACAGATGAAACCAAGATTGAGTTGTTTGGGAAGAACACACAACACTATGTGTGGAGAAAAAAAGGCACAGCACACCAACATCAAAACCTCATCCCCACTGTAAAACATGGCGGAGGGAGCATTATGGTTTGGGGCTGCTTTGCTGCCTCTGGGCCTGGACGGATTGTTGTCATTGATGGGAAAATTAATTCCAGAGTTTATCAAGACATTTTGCAGGAAAACATACGACCATCTGTCCGCCACCTGCTCCGCAGAGGATGGGTGATGCAACAGGACAATGACGCAAAGCATACAAGTAATTCAACAAAACAATGGCTGCAAGAGCACAGAATAGGCCTTCTTGAGTGGCCCAGTCAGAGTCCTGATCTCAACCCGATTGAAATGCTGTGGCATGACCTTAAGAGAGCGATTCACACCAGACATCCCAAGAATATTGCTACACTGAAACAGTTTTGTGAAGAGGAGTGGTCCAAAATTACTTCAGATCATTGTGCAGGTCTGACCTGCAACTACAGGAAACGTTTGGTTGAGGTTATTGCTGCCAAAGGAGGGTCAACCAGTTATTAAGTCCAAAGGTTCACATACTTTTTCCTCCCTGCACTGTGAATGTTTACATGTTATGTGCAATTAAACCATGGCAACATCTAATGTTTGTGTAGTATTATGTTCAGCAGACAGTGTTCTTCTACTGTTGTGACTTAGATGACGTTCAGAGCACATTTTATGCCCAATTCATGCAAAACTCCACGTAATCCCAAAGGGTTCACATACTTTTTCTTGCAACTGTACATGTGTGTATCTGCACATGTGTCTGCGTGTATGTACATGTATGTGTGTGTGTACATGTGTCTGTGTGTGTGTGCGCATGTACATGTGTGTGTGTTTGTGTGTATGTACGTACATGTGTCTGTGTGTACATGTGTGTGTGTGAATGTACATGTGTGTATCTGTACATGTGTCTGTGTGTATGTACATGTGTGTGTGTGTGCGTACATGTGTGTGCATGTGTATGTATCTACGTACATGTGTCTGTGTATGTATGTACATGTGTCTGTGCGTGTGTATTTCTGTGTATGTACATGTATCTGTGTGTATGCGTGTCTGTACATGCCTGTGTGTGTATACATGTGTCTGTATGTGTGTGTGTGTACATGTGTCTCTGTGCGTGTGTGTACATGTTTCTGTGTGTGTGTGTGTGTGTGTGTGTGTACAGGTGTCTCTGTTTGTGTGTGTTTGTTGATGGCGAGTAACTCTTAAGGCCTGGCTAGTAGCTCAGGACTTAAAATTGTAAGCCCTAACCCATTTTACAAATCTCTATTTCATCTTTGGTAGTCTGTTTATGGGCTCTGGGGCATACAGTGGGGATCAAAAGTTTGGGCACCCCAGCTAAAAATGTGTATTAATGTGCATAAAGAAGCCAAGAAAAGATGGAAAAATCTCCAAAAGGCATCACATTACAGATTAGACATTCTTATAATATGTCAACAAAAGTTAGATTTTATTTCCATCATTTACACTTTCAAGATAACAGAAAACAAAAAAATGGCGTCTGCGAAAGTTTGGGCACCCTGCAGAGTTAATATCTTGTACTGCCCCCTTTGACAAGTATCACAGCTTATAAACGCTTTTTGTAGCCAGCCAAGAGTCTTTCTTGTTTGAGGTATCTTTGCCCATTCTTCCTTACAAAAGTCTTCTAGTTCTTTGAGATTTCTGGGCTGTCTGTCACGCACTGCTCTTTTAAGGGCTATCCATAGATTTTCAATTATTTTGAGGTCAGGAGATTGTGAAGGCCATGGCAAAACCTTCAGTTTACGCCTCTTGATGTAATCCCCCGCGGATTTCGAGGTGTGTTTAGGATCATTATCCATTTGTAGAAGCCATCCTCTCTTTAACTTCAGCTTTTTCACAGATGGCATCAAGTTACCATCCAAAATTTGCTGAAATTTTATTGAATCCATTTTTCCTTCTACTCGTGAGATGTTCCCTGTGCCACTGGCTGCAACACAACCCCAAAGCATGATTGATCCAACCCCATGCTTAACAGTTGGACAGAGGTTCTTTTCATTAAATTCTGTGCCCCTTCTTCTCCAAACGTACCTTTGCTCATTCCGGCCAAAAAGTTCAATTTTAACCTCATCGGTCCACAGAACTTGTTTCCAAAATGCATCAGGCTTGTCTATATGTTCATTTGCAAAGTTCAAACGATGATTTTTGTGGTGAGGACGTAGAAGAGGTTTTCTTCTGATCACTCTTCCATGAAGAACATATTTGTACAAGTATCTCTTTATAGTGGAATAGTGTACCACAACTCCAGTGTCTGCCAGATCTTTCTGGAGGGATTGTGCAGTCAAACGTGGGTTTTGAATTGTTTTTCTTACAATCCTGCGAGCTGTTCTGTCTGACATTTTTCTTGGTCTTCCAGATGTTGCTTTAACTTCCACTGTTCCTGATGACTGCCATTTCTTAATTACATTCCGAACAGAGGATATTGACATCTGAAAACGCTTCGCTATCTTCTTATAGCCTTCTCCAGCTTCGTGAGCGTCAACTATTTTCAGTTTCAGTTTTCTAGACAACTGCTTAGAAGAACCCATGGTGCTGATTGTTGGGGAAAGGTCAGATGAGTCTGGGCATTTAAAACCTTTGAGATTGACATCACCTGGTCTTCCCAGACGATGATTGAGAACAATCCATGACACTGGCAGGTCTCAGCTTTGCAAAGGGGGCAGTGCATGCTATAAATTCTGCAGGGTGCCCAAACTTTTGCAGACGCCATTTTTTTGTTTTCTGTTATTTTGAAAGTGTAAATGATGAAAATAAAACCTAATGTCTAATCTGTAATTTGATGCCTTTTGGAGATTTTTCCATCTTTCCTTGGCTTCTTTATGCACATTAATACAAATTTTTAGCTGGGGTGCCCAAACTTTCGATCCCCACTGTATATATATATATATATATATACTCCTAGATTGTGAGCTCGAAAGAGCAGGGCCCTCGAACCCCTCGTGTTTTGCATTGTATTGTTACTGTACTGTCGCATGTTCTGTCTCCCTCTGTAATGTACAGCGCTGAGTGAACTGTTGGCGCTTTATAAATACTGTATAATAATAATAATAATATGCTTGCATATCCAGTTTCCCTATTATTTGATACTATTTAAGCGGTGTGTGGTTCGCGCCGGTGTTCTGGAATGAAAGACACATGTATATATATATATATATATATATATATATATATATACACATTTTTGACGTCCGGACGTTGATCTGTTGACATTGTTTTTCATTTTTATTTTTGTAATTCATGGTAAGGATATTGAGCACCGTGCTCTGCATGAGTACATGAGAAGTATTTTAGTACTTTTTTTGACATCTATACACTTTGTTTACTTTATTAAAGAAACAATACTTTTTTAAAACAAGCCTGTTTGCTTTCTCAGAAACTGCTTTTCCCACCAGGGGGGCTTTACCTCTTGGTAGGGGCGATTCTTTTTTTTTGTATGTTCTTTATGGGTTTAGAAGGCAACACTTAACAAGCGTTTGGGTGGTCAATTCTATTTCTTTGTGTTCCCTCATTTTTTTTTTATAGTTAGTCAAAATAGATGCTAGGAGTTGGGAGGGAGAATTTTGAAGACTGGTTAGGTAAAGCCCGGAATTCTACTTTTAAGGAAAGGTGTAGGAATTGAAAATAAGAAAAAATCTACACTCACCTCCCTGTTGCTGCATCGGTTTGATGCTGCAGCTGTCTCCTTCTGGCTCTAAGCCAGAGAACTGAGTGCTCTCATGACCACTGATTGCTTAGTTCACTGTCTTCCTGGACAGTCACCACTCTCGGCTCTGCCCCTCCAGAGCTCACTGGAGTGCAAGGCTGAGGAGGGGGCAGCAGCAGCTGGCTCCCACTCCCAGTAATACTCTGAGAGGATGAGCCAGCTGTCAGTCAGGCACAGGGGTGGACTGACCATTTGGAAACTCGGGCACTGCCCAAGGGCCCGGGGTCAGTAGAGGGCCCCATGAGATGCCCCTGGTACCTTTTTCATAGGCTTTTTAGAGTTTGGGCAAGGACACAGGGGCCCCATGATCCCCTATTGCCCGGGGGCCCCATGAGTTGTCAGTCCACCCCTGGTCAGGCATCTTGGTGGGACATTATTGCCAGGATCCTTCCAGAGCCTGGAGAAGCTCTGCGACATCAGCCAACAGCAGACTTTAGCCCACTGTTAATTCCGGGTCATAGAAGAGTACAAGTAAGTGACCCAGAAGAGAAGTATGGCCAAAAAAGCTTTGGCTATATTTCTCTTTTAAAGTCCCACCTGATTGACATAGATTAGAAAGCCGCAGGTTTGCTTTTATGTAAATCATAAACAAAAGAGCATGAACAAAGTGTCCACCCACTATCCTAAAGCAAAAACAAACTGCCTCATTAAATGTCAATATCTTCGGTTAGAAAAAGGCAAAGATGCACTTCACAGTATTTTAGTGGAGAGCTTTCTGGTTCCTTTTGGCCGACCTCCCCATAACCTGTATAGCTGTACTGTCTCAAAGCTGTGAGACAAGAACTATTATTAGCCTTATTTTTGGGCAAAGATGATGATAAAACAATAGAATTTGGAGATTAGGCAACTGCAAGAAGATCTGAGCTCTCTTGATTTAACAGAGGAATATTACAATTTCCCCCTACTCTAAATTTCCTATCAAACACTTTCTAAGCAAACAAATGCCATTTACAATGCATTTAGGCCATGGCTTAGCTAGCTTAGACATGAAAGATTAAAAGTCACGTTGAAACACATTAATTGATTTATTACAGGGATCCATGAAAGATATGTTTTGTATACTTGCTTTAGGGTAGTAAATGGCATTAATAGATAATAAAACAGGCAAGCCCAGGAAAAAGCCATGACACTTTAAAGAAAAACTTGTGTTTTCTTATCTGTGTATAAAAACTTGTATACAGCTAGCATCTCAGCATCTAACTTTTTAATAACAGACGATTTAATAAGAATGTCTATGACTTTGTATATTGATAGCAGTACACACAACCACAGGTGTGTAATATTGCTTCTTTTTGGAAATAATTCAAAGAACTTGTTCTGATTATTATACGAGACAGCTATTGCCAGCTAGTGGCATGTGGGCAATGTGTGCTTTTTTTTTTAATTTTCTGTTGTTGGTCGTAGCATCTTTACCTTTGAAATATCTATTTTCTCTGCAGACTTGTTCCAGTCTAGAATTACACAGAAAGAAATAATGAATTTCTAATGTATATATTTAAATAGTTTATTATGGTGAACAAGTGAAACTGAACTCAAAAGTTAAGATTTTCTATGTTATAGGAAATATTTGAATGTTAACTATGGCTAACAGTACCCTTAAAAAAAATTCCTTTTGTCCTAAATACCTCCTACAAAATAGAATTACACAAATATTAATTTTCACAAAGTTTGCTGCTTCTGTGTTTTTAGATCTTTTTGTCAGATGTTACTGTGGTATACTGAAGCATAATTACAAGCATTTCATAAGTGTCAAAGGCTTTTATTGACAATTACATTAAGTTTCTGCAAAGAGTCAATATTTGCAGTGTTGACCCCTCTTTTTCAAGACCTCTGCAATTTGCCCTCGCATGCTGTCAGTCAACTCCTGGGCCACATCTTGACTGATGGCAGCCCATTCTTGAATAATCAATGCTTGGAGTTTGCCATAATTTGTGGGGGGGGGTTTCACCCGCCTCTTGAGGATTGACCACAAGTTCTGAACGGGATTAAGATCTGGGGAATTTTCTGGTCTTGGACCCAAAACTTTGATGTTTTGTTCCCCAAGCCACATAGATATTACTTTTGCCTTATGGCAAGGTGCTCCATCATGCTGGAAAAGGCATTGTTCGTCAACAAACTGTTCCTGGATGGTTGGGAGAAGTTGCACTGCTGCCTCTGACTGCTAGGTCTCAGGAAATTTAGAGTGAGATTAGGTGTCTCACAACTGTGCTGCAAACTGTTCTCCTTGGGGGAGGCCCTGACATGAGGAAGCAATGCTCTGCCATACCAAAATGGTCACCTCCACACAGAGACATAGTGCATAAAAGATCAGCCACAGGGAGACCGCAGGTAATACTTATAACAAGTCCATCGCTCCCAGTCTGCCATTTATTTTTTTCTTACAAATTCTTTATTTAGTAAAGAAGCATCCAACAAACAGCATCCAAATAGGAGCCACAAACAAATTTCGCCAAGCACAGAGAGCTCCACAGGAATTACATGCAATATAGCAACATTTAAGTATACAAGATAGGGAATCAAAAAACAGACCGAGGACTAGAAGGGAAGCCCATTTTAAGAGAACCAAGCTACATTGAGTCTAGAATGCTGTAATGTAGAGAGCACCCCACTGTTCAGAAGGTGACAACACTGAACCTCGTAATCATAACATCATAACACAATATAAGCCAAGAGCTTCTCTTCACTGCTACATGGCTCACATGAGTGCTATAGTGGGAGAGGGGAAGGGTGGTGTTATGCTGGCATTGGCAGGACAGTAGAAAAAGGCTGGGACAGGTTCAGTCTTCAGAACAGATCTCTAGTATGGCTTTGCCCTCTTTGGAATACACAAACATGTTTTAGCGAGTCCACATGTTAAACAAAACATTGCCTGTTTTGGACATAGAATACCAGGTCTTCCAGTATATTTATATCTTCTAACTTGAGGGTCTTTCCATCTCAGAGCGATAAAGGCTTTGGAAGAGTTGAGTAAGTGATGCAGGACCGATTCCTTATTGGTCTTGACTGGCAACTCAGAGAGATGAATGAGAAAAAAGGTGGGGTCCTCTGCCACCAGATAGTCGATATAATTTTGTGTAAGTCTATGCACTTCCTTCCAATAATGTACTAGTTTTGGACAAGACCAAAAGATGTGGAGTAGTGTTCCCCGCTTCTCCCAGCATCTCCAACAGTGATCAGGGGCTTCAGGAAATAAATTTTGGAGAACTGACGATCATCTTGTCGAAAGCTCCCCTGGATGCGTGTGCAAATCCATATTTCAAGGAAAAATGAATGATGTTTTGACTTTGGTCGAGTGTGAAAGTCCCACCAAGATCTGCCATTTATGAAGGCAAGGTACTGCAAAGCCATTGAGCAGGGTAATCAGAAGAGAGTACATCTTGTACCAGTCTGACAATTTTTATTCAGACATAGCTTTCAGAGTTCAGTTCTTCTGCAACATAATGTTTTTCTGTGCTAATTAGTCGTTTTTTAGACCGATGTTCACATATGCACATTAAAGGATTATTGTGGATGCGTTGTGTAGTAGGAGTGATGGGCAATTTACAAACATTACAATAAAACTCTATGTAATACCCGTTTTACTGGAGACCACATTAAGGAAGCAGCAGGCAGGATTTTTTCACCACAACATTAATGCACTTACAGTTTGTGATACAAACAGGACCAAAGGCTTTTGATGTTTTGAGGACAGTTAACTAACCAGCCTCCTCTACAGAGCACCTAATGCTAGAGATACACTGTAAGGTGTAAAACAATACAAATCTTTCTGATCCTATCACATATATACAGTTGTGTCCAAAATTATTCAACCCCCACTGAAATTGAGTGTTTTGGCCAGTTTGACATTGCTTTTGATCATTCAGTCATCTTGCTTACATTTA
Source organism: Staurois parvus (assembly GCF_062004578.1). NCBI lineage: Eukaryota > Metazoa > Chordata > Amphibia > Anura > Ranidae > Staurois > Staurois parvus. The sequence goes on along the minus strand of NW_028318014.1, from coordinate 8,381,189 downwards.
CATTAAAGAGGCACTTGTAGGTCAGACAAATATAACATAACAGTTATAATGAAATAACCACAAATGTCTTTTCTGTGCTCACAGCATTATCAGTTTTATTCAACCCCCAAGTGACATTCAATCTTAGTACTTAGTACAGCATCCTTTTACAGTTATAACAGCTTTTAAACGTGAAGCATAGCTTGACACAAGTGTCTTGCAGCGATCTACGGGTATCTTCGCCCATTCTTCATGGGCAAAGGCCTCCAGTTCAGTCACATTCTTAGGCTTGCGCACTGCAACTGCTTTCTTTAAGTCCCACCAGAGGTTCTCAATCGGATTTAAGTCTGGTGACTGCGATGGCCACTCCAAAATGTTCCAGCCTTTCCTCTGCAACCATGCTCTAGTGGACTTGGAGGTATGCTTGGGATCATTGTCCTGTTGAAAGGTCCAACGTCTCCCAAGCCTCAGGTGTGTGACGGACTGCATCACGTTTCCATCCAATATCTCCTGGTACTGAAGAGAATTCATGGTACCTTGCACACGCTGAAGCTTCCCTGTACCTGCAGAAGCAAAACAGCCCCAAAGCATGATTGACCCTCCACCATGCTTCACAGTAGGCAAGGTGTTCTTTTCATCATAGGCCTTGTTCTTCCTCCTCCAAACATAGCGTTGATCCATGGGCCCAAACAGTTCTAATTTTGTTTCATCAGTCCACAGAACACTATCCCACAACTTTTGTGGTTTGTCCACATGGCTTTTGGCATACTGCAGTCGACTCTTCTTATTCTTTGGAGACAGCAAGGGGGTACGCCTGGGAGTTCTGGCACGGAGGCCTTCATTACGCAGTGTGCGTCTTATTGTCTGGGCTGAAACTTCTGTACCCACATCTGACAAATCTTTTCTCAGTTCCTCAGCAGTCACACGGGGACTTCTCTCCACTCTACGCTTCAGGTAGCGCACAGCAGTCGAAGTCAGCATCTTCTTTCTGCCACGACCAGGTAGCGTTTCAACAGTGCCCTTTGCCTTGAATTTGCGAATGATGCTTCCTAAGGTGTCTCTTGGTATGTTTAACATCTTTGCAATCTTCTTATAGCCATTGCCCTTCCTGTGAAGAGAAATCACCTCTTCTCTTGTCTTCCTGGACCATTCTCTTGCCTTCACCATGTTTGTAACCACACCAGTAAATGTCTAGAAGGAGCTGAGTATCACAGTCATTTTAAAGCTGCCTAATTGGTGCTTATTATGCTTGATTGCTGCTCGGTGACATCCACAGGTGTTTTCAATACCTGATGGAAAGCACCTGTATGAACCTCTGTTCTTCAGAGTGGTAGTCTTTAAGGGGTTGAATAATTGTGGCAATGAAGAAACCACATAAGAACCATTTACTACTGTATTACATAAACAATTGATGTCATTTTAGTTGCATTTGGGTAGTTACAACGTCCTTGTAGGATTTGATTCTGAATACAATTCCAAATGTACACTATAGTCCCTAAACCCCTTTACAGCATTGGGGGTTGAATAATTTTGGACACAACTGTATTGTTATATGCCTAAAGAACAATTTGTGACAGAAGCAGGTAAATTGCTACTAAAACATTTCTGAAAATATTGGAGAGCATTGCCTTTATTGTCTGGCATAGCCCTGAAGACATTGTTTTGATACCTGCCTTTGAGTGGCTCTCCAACATTTGTTTACTTTAAACATGAGTCAGTAACTGCATTACATACAGTATGTCTGACATAGTTTATATTCTGGAAGCAATTTAACAAATTAACCCTGGGCACAAATAATAAAACCCCTCGTTTATAAAATCTGACTTGTCCCTTTTCAATAATTAAAAGGTAAGGTTTAGGTATGACATTTGTTACATAGGTATGTTGGTCCAGCTTCTACCAATGTAAATTTGTATGTAGCTACCATACCTGTGGGATCTCTGTGGAAGCTAGAAATCATTGTAGTAGGCACTATTTATACAGCAGTTACCGCTGGCATCAGATTCTCATGCCAGACTACTGCCCTCCTGCCTACTCAACACAGGAGATTACCAGCTCAGCATGGACATCATTTGGGGAACAATTTGCATTTTCTCAAAGAATGCAAAGCATTTTCTTATTGTACAAGGTGGAGAAGTGGGGCAACCTCCAACTCATCCAATCACAGACTCTCTGAGAACATGCAAAGTGTTCTTCAAATGGTAGCCATGCTGAGTGAGCAACCTCCTGTGTTCAGTAAGCAGGAGGACAGCTGCTTGACACAGGACAACTTTTGTCTAAGTTTCTTTCTAAAGTTTAACAGGGATGGGAATCTGACCTGGTAAACATATTTGATTATGAATGTGATGATATTCTGCAAGAACCATTAAGAATATTGCTCTCCGCCTCTCATTGGCTGACCCAGAGTTTCATTGTGCATAGAACTTACTGAACCCATACATTTCTCCAGAAAATAGGGCTAAGACAGGTCCTCCATTGTTCCAAATGCAGAAATCAAAGGTCTCTACTATACCTGTTTGGAGATGCTCAGAATCTGTGCATTACTAGGAAAAAGCTATAGCTACTAGAGATGAGCGAAGAAATGAAAAATTCGATTCGACTGATTCGGCGAATTCGTGGACAATATTCGATTCGAGTCGAATAAATTCGCTGTGAATTTAACTTAAAAAAGGGTGTTTCTAGGCTTCAGAGAGACTTAATATTAGTGCAGAACACTGTACCTTTAATTTAAATGCCCTTGGAGTCTGCTGGGGAAGAGAAATAATACTGTCTGTCAGTATGACATGCAGATGAGTGCCGTCGATCTTAGAATCACTGCACACTTCACTCCTTTGGCCAGTCACGGGGCCAAAACCAGTGTTTGGAGCCACAGTGTGGCGGTGGAGGCAGCAGCAATGGGAGGCCATACAGCAACCTATGACAAAATGGAAACCAGCAGGAGCGTGAGGAGACCTGAAAGTGGCACATGGCAGAGTGGGAGCAATGGGAGGCGGTACAGGGACCCAGGTCACACTGTGGGCCCAGCAGCAGCGTGACCAGGCGGTACGGGGGCCCATGGCCGATATGGGGCTTGGTGGCACCTATGGAAGGCCTGTAATCTGCCAGCAACCTATGACAAAATGGACAACCGCAGGAGTGTGAGGAGATTTCAAAGTGGCACATGGCAGAGTGGAAGCAATGGGAGGCCGTACAGGGACCCAGGTCACACTGTGGGCTCAGCAGCAGCGTGACCAGGAGGTACGGGGGCCCATGGTCGATATGGGGCCTGGCGGCACCTATGGAAGGCCGCTAATCTGCCAGCAACCTATGACAAAATGGACAACCGCAGGAGTGTGAGGAGATTTCAAAGAGGTACATGGCAGAGTGGAAGCAATGGGAGGCCGTACAGGGACCCAGGTCACACTGTGGGACCAGCATCAGCGTGAACAGGCGGTACGGGGGCCCATGGCCGATTTGACCTCATTCATCCCATAGTCCTGCCGACTCACGAATAGCGTGGCCTCCTCAAAGGGCCTGAGCAAGCGCAGGTGTCACACATGAGCTGACAATGGCTGACATCTAAGTTACACAGGGAGTACCTTTATCCGCTTTTAACATCAGGAAATCTGTGATGGCCTTTAGCTGTTCGTAAAGGCGGTCTAACATATGTAGGGTTGAATTACACCTTGTTGCAACGTCACAGCATGAGGAGTCGGTACGGGGGCCCATGGCAGATTACATGTCTGGCAGCAGCAATGGGAGGCCCGTAATCTGCCAGCACCCTATGTCAAAAAATTTAACACACCAGCAGTGTGAAGAGACCTGAAAGTGGCACATGGCAGCAGAGTGTGGCGATGGAGACAGCAGCAATGGGAGGCCGTACAGGGACCCATGACAGACTCTAGACTTGGCAGCAGCATGAGGAGGCGGTATATAGGGGCCCATGGCAGATTAGGGGCCTGGCAGCAGCTATGTGAGGCCCGTAATCTGCCTGCACCCTATGTCAAAAAATTTAACACACCAGCAGTGTGAAGAGACCTGAAAGTGGCACATGGCAGCAGAGTGTGGCGATGGAGACAGCAGCAATGGGAGGCCGTACAGGGACCCATGAGAGACTCTAGACTTGGCAGCAGCATGAGGAGGCGGTATATAGGGGCCCATGGCAGATTAGGGGCCTGGCAGCAGCTATGTGAGGCCCGTAATCTGCCTGCACCCTATGTCAAAAAATTTAACACACCAGCAGTGTGAAGAGACCTGAAAGTGGCACATGGCAGCAGAGTGTGGCGATGGAGACAGCAGCAATGGGAGGCCGTACAGGGACCCATGAGAGACTCTAGACTTGGCAGCAGCATGAGGAGGCGGTTTATAGGGGCCCATGGCAGATTAGGGGCCTGGCAGCAGCTATGTGAGGCCCGTAATCTGCCTGCACCCTATGTCAAAAAATTTAACACACCAGCAGTGTGAAGGAGACCTGAAAGTGGCACATGGCAGCAGAGTGTGGCGATGGAGACAGCAGCAATGGGAGGCCGTACAGGGACCCATGAGAGACTCTGGACTTGGCAGCAGCATGAGGAGGCGGTATATAGGGGCCCATGGCAGATTAGGGGCCTGGCAGCAGCTATGTGAGGCCCGTAATCTGCCTGCACCCTATGTCAAAAAATTTAACACACCAGCAGTGTGAAGAGACCTGAAAGTGGCACATGGCAGCAGAGTGTGGCGATGGAGACAGCAGCAATGGGAGGCCGTACAGGGACCCATGAGAGACTCTGGACTTGGCAGCAGCATGAGGAGGCGGTATATAGGGGCCCATGGCAGATTAGGGGCCTGGCAGCAGCTATGTGAGGCCCGTTATCTTGCAGCACCCTATGTCAAAAAATTAAACACACCAGCAGTGTGAAGAGACCTGAAAGTGGCACATGGCAGCAGAGTGTGGCGATGGAGACAGCAGCAATGGGAGGCCGTACAGGGACCCATGAGAGACTCTAGACTTGGCAGCAGCATGAGGAGGCGGTTTATAGGGGCCCATGGCAGATTAGGGGCCTGGCAGCAGCTATGTGAGGCCCGTAATCTGCCTGCACCCTATGTCAAAAAATTTAACACACCAGCAGTGTGAAGGAGACCTGAAAGTGGCACATGGCAGCAGAGTGTGGCGATGGAGACAGCAGCAATGGGAGGCCGTACAGGGACCCATGAGAGACTCTGGACTTGGCAGCAGCATGAGGAGGCGGTATATAGGGGCCCATGGCAGATTAGGGGCCTGGCAGCAGCTATGTGAGGCCCATAATCTGCCTGCACCCTATGTCAAAAAATTTAACACACCAGCAGTGTGAAGAGACCTGAAAGTGGCACATGGCAGCAGAGTGTGGCGATGGAGACAGCAGCAATGGGAGGCCGTACAGGGACCCATGAGAGACTCTGGACTTGGCAGCAGCATGAGGAGGCGGTATATAGGGGCCCATGGCAGATTAGGGGCCTGGCAGCAGCTATGTGAGGCCCGTTATCTTGCAGCACCCTATGTCAAAAAATTAAACACACCAGCAGTGTGAAGAGACCTGAAAGTGGCACATGGCAGCAGAGTGTGGCGATGGAGACAGCAGCAATGGGAGGCCGTACAGGGACCCATGAGAGACTCTAGACTTGGCAGCAGCATGAGGAGGCGGTTTATAGGGGCCCATGGCAGATTAGGGGCCTGGCAGCAGCTATGTGAGGCCCGTAATCTGCCTGCACCCTATGTCAAAAAATTTAACACACCAGCAGTGTGAAGGAGACCTGAAAGTGGCACATGGCAGCAGAGTGTGGCGATGGAGACAGCAGCAATGGGAGGCCGTACAGGGACCCATGAGAGACTCTGGACTTGGCAGCAGCATGAGGAGGCGGTATATAGGGGCCCATGGCAGATTAGGGGCCTGGCAGCAGCTATGTGAGGCCCGTAATCTGCCTGCACCCTATGTCAAAAAATTTAACACACCAGCAGTGTGAAGAGACCTGAAAGTGGCACATGGCAGCAGAGTGTGGCGATGGAGACAGCAGCAATGGGAGGCCGTACAGGGACCCATGAGAGACTCTGGACTTGGCAGCAGCATGAGGAGGCGGTATATAGGGGCCCATGGCAGATTAGGGGCCTGGCAGCAGCTATGTGAGGCCCGTAATCTGCCTGCACCCTATGTCAAAAAATTAAACACACCAGCAGTGTGAAGAGACCTGAAAGTGGCACATGGCAGAGTGTGGCGATGGAGACAGCAGCAATGGGAGGCCGTACAGGGACCCATGACAGACTCTAGACTTGGCAGCAGCATGAGGAGGCGGTATATAGGGGCCCATGGCAGATTAGGGGCCTGGCAGCAGCTATGTGAGGCCCGTAATCTGCCTGCACCCTATGTCAAAAAATTTAACACACCAGCAGTGTGAAGAGACCTGAAAGTGGCACATGGCAGCAGAGTGTGGCGATGGAGACAGCAGCAATGGGAGGCCGTACAGGGACCCATGAGAGACTCTAGACTTGGCAGCAGCATGAGGAGGCGGTATATAGGGGCCCATGGCAGATTAGGGGCCTGGCAGCAGCTATGTGAGGCCCGTAATCTGCCTGCACCCTATGTCAAAAAATTTAACACACCAGCAGTGTGAAGAGACCTGAAAGTGGCACATGGCAGCAGAGTGTGGCGATGGAGACAGCAGCAATGGGAGGCCGTACAGGGACCCATGAGAGACTCTAGACTTGGCAGCAGCATGAGGAGGCGGTTTATAGGGGCCCATGGCAGATTAGGGGCCTGGCAGCAGCTATGTGAGGCCCGTAATCTGCCTGCACCCTATGTCAAAAAATTTAACACACCAGCAGTGTGAAGGAGACCTGAAAGTGGCACATGGCAGCAGAGTGTGGCGATGGAGACAGCAGCAATGGGAGGCCGTACAGGGACCCATGAGAGACTCTAGACTTGGCAGCAGCATGAGGAGGCGGTTTATAGGGGCCCATGGCAGATTAGGGGCCTGGCAGCAGCTATGTGAGGCCCGTAATCTGCCTGCACCCTATGTCAAAAAATTTAACACACCAGCAGTGTGAAGGAGACCTGAAAGTGGCACATGGCAGCAGAGTGTGGCGATGGAGACAGCAGCAATGGGAGGCCGTACAGGGACCCATGAGAGACTCTGGACTTGGCAGCAGCATGAGGAGGCGGTATATAGGGGCCCATGGCAGATTAGGGGCCTGGCAGCAGCTATGTGAGGCCCGTAATCTGCCTGCACCCTATGTCAAAAAATTTAACACACCAGCAGTGTGAAGAGACCTGAAAGTGGCACATGGCAGCAGAGTGTGGCGATGGAGACAGCAGCAATGGGAGGCCGTACAGGGACCCATGAGAGACTCTGGACTTGGCAGCAGCATGAGGAGGCGGTATATAGGGGCCCATGGCAGATTAGGGGCCTGGCAGCAGCTATGTGAGGCCCGTTATCTTGCAGCACCCTATGTCAAAAAATTAAACACACCAGCAGTGTGAAGAGACCTGAAAGTGGCACATGGCAGCAGAGTGTGGCGATGGAGACAGCAGCAATGGGAGGCCGTACAGGGACCCATGAGAGACTCTAGACTTGGCAGCAGCATGAGGAGGCGGTTTATAGGGGCCCATGGCAGATTAGGGGCCTGGCAGCAGCTATGTGAGGCCCGTAATCTGCCTGCACCCTATGTCAAAAAATTTAACACACCAGCAGTGTGAAGGAGACCTGAAAGTGGCACATGGCAGCAGAGTGTGGCGATGGAGACAGCAGCAATGGGAGGCCGTACAGGGACCCATGAGAGACTCTGGACTTGGCAGCAGCATGAGGAGGCGGTATATAGGGGCCCATGGCAGATTAGGGGCCTGGCAGCAGCTATGTGAGGCCCGTAATCTGCCTGCACCCTATGTCAAAAAATTTAACACACCAGCAGTGTGAAGAGACCTGAAAGTGGCACATGGCAGCAGAGTGTGGCGATGGAGACAGCAGCAATGGGAGGCCGTACAGGGACCCATGAGAGACTCTGGACTTGGCAGCAGCATGAGGAGGCGGTATATAGGGGCCCATGGCAGATTAGGGGCCTGGCAGCAGCTATGTGAGGCCCGTAATCTGCCTGCACCCTATGTCAAAAAATTTAACACACCAGCAGTGTGAAGAGACCTGAAAGTGGCACATGGCAGCAGAGTGTGGCGATGGAGACAGCAGCAATGGGAGGCCGTACAGGGACCCATGAGAGACTCTAGACTTGGCAGCAGCATGAGGAGGCGGTATATAGGGGACCATGGCAGATTAGGGGCCTGGCAGCAGCTATGTGAGGCCCGTAATCTGCCTGCACCCTATGTCAAAAAATTTAACACACCAGCAGTGTGAAGAGACCTGAAAGTGGCACATGGCAGCAGAGTGTGGCGATGGAGACAGCAGCAATGGGAGGCCGTACAGGGACCCATGAGAGACTCTAGACTTGGCAGCAGCATGAGGAGGCGGTTTATAGGGGCCCATGGCAGATTAGGGGCCTGGCAGCAGCTATGTGAGGCCCGTAATCTGCCTGCACCCTATGTCAAAAAATTTAACACACCAGCAGTGTGAAGGAGACCTGAAAGTGGCACATGGCAGCAGAGTGTGGCGATGGAGACAGCAGCAATGGGAGGCCGTACAGGGACCCATGAGAGACTCTAGACTTGGCAGCAGCATGAGGAGGCGGTTTATAGGGGCCCATGGCAGATTAGGGGCCTGGCAGCAGCTATGTGAGGCCCGTAATCTGCCTGCACCCTATGTCAAAAAATTTAACACACCAGCAGTGTGAAGGAGACCTGAAAGTGGCACATGGCAGCAGAGTGTGGCGATGGAGACAGCAGCAATGGGAGGCCGTACAGGGACCCATGAGAGACTCTGGACTTGGCAGCAGCATGAGGAGGCGGTATATAGGGGCCCATGGCAGATTAGGGGCCTGGCAGCAGCTATGTGAGGCCCGTAATCTGCCTGCACCCTATGTCAAAAAATTTAACACACCAGCAGTGTGAAGAGACCTGAAAGTGGCACATGGCAGCAGAGTGTGGCGATGGAGACAGCAGCAATGGGAGGCCGTACAGGGACCCATGAGAGACTCTAGACTTGGCAGCAGCATGAGGAGGCGGTTTATAGGGGCCCATGGCAGATTAGGGGCCTGGCAGCAGCTATGTGAGGCCCGTAATCTGCCTGCACCCTATGTCAAAAAATTTAACACACCAGCAGTGTGAAGGAGACCTGAAAGTGGCACATGGCAGCAGAGTGTGGCGATGGAGACAGCAGCAATGGGAGGCCGTACAGGGACCCATGAGAGACTCTGGACTTGGCAGCAGCATGAGGAGGCGGTATATAGGGGCCCATGGCAGATTAGGGGCCTGGCAGCAGCTATGTGAGGCCCGTAATCTGCCTGCACCCTATGTCAAAAAATTTAACACACCAGCAGTGTGAAGAGACCTGAAAGTGGCACATGGCAGCAGAGTGTGGCGATGGAGACAGCAGCAATGGGAGGCCGTACAGGGACCCATGAGAGACTCTGGACTTGGCAGCAGCATGAGGAGGCGGTATATAGGGGCCCATGGCAGATTAGGGGCCTGGCAGCAGCTATGTGAGGCCCGTAATCTGCCTGCACCCTATGTCAAAAAATTAAACACACCAGCAGTGTGAAGAGACCTGAAAGTGGCACATGGCAGCAGAGTGTGGCGATGGAGACAGCAGCAATGGGAGGCCGTACAGGGACCCATGAGAGACTCTAGACTTGGCAGCAGCATGAGGAGGCGGTTTATAGGGGCCCATGGCAGATTAGGGGCCTGGCAGCAGCTATGTGAGGCCCGTAATCTGCCTGCACCCTATGTCAAAAAATTTAACACACCAGCAGTGTGAAGGAGACCTGAAAGTGGCACATGGCAGCAGAGTGTGGCGATGGAGACAGCAGCAATGGGAGGCCGTACAGGGACCCATGAGAGACTCTGGACTTGGCAGCAGCATGAGGAGGCGGTATATAGGGGCCCATGGCAGATTAGGGGCCTGGCAGCAGCTATGTGAGGCCCGTAATCTGCCTGCACCCTATGTCAAAAAATTTAACACACCAGCAGTGTGAAGAGACCTGAAAGTGGCACATGGCAGCAGAGTGTGGCGATGGAGACAGCAGCAATGGGAGGCCGTACAGGGACCCATGAGAGACTCTGGACTTGGCAGCAGCATGAGGAGGCGGTATATAGGGGCCCATGGCAGATTAGGGGCCTGGCAGCAGCTATGTGAGGCCCGTAATCTGCCTGCACCCTATGTCAAAAAATTAAACACACCAGCAGTGTGAAGAGACCTGAAAGTGGCACATGGCAGAGTGTGGCGATGGAGACAGCAGCAATGGGAGGCCGTACAGGGACCCATGACAGACTCTAGACTTGGCAGCAGCATGAGGAGGCGGTATATAGGGGCCCATGGCAGATTAGGGGCCTGGCAGCAGCTATGTGAGGCCCGTAATCTGCCTGCACCCTATGTCAAAAAATTTAACACACCAGCAGTGTGAAGAGACCTGAAAGTGGCACATGGCAGCAGAGTGTGGCGATGGAGACAGCAGCAATGGGAGGCCGTACAGGGACCCATGAGAGACTCTAGACTTGGCAGCAGCATGAGGAGGCGGTATATAGGGGCCCATGGCAGATTAGGGGCCTGGCAGCAGCTATGTGAGGCCCGTAATCTGCCTGCACCCTATGTCAAAAAATTTAACACACCAGCAGTGTGAAGAGACCTGAAAGTGGCACATGGCAGCAGAGTGTGGCGATGGAGACAGCAGCAATGGGAGGCCGTACAGGGACCCATGAGAGACTCTGGACTTGGCAGCAGCATGAGGAGGCGGTATATAGGGGCCCATGGCAGATTAGGGGCCTGGCAGCAGCTATGTGAGGCCCGTAATCTGCCTGCACCCTATGTCAAAAAATTTAACACACCAGCAGTGTGAAGGAGACCTGAAAGTGGCACATGGCAGCAGAGTGTGGCGATGGAGACAGCAGCAATGGGAGGCCGTACAGGGACCCATGAGAGACTCTGGACTTGGCAGCAGCATGAGGAGGCGGTATATAGGGGCCCATGGCAGATTAGGGGCCTGGCAGCAGCTATGTGAGGCCCGTAATCTGCCTGCACCCTATGTCAAAAAATTTAACACACCAGCAGTGTGAAGAGACCTGAAAGTGGCACATGGCAGCAGAGTGTGGCGATGGAGACAGCAGCAATGGGAGGCCGTACAGGGACCCATGAGAGACTCTGGACTTGGCAGCAGCATGAGGAGGCGGTATATAGGGGCCCATGGCAGATTAGGGGCCTGGCAGCAGCTATGTGAGGCCCGTAATCTGCCTGCACCCTATGTCAAAAAATTTAACACACCAGCAGTGTGAAGAGACCTGAAAGTGGCACATGGCAGCAGAGTGTGGCGATGGAGACAGCAGCAATGGGAGGCCGTACAGGGACCCATGAGAGACTCTAGACTTGGCAGCAGCATGAGGAGGCGGTTTATAGGGGCCCATGGCAGATTAGGGGCCTGGCAGCAGCTATGTGAGGCCCGTAATCTGCCTGCACCCTATGTCAAAAAATTTAACACACCAGCAGTGTGAAGGAGACCTGAAAGTGGCACATGGCAGCAGAGTGTGGCGATGGAGACAGCAGCAATGGGAGGCCGTACAGGGACCCATGAGAGACTCTGGACTTGGCAGCAGCATGAGGAGGCGGTATATAGGGGCCCATGGCAGATTAGGGGCCTGGCAGCAGCTATGTGAGGCCCGTAATCTGCCTGCACCCTATGTCAAAAAATTTAACACACCAGCAGTGTGAAGAGACCTGAAAGTGGCACATGGCAGCAGAGTGTGGCGATGGAGACAGCAGCAATGGGAGGCCGTACAGGGACCCATGAGAGACTCTGGACTTGGCAGCAGCATGAGGAGGCGGTATATAGGGGCCCATGGCAGATTAGGGGCCTGGCAGCAGCTATGTGAGGCCCGTAATCTGCCTGCACCCTATGTCAAAAAATTAAACACACCAGCAGTGTGAAGAGACCTGAAAGTGGCACATGGCAGAGTGTGGCGATGGAGACAGCAGCAATGGGAGGCCGGTACAGGGACCCATGACAGACTCTAGACTTGGCAGCAGCATGAGGAGGCGGTATATAGGGGCCCATGGCAGATTAGGGGCCTGGCAGCAGCTATGTGAGGCCCGTAATCTGCCTGCACCCTATGTCAAAAAATTTAACACACCAGCAGTGTGAAGAGACCTGAAAGTGGCACATGGCAGCAGAGTGTGGCGATGGAGACAGCAGCAATGGGAGGCCGTACAGGGACCCATGAGAGACTCTAGACTTGGCAGCAGCATGAGGAGGCGGTATATAGGGGCCCATGGCAGATTAGGGGCCTGGCAGCAGCTATGTGAGGCCCGTAATCTGCCTGCACCCTATGTCAAAAAATTTAACACACCAGCAGTGTGAAGGAGACCTGAAAGTGGCACATGGCAGCAGAGTGTGGCGATGGAGACAGCAGCAATGGGAGGCCGTACAGGGACCCATGAGAGACTCTGGACTTGGCAGCAGCATGAGGAGGCGGTATATAGGGGCCCATGGCAGATTAGGGGCCTGGCAGCAGCTATGTGAGGCCCGTAATCTGCCTGCACCCTATGTCAAAAAATTTAACACACCAGCAGTGTGAAGAGACCTGAAAGTGGCACATGGCAGCAGAGTGTGGCGATGGAGACAGCAGCAATGGGAGGCCGTACAGGGACCCATGAGAGACTCTGGACTTGGCAGCAGCATGAGGAGGCGGTATATAGGGGCCCATGGCAGATTAGGGGCCTGGCAGCAGCTATGTGAGGCCCGTAATCTGCCTGCACCCTATGTCAAAAAATTAAACACACCAGCAGTGTGAAGAGACCTGAAAGTGGCACATGGCAGAGTGTGGCGATGGAGACAGCAGCAATGGGAGGCCGTACAGGGACCCATGACAGACTCTAGACTTGGCAGCAGCATGAGGAGGCGGTATATAGGGGCCCATGGCAGATTAGGGGCCTGGCAGCAGCTATGTGAGGCCCGTAATCTGCCTGCACCCTATGTCAAAAAATTTAACACACCAGCAGTGTGAAGAGACCTGAAAGTGGCACATGGCAGCAGAGTGTGGCGATGGAGACAGCAGCAATGGGAGGCCGTACAGGGACCCATGAGAGACTCTAGACTTGGCAGCAGCATGAGGAGGCGGTATATAGGGGCCCATGGCAGATTAGGGGCCTGGCAGCAGCTATGTGAGGCCCGTAATCTGCCTGCACCCTATGTCAAAAAATTTAACACACCAGCAGTGTGAAGAGACCTGAAAGTGGCACATGGCAGCAGAGTGTGGCGATGGAGACAGCAGCAATGGGAGGCCGTACAGGGACCCATGAGAGACTCTAGACTTGGCAGCAGCATGAGGAGGCGGTTTATAGGGGCCCATGGCAGATTAGGGGCCTGGCAGCAGCTATGTGAGGCCCGTAATCTGCCTGCACCCTATGTCAAAAAATTTAACACACCAGCAGTGTGAAGGAGACCTGAAAGTGGCACATGGCAGCAGAGTGTGGCGATGGAGACAGCAGCAATGGGAGGCCGTACAGGGACCCATGAGAGACTCTGGACCTAGCAGCAGCATGAGGAGGCGGTATATAGGGGCCTATGGCAGATTAGGGGCCTGGCAGCAGCTATAGGAGGCCCGTAATCTGCCAGCACCCTATGTCAAAAAATTAAACACACCAGCAGTGTGAGGAGACCTGAAAGTGGCACATGTTTGAGGCATGATTCATGGCGGATTTAGTCAGTTGTGTCAGGAACTGGTGGTTTGAAATCCAGACTAATCCACGCCTGATTCATTTTCACAAACGTGAGTCTCTCCACACTTTGGGTGGACAGTCGTGTCCTCCGCGGAGTTACAATACCTCCTGCCGCACTAAACACGCGCTCCGATGCCACGCTACTGGCCGGGCATGACAGCCTTTCAAGGGCAAATTCAGCTAGTTGGGGCCAAAGGTCAAGTTTCGTTGCCCAGTAGTCAAGGGGATTGTCTACCTCGGTTGGCAGGGTGCTGTCCAAGTAGGCCCAAGCCTGTTGTTTGAGCTCCTGCTCCAGGTCCACCTGATGCTGCTGCTGCTGCTGCGGCTGGTTAGTAGTTTCCTCACTGCGCTGGTGAAGAAAGCTACTCATCATCGACTGCAGACTGAGGCAGCCACTGCTGGTGGAGCTGCCACTGCTCCTACCACCCCACCCCTCCCCTGCTGCCATGCCAGCGGAACGCGAGCGCACAGGGCCCACAGTGTCTGAGGATGGACGTTGGCGCACAAAGGCAGAGACCAACTGACTACATAGGTGGTTTTTATAGTACGTAATTTTGGCCTCCCTCTCAGCAGGTGTGAAAAAGGCCACCATTTTGGACCGGTAGCGAGGGTCCAACAAGGTGGACAGCCAAAAGTCATCCCTCTGTCTGATGGTTATTATTCGGCTGTCGCTACGCAAGCAACCGAGCATGCTATGGGCCATTTGTGCCAAGGAATGCGAGGGACTCCCTGCCTCCATCTCCACAGCATACTGCCACGGTGCGTCTGGGTCCTCTGTCTCCTCCTCCTCCTCCTCTACCAGATGCTCCTGCTCCTCCACTCCTGTCCGCTGAGTGGAAAAACCACCCATTTCACTCAATAATGCACCGTCGGGTGCGTGCTCGCAAACTGTTGTCTCTTGGATACGGATTCCAAGAAAGACTGTTGACGGAATCCGAGAAGAGGAGTAGCAGGAGAAGGAGCATCTGAACGAGCGGAAGATGCCAACGAGCGACAACTCCCCTCAGCAGAGGTGTTGGAGCCTTGACTGGCTGATAGAGGGCGATTGACGACGTCGGGTGACGGAGCAAGTAACGGAGCGGGTGATGGAGCGGGGGCTGGGGCAGGCAGAACCGCCGTATGTTTATCACGGTTTTCCCAGGCCACCGAATGGTGACGCTGCATATGCTGACGCAACGCTGTAGTCCCAACATGGGCCCCCTGGCCACGCTTGCATTTCTGGCCACATAGTCGACATACGGCTACGTTTACTTCCTCGGGCGGCTTGAGGAAAAATTGCCACACCACCGAGTAGGAAACTTTGCCCCCGCTACTCTTCACTGGCTGACTGCTACTTCCTCCGTGCGCACCGGCACCACTACTGGCCGTGGTGGTAGGCTGCAGTGGAGCTGGTGCTCTACTCCGTGGACGTTTGGCTCCACTGACACTGATGCGACCCTGCTGCTGTCTCCTGGGCAACCCACCGACTGTTTTGCTCGCTGCCAAGCTGCCACCCTCTTCTCCTGATGATGCGGAAGAAATTGCCTGATGACGACGAGGCTGCCAAGTGCGATCAACCTCCTCATCATCAAGTAGGGTCTCCGCCTCACTACTAGCCCCCTCGGCTGCGTCTGGGTCAGGAGACAGACCTGTCTCTAGACCGGCTACCGAGCCACTCTCCTCGCCAGTACTTGTTCGCTTGGCTGCTGAAAAGGCCGATGTCTCCCCCCGTTCCTGACCGCCCTCTGTTAGCTCTTCCTCACTGTACAGTGGGGCTGAGCCCACAGCATGCGATACTTCGCTTGGTGAGGGAACAGCAAAGGACAGGGGCAGGTAGAGGACACGTGATTTCAGTGGGCTTGCTCCCGGGCCATGCCAACTAACGGTTGTGTCTGACGTACCCACCGACCGTTGGCTGTAGGTGTCAGAGGTGACCTGGGAAGAGGAAGACGACCGAGCCAACCAATCAATGACGGCAGGGTTGTCGGTGGAGACACGACCGCTGGATGACACCGGGAGCACTGGCCTCTGGCTGCGAATACTGCTGCCTCGACCCCTTCCTCTGCTGCCACGTCTGCTCGCTCCTAAAACATTGCCTCCTCTGCCACTCCTCTGCATGTTGTCTGACATACTATTTAATTCAACGATTAGGTGTCCCTGAGTAACAATTCTCTGGCACTCAGTAACAATTCTGTCTGTCCCTGAGTATGAATTCTGTGGCCCTGAGTAACAATTCTGTGTCTGTGCGAGTAACAATTCTGTGTCTGTGCGAGTAACAATTCTGTGTCTGTGCAAGTAACAATTTTGTGTCTGTGCGAGTAACAATTCTCTGGCACTCAGTAACAATTCTGTCTGTCCCTGAGTAACAATTCTCTGGCACTCAGTAACAATTCTGTCTGTCCCTGAGTAACAATTCTCTGGCACTCAGTAACAATTCTGTCTGTCCCTGAGTATGAATTCTGTGGCCCTGAGTAACAATTCTGTGTCTGTGCGAGTAACAATTCTGTGTCTGTGCAAGTAACAATTTTGTGTCTGTGCGAGTAACAATTCTCTGGCACTCAGTAACAATTCTGTCTGTCCCTGAGTAACAATTCTCTGGCACTCAGTAACAATTCTGTCTGTCCCTGAGTAACAATTCTCTGGCACTCAGTAACAATTCTGTCTGTCCCTGAGTAACAATTCTCTGGCACTCAGTAACAATTCTGTGTCTGTGCGAGTAACAATTCTGTGTCTGTGCAAGTAACAATTTTGTGTCTGTGCGAGTAACAATTCTCTGGCACTCAGTAACAATTCTGTCTGTCCCT
This sequence comes from Staurois parvus, assembly GCF_062004578.1. Lineage (NCBI taxonomy): Eukaryota > Metazoa > Chordata > Amphibia > Anura > Ranidae > Staurois > Staurois parvus. The sequence goes on along the minus strand of NW_028318014.1, from coordinate 8,364,627 downwards.
GAGTAACAATTCTCTGGCACTCAGTAACAATTCTGTCTGTCCCTGAGTAACAATTCTCTGGCACTCAGTAACAATTCTGTCTGTCCCTGAGTATGAATTCTGTGGCCCTGAGTAACAATTCTGTGTCTGTGCGAGTAACAATTCTGTGTCTGTGCAAGTAACAATTTTGTGTCTGTGCGAGTAACAATTCTCTGGCACTCAGTAACAATTCTGTCTGTCCCTGAGTAACAATTCTCTGGCACTCAGTAACAATTCTGTCTGTCCCTGAGTAACAATTCTCTGGCACTCAGTAACAATTCTGTCTGTCCCTGAGTAACAATTCTCTGGCACTCAGTAACAATTCTGTCTGTCCCTGAGTATGAATTCTGTGGCCCTGAGTAACAATTCTGTGTCTGTGCGAGTAACAATTCTGTGTCTGTGCAAGTAACAATTTTGTGTCTGTGCGAGTAACAATTCTCTGGCACTCAGTAACAATTCTGTCTGTCCCTGAGTAACAATTCTCTGGCACTCAGTAACAATTCTGTCTGTCCCTGAGTAACAATTCTCTGGCACTCAGTAACAATTCTGTCTGTCCCTGAGTATGAATTCTGTGGCCCTGAGTAACAATTCTGTGTCTGTGCGAGTAACAATTCTGTGTCTGTGCAAGTAACAATTTTGTGTCTGTGCGAGTAACAATTCTCTGGCACTCAGTAACAATTCTGTCTGTCCCTGAGTAACAATTCTCTGGCACTCAGTAACAATTCTGTCTGTCCCTGAGTAACAATTCTCTGGCACTCAGTAACAATTCTGTCTGTCCCTGAGTAACAATTCTCTGGCACTCAGTAACAATTCTGTCTGTCCCTGAGTAACAATTCTCTGGCACTCAGTAACAATTCTGTGTCTGTGCGAGTAACAATTCTGTGTCTGTGCAAGTAACAATTTTGTGTCTGTGCGAGTAACAATTCTCTGGCACTCAGTAACAATTCTGTCTGTCCCTGAGTAACAATTCTCTGGCACTCAGTAACAATTCTGTCTGTCCCTGAGTAACAATTCTCTGGCACTCAGTAACAATTCTGTCTGTCCCTGAGTAACAATTCTGTCTGTCCCTGAGAATGAATTCTGTGGCCCTGAGTAAGAATTCTCTGGCACTCAGTAACAATTCTGTCTGTCCCTGAGTAACAATTCTCTGGCACTCAGTAACAATTCTGTCTGTCCCTGAGTAAAAATTCTGTGGCCCTAATAACGTTTCTGTGGCCCTAAGTAACAATTCTCTGGCACTGAGTGAAAATTCTGTCTGTCCCTGAGTATGAATTCTGTGGCCCTAACTAGCGTTTCTTTGTCCCTAAATAACGATTCTGTGGCCCTCATTAACAAGTCTGTGTCCCTGAGTAATGGTTCTCTGTCCCTAAGTAACTTCTCTCTGTCCCCAATTCTCGTTTCTGTGGCCCTAACTCTGTCCCTGTCCCTAGTACAGAGCGGTCTGCCTCTGTTCAATGACTGCAGGCAAATGAAGATTTCCAAAATGGCCGCTATATATACCTCGACCATTACACAGTGCTGGCTGGCTGGCTGCTGATTGGCTGATGCGATCACATGTCGTTGAGGAATGCATTATGGGGCAGCGCGCCTTGTCTGCGCGCCTTCCCCGACATCCCCGCTCCGTCGCCGCACATGTCAGCCGCCATTTTCGGAAAAATTTCGATTCGCGCGTCCGAATTAGGCTGTTTTTCGGATTCGGCACGAATCAAAATTTTTCCGATATTCGACTCGAATTCCACTTCGGATACTTCGATTCGCTCATCTCTAATAGCTACTTTCAATTCTGTTTTTTAATCTACATTGACCATTGGGATCTTTTGATTCCTCTCTACTAAACAGTCATACCTCCCTGACACTTTCTAGAAAGTTATTTATAGCACGTAGAATGGTTTATTGAAGTGGATATCTAATCCTCCTCCAACTTTGGAACACATGAATGCTGAAATGGAATTATTGCTCTTCCAAAAACACCTATCACTCTAGAGGTTCAGCCTATAAACTCTCACTACTATGGTCTTGCTAGTGATTCAAATAGTAATATTCAAATGAGCGCTATTAAAATATATAAATGAATAAAACAATATAATAAAGCAGCTTGCAAAAGAAAAAAACCTCTAAATCCTTAAAAGTAACTATATCAAAATTGCAGCGCTAAAATAGTAATAATAATATCAAATGGCAATATAAAGTGATAAGTGAAACAGCGCTACCAAGGAGCGCAATAAAGTGAAAAATAGTGCGTCGTCCTATATGGACGAATACCAGTGACATAAACGCACAGTAGAAATGTATGGTAGTCCACACAAGTTCTTCCTTAGATATGTGCTTATATCATCCAGTGTGCGCGGATAATTAGCAGCTCCTTCACCGATTCAGATAAATATGGTGCTCGTGACTCCTTATTGGTAAGGAAAAAGAGGTGTGCTTGCACTCACCGGACGCACAACCAAATTGTGCATGTAGTAAAGGTATTCTGTAGGGCACTAGTGGTCATCTAGGAACTGATGGGGATATGGTACTTCTCAGGTACTCGCTACACCCTTAACCGGACTTCAGACTTCTCCGTAGGACCCTCACAGCAAAAAAGACAGCTCCTCAGTGTAAACTCCACCTGGTTTCACAGCAACTTAGTAAAGCCGGATCTCCACCTTATAGCAGCTCCAGGAATAAGCCACCAGAAAAAAGCTAATATGGTGTAGTATTTTTTATTATAGCCAATAGCAAACAGCATATGGTTCAATAGCTGTCAAAACCATATAACAGGTCTAATTCAGCATGTAAATGAAAACCAGCATAAGCATGAGTGTATACATATGCTAAAACAATCAGGCATTCATGCTGAAAGGCAAATCTGAAAGTACTTCCCAAAATTTCAATGTAGAGCAAAAATGGCTGCCAGCCTAACACATGGACCTGGCAGTGTGTGACGTCAGTGTGGCGAGCTCGTCCCTTGACGTGTTTCGTGCACCAGCACGTTGTCAAAAGGGATAGCTCGCCGCCGACGTCCACCACTATAAACAGCCCTCGGTTGAGCATTGTATGTGTATAATATATCTTGATAATAATTGTATTTTCTTGCACCAATAGTGATACTCTTTCTTTTGCTTAATCTGAGTATACTTTTTTATCACAAAAACTTTGATAAAAATTCCTCAACACTTACAGTACTTCACCTCTTCATAGAAACGAGCAGACACTAGATGTATCAAACCTCACTGCACAAACAGTCCTCTCAGATGCTAAGCATTTCTCTTCATCATCCAACAAAAAAATATAAAATATAAAATGTCCAGTCGGGTTTGAATTAATAAACACAGTCTTCTACTACTGAAAAATGTGGCAACAAACATAAATAGTTAAAAGAAAACATTTCTTATCTACTTCAGCAAAGCAGCAAAACAGTCCATTCTAAGTGACAGACAACATCTCTCCCTTATGTTTCCCATATTCCAGAGTTCAACCAGTTTGCAAAAACCAGGTGGTTTTCTTTGTTTTCTTAACTCTCGTATTTTCAAGAGTAATTATCTCCAAACTCATGAGTTATGATGCAGCATCATTTATGGCCTATTTTGCAAGGAGAAAACCAACCTCTACTTCGCATTAGCCCTAGCCCTTGGTCCTTATATAAACTTTCATGCGAGAGAATAAGTGACAGGCCTTTTACCTGGTACCCAAAGGGTGGGACTTAGACTTAAGGATCCTAACATCCTGTTTAACCCTCCCCTACTCTATCCAAAATTTTAAAAAACAATTGCCTTATGACCAAGGCCTCTGTAGGAGGCTGAAACATGTCAATATGTACTGGAATTTATTAATTTTTAATTGATGGATTAAATAAATTTGTATCTTTATATTTTTGAGAAGCTCTGGTGTCAGATTTTCACTTCTACATTGGATACCACAATGCTATAGTACTGCGGTTATCCAGGCACGCTCCTCTCTATCCCATCCTGATGATTGCTGTGGGCTGTTGGGGTTGCAGCATTATTTTCATTGCTATATAAATTGCCTATGCATACACAATATATGTATTTTCCAAACATCATTACAGGTGTTAATTCCAAAACATTAACAATAACATATAAAGCCATTTATAACTCTGCCCCCAATGACATCACCAATCTTGTCTCCAAATATCACCCAAATCGTCCTCTCTGCTCCTCCAAAGACCTCCTGCTCTCTAGCTTCCTTGTCTCCTCCTCCCATGCTTGTCTGCAGGACTTTTCCAGAGCCTCCCGCATGCTCTGCAACTCTCTACCCCAATCTACCTGACTATTGCCTACTGTGCCAACTTTTAGGTGATCTCTGAAAACCTATCTCTTCTTGAAAGCCTATCCTGCCTTCAGCTAATAACCAAATCTTCTATTTCTCTCATCAGTTTGTCCCCCACAGTTATTACCTTTGTACCACTAGCACCTCCTTCTTAGATTGCAAGCTCCAAGGAGTAGGACACTCCTAACTCTCTTGTATTGAACTGTATCATTGCTATATTGTCACCCTTTATATTGTAAAGCGCTGACCAAACTGTTGGCACTGTATATATCCTGTATAATAATAATAATAATGCCTTTAGACACATTTGACATATTCTGTAACTTTGTGTTGCCTGTTATATATATGTAGCTCTCTCACCTTAGTGCTAATCTCCTCTCCAACACTTTTAACCCCACTAAGGAGATTGTTTGGGGAACCTAACAAAATTTTCACAAATAGACAGCTTCAGTGTATGCCTAAAAATGATACTTCATGATTTGTCCTCCAGTGGCTTGTTTATTGCTGGAGAACAGGTGTTCAACCTCCTGAGAAATGCAACTGTTATGCATATCATTTTGATGGAGTCTCTACAGCCAACTGCAATTATCACAAGGATAGATGAGGTGAATCGAAGACTGTTTGACAGTGTTACAGAAATGCAAAGCCTTTTAAATACCTGTTTAGAAAAACATGAAGAAGGGATCATCTTTGCTAAAATTGTATCAGTGTTTGTTAATATGTAAAAATATGTCTCTGTATATAATTATATACAGTATGTACACAGGGGCCACCAATTGTGCTTATGGCACATGCAGGCTCTGCTTCATGTTTAGGTGAGCTACCTAATGGTTTTGCATTACTGCTCCTTCATACAATGTAAGTTAGCTGATGCATTGACAACAGAGCATTTGCAATGTGGCTTATATCTTTTTTTAACTGTTATTAGTAGAGATTATGATTCAGTGAATTTATTAATAATCACACAAAGCCTGTTCAGCACACAGTCTTTGTTGCCTTTTTGCCTTTTTGTTCATGCTTCTTGTCTTGTTGTACATGTTAAAACCCAACTCCAGCCATAATGTTTTTTAGTTTTGGACAGAGTAGACAGGATAGGGAAGGGTTAGAGCCACTGTTAGGTTTTTATTGCTGTTTGTATCCCTTTTAGGGAGATTTACCCTTTAACAGCTGGGATAATGGTAGGAAAACAATACATTTTTATTGAGTGGGGAAAGGGTTAGAACTTTTATGTTCAATGTATTAGTTGATGTATGTGCCTAGCTGTCCTGATGACTCTCTGTATATTTTGTACAGTACATTGTTATTAAGTTTTACAGATAATAAGATAAAAATATCATTACTGTCAAGTTTACGAATGTATGAGCCAGATATATAAGGGATCATAAATAAGAAAATGGGAAGATTTCTTTGGAGTGAAAAGTTAGTAAGTAAGTGAAAAGGGGCATTGGTTAGTGGGATGAAAGGGGAGTCCAGAAATGAGAATGGGGATTCTTAATGACCCACCCCCAGTCCTTGTATGGGCATCATGGGGACAAGCAGTAAAGGAGAATCGACCCACTCTATTAAAACTAAATAGAAAAAAAAATTGCTGGAGGAGGGGTGACCTTATTACTATTAACAAAATGAAAGTGAAAACTAAACTGGTTACATTCCTGAGGACATTTTATTTGATATGAAAGTGAAAGTGAAAAATAAACTGGTTACATTCCTGAGGACATTGTATTTGATATTTGATCAAGTGTATTCACTTTAGACATCCAAACAGATTTGAAATACAATTTTAATTTTATAATTTGTAGGTAAAATGACTCTATTGCCTGTAATAATAATAAATAAGAAATTACCATATTAGTGTATAATATTAGATGGTGGAAGGGCCAGAAGATTACTAGGCTTTCTAAACCTGGAACATGTACAGAAGTTTTTATATCAATTATATGTAACACCAGATAATTTTGCATTAACTTACAGCTACTACTGAAGTGTTCCATTGCTGTAAAACAGTGAGGAATACAATATACACATGAAGGACATTTTGCATTGTTAAAAAGTTATTTGCACAGCTTGATCCTGCTGACTAATGCATAACAGATACAACTAACACAGCTCTCATCATTGATTGGCTATTCCGAAACTTTGTTGTTACCATTAGCGTTTTTGGAGATGCATTGTTAAAGGAATTATTGGTATCAGCATCAAAGTTATGAGTGCTTTGTTCCTAGGTAACATTTAATTTTCTGTAGTCTTTTATAGTTATGCCAGTTTGGTTTGGACATTGTACTTTTTGTTGACTACATTCTTTAGACATATTTGGTACAGAAAAGATCAATTTCAAATTAGCGAGAAAATGTTACATTTTTCTATATGCTTGATTTATGAGCCAGGGGTGAGATTTTACTGAACAAATAAAAAAAATACAAACATATGCAGGGGAAATAAAAAAGGATTTTCCTTGCACATTATAAGATGACATGAATATGACTTTACTTGTTCAATTAGCTGAGTGAGTGTCAATGTAAAAAATGCACAACTAAATTTTGTATCTTTTCTGTAGTTCTTATTTAGGATTGTGGGTTCCCATTATTACTATATGCTTTTTAAGTTTATCTCTTGCTTATTTACAGATTTAACTGTCCAGATGAGAAAATGCAGTAAATGTAGTAACATGACCTGCAGATATTCTGAGCTGAATGTTACTGTGGTATATTTAAAGTTTTATAAAAGTTTTAAACAAAAGCTTTATCCCAATTCAGTTCATCTCAAGTACTTCTTAATAGTAAGGGGAGATGTTATTTTTCGTAATATTTTCCTCCTTTCCTCAATATAGGAAACATGGGTTAGCTAGATGCTCTTGAAATTTACCCCACATCCAACTTCTTTATGCGTCTGTCAATAAAACTTTTCTTTAAAATCATTTTTCAATTTTAAGTATTCTGCAAGCTACTAAGAATGTTGGAGGGCCTGGGTTTGAAAAATCTATATACCCAATATTCAGAAAATGAAAGGGTTGTATCAAAAGTGACATGAACATACAGTAGCATTTATAATAACTTATCAATGCTTAACTTTTTTTTAAAATAAAGCCTTGATAATATACCAGAAACATGCTTAAATGCTTAACTTTTTTAGGTTAGTAGGTTAGTATAAGACAACTGCATACATTACAGATAATAAAAATTGATTACAGTGTCAAGGGATTTTCCATCTTCAGTGAAAAGAACTTTGTTAATACTGGCAATCAATGGGTTTCTAATTTTAAATGAAAAACTGAAAAGCCTTTTCAACTGTTAAACCATTTTCCATACTGGAATAGATCACCATTACCCCACCTATTTTCTGTAGCAAAACACAATTGTTTGACTTATACTGAATACCAACATTGCCAGTCCTGTGGTTGGTAATTAAAGCTACATTTTATTTAATGTCCTGCTTTTTCTACTCATCTGCTTTACCCAGAACACACCAGAACTACAACCATAAATTCTGGGTAAGCTCACTTAAAGTGGCTGTAAAGGCTCTAGGTTATTACCTTCATGCATTCTATGCATGAGGATAAAAAACCTTCTGTGTACAGCAGTGCCTCCAGCTCCTCCTAAATCTTACCCGAGTCCCATCGCAATCCAGCGATGTGCAAGAGAGCCTCAGTTCTCTAGGGACTCTCCCTCCTCATTGGCTGAGACATCAGTGGGAGGCATTAGCTAGCGCTGCTGTCAATCACAAAGAGCGAGCCAATGAGGAGAGGGAGCAGGGCCAAGCTGCAGCTTTGTGTGTGGATGGACATGCAGAACAGAAGCTCAGGAGCGAGTGAGCCTGGGTGCCCCCATAGCAAATTGCTTGCTTCAGGGGCACTCACGAAAGGGAGGGGCCTGGAGCATCAGCGGGGGACCCAATAAGAGGAGGATTGAGGATATCTGTGCAAAATTTGCCTTTAAATTGCCTTTAATATCACTTTAAAGCTATTATCTCTTTTTGAGAAACACAGCATTTTTAGCAGCTCTTTCTCTGCATCACATTTTTTTTTATTTCTAATTGAGCACGTAAGCAATTCCTCTTTTGCAATTGCAGATATGACCAGTAACTTGTGACATGGTTACCTGACCCAGCTTGGACGCTGAGTATAAAGTATGATAACAACTGAGTGCAGAACTGAGACACCCATAAAGCATTTTGCCCCACTGAAGTACTTACCAGTTATTAAACGTTAGTAGGCACCTCCAGAGCAAGATACTTTTGCATGCAAATAATATTAAAAGCCATCCTTAGCCAAAAACTAATATTTAATCTACACATAAGAATTAAACATCCCTCCACAAGTTCAGAAGTAGTTTTGCCTTTCCTTTCCCCCTCTAATGGCCATTATTTGCTCAATATGCTTTAGGCTAAACTGGACTTCTGCTGTGTTATGTGCATAATTCAACTGAGTTTTTAGCTGACATAAGTTTTATAAACTTTAGATCAAACTTGCTTTGCTCTTTGTGTTTGAACTTCTGCTCTTCTTTTGTTGTATATAAATAATTTAGCACTGACCTCCAACATTCCCAAAGGATGGTGAACATATTCACGAAGAAAAACATAAATATAAATTTTATTTTTTTTTCTCAGCACTTGAACTGTTTTTTTCTGTATACAAGTTATATGTTTTTCTGCTGCTTAAATGACAACAAATTAATCAACTAGATGATTTTTTTTGTTGTATTATCTTCTCATTTTCTTGTGGCTCTTCTTCTTACCTCTAACCCAAATCGTAAAATCATAGGCATAGTTCTTAAGTGAAAGAAGTAATCGCTTGATAACTCCTTGCTAACTCTTTAAAGTGCTGTGCAGCTGCTGATGTGTGTTTGTGCTGGCATGGCAGAGTGGAGCCCAGGGAATAGGGAATCTGATTTCAGAGAAACAGGAGCCAGCTTCAAAGAATACAGCAACTCCTTCAGCTGACAGAACTTTTACTGAAAGAAAACAAGAACAGTGCAAAGAACACACTAGCAATATCTCCTATTACCCCTTAGCAGCCCTTTTCAAACTTTCCTCACATTTATCTGATTAGCCACTTCCTCCTTCAAATTCTCTCCTGTGATGGTTTAATTTTTTCTGTTAGTTTAGGTGTGTGATTGTAGAGTTTAACCTAAGACCATGTCATTTGAAGCTAAGTACTCATGTATTAGTTATTTAAGCCCAGCAAATATCCCTAATAATTGCTGTGTTCTTCCACTAAATGGTTGGTCAGTGTGCCATATATGTTGTAAGAATGGTTTCTATGCCTTAAAATGTAATATCCTTTGATTGGTATTGCACACATTTGTAACTGTACATATTAAAAATGTAAATCCACTTTGCACATCTTATAGGAGAAAGAGTAAGGTAAATGAAAAGATTCAAGAAAATAATAGCCAATCTAAAGATTACCAGTTGTTCACGGTGCTGGATTTTCCTTAAGGAGAGAATCTTGTTTGTAGGAGCAAAGAGTTACTTCATTCCAGTTAGAACTAGGAGCCCATATTGTTCAAATGATTCTAAATAGTATGTTCACTTCATGCTTCCTTCAAATCAACTACAGCTACTATTGACATCTCTATGCATTTGCAATGAAGGACATAGGACTATTTCTTTGATATAGTTTATTATATGATATGTTGATGTTACAATGTGTTTGTAGTACTATTTTTTTTATTTCAGGTACTTATATACATCTATTTACTTTACTATTACTCTGCTTTACATATATATTGTACATTCACATTGGTCCCTAACTCTCAAGGAGCTTACAATCTAAGGCAGTGGTCGGCAAGCCGCGGCTCGCGAGCCACATGCGGCGCTTTACACGCTTTAATGCGGCTCTTGTGTGCCGGGCGCCCGCTCCCCTCCCTCCTCTCGGGCGGCAGGGACTCTGCAGCGTGATCCAAAAAAAAAACAGCCAGGGCAGCGCGCTCAAATGCAATGATTGGCCAGTCTCGCTGCCACTCACATCCTGATAGCCAGTGATTGGCTGTCAGGATGTGTGTAGGCGGGGCAGCATGACGAACGTGAGAGGAGCTAGGCTCCTCTCACAGTCCGCCCTGAAGACCGGAACGGCGCGGGAACACGGCGAGAGGAACGCGCGGAGCAAAGGTAAGTGAATTGACACAGGGGGGACTTGGCTTACTACTTGCTACTTACTTACTACTACTATATGAGGAATGAATTAATATGGGGGATGAATTACTATAGGGGGGGTGAATTACTATGGGGGATGAATTACTATAGGGGGGATGAATTACTATGGGGGATGAATTACTATAGGGGGGATGAATTACTATGGGGGATGAATTACTATGGGGGATGAATTACTATGGGGGATGAATTACTATATGGGGGATGAATTACTATGGGGGATGAATTACTATATGGGGGATTAATTACTATATGGGGGATGAATTACTATGGGGGATTAATTACTATGGGGGATGAATTACTATATGGGGGATGAATTACTATGGGGGATGAATTACTATATGGGGGATGAATTACTATGGGGGATGAATTACTATATGAGGGATGAATTAATATGGGGGATGAATTACTATGGGGGATGAATTACTATAGGGGGGATGAATTACTATATGGGGGATGAATTACTATGGGGGATGAATTACTATAGGGGGGATGAATTACTATAGGGGGGATGAATTACTATGGGGGATGAATTACTATATGGGGGATGAATTACTATATGGGGGATGAATTACTATGGGGGATGAATTACTATATGGGGGATGAATTACTATATGGGGGATGAATTACTATGGGGGATTAATTACTATATGGGGGATGAATTACTATGGGGGATGAATTACTATATGGGGGATGAATTACTATGGGGGATGAATTACTATGGGGGATGAATTACTATATGGGGGATGAATTACTATATGGGGGATGAATTACTATGGGGGATGAATTACTATGGGGGGTGAATTACTATGGGGGATGAATTACTATATGGGGGATGAATTACTATGGGGGATGAATTACTATGGGGGATGAATTACTATATGGGGGATGAATTACTATATGGGGGATGAATTACTATGGGGGATGAATTACTATATGGGGGATGAATTACTATATGGGGGATGAATTACTATGGGGGATGAATTACTATATGGGGGATGAATTACTATATGGGGGATGAATTACTATGGGGGATGAATTACTATGGGGGATGAATTACTATATGGGGGATGAATTACTATGGGGGATGAATTACTATATGGGGGATGAATTACTATATGGGGGATGAATTACTATGGGGGATGAATTACTATAAAAACTTATTGAAACTAAAAACCATGTACCATCCTATGTATTTTCAGTTTTAAAAATGTGGCTCTCAAAATAAATTTCAATCGTGGTTTTGGCGAGATTTGGCTCAGTTGAAAAAAAAGGTTGCCCACCACTGATCTAAGGCAATGGCTTGAACCCTGCTTCCAAAAATGTATCTAGTGTGATCTTTGATTGATGTAAAATGTTTGATTGCCTTTTTCCTGTCATTGGATTTTAAATATTTTTTGTACTAATAAAATTGACTCAAAACATTTTTTACATACAAAAACTTTTCTTGTCTTTATGTGCCTTTAAAATCCCACAAAAAAGAGGGCTCATTCCATATATTGCTGTTTAGGGATGATAGCACCACTTATTAACACACCAACAATTTTCGTGTTTGTAGTATTATATACACTGTGTGCACAATTATTAGGCAAGACGTATTTTTGAGGATTAATTTAATTATTGCACAACTACCATGCTCTCGGTCCATCCAAGATGTTAATAAACCTCAAACCTGAATATTTAAGAAAGTAAACTTGTGGTTTATCTTAGGAGAATATCTCCTAAATTGTAAGCTCCAAGGAGCAGGGCCCTCCTAACCCTCTTGTATTGAACTGTATTATCTCCCGTTATATTGTAAAGTGCTGAGCAAACTGTTGGCGCTATATAAATCCTGTATAATAATAATAATAATATCTATGTGTGCACAATTATTGGGCAACTATTAGTGTGCAGAATCATTATGCAACTAAATGAAAAATAAAAAATTTCCCATCTCCAAACAACTCAAAATTTACAAGTAAACATTTCCGACATTTAAAAAAAAAAAATCAGTGGAAAACATAGCCACTCTTATCAATAAAATTCATAAGCCTTCCATTCATGGAGCCTGTCAGTTTTTTGATCTGTCAACTTTTTGTGCAGCAGCAACCACAGCCTCCCAGACACTGTTCATAGAGGTGTACTGTTTTCCTTCACCGTAAACCTCCCATTTAAGAAGGGCCCACAAGTTCTCAATAGGATTTAGGTCAGGTGAGGAAGGCGGCCATGTCATTATTCTTTCATCTTTAAGACCTTTACTGGCTAGCCACGCAGTGGAGTACTTCGATGCATGCAATGGAGCATTGTCCTGTATAAATATCGTAGTCTTCTTCAAAGATGCAGACTTTTTCCTGTAACACTGCTTGATGAAAGTGTTTTCTATAAACTGGCAGTAGGTTTGAGAGTTGATTTTGAGTCCATCTTCAACCCAAAAAGGTCCAACTAGCTCATCTTTAATATTACCAGTCCATACCAGCACCCCAGCTCCACCTTGCTGCTGTCTGAGTTGAAGTAGAGCTCTGTGCCCGTTACAGATCCAGTCATGGGCCCATCCATCTGGTCCATCAAGAGTCACTCTCATCTCATCAGTCCATAAAACCTTTGAGAAATCTGTCTTCAGATATTTCTTGGCCCAGTCTTGACATTTCAACTTATATGTCTTGTTCTGTGAAAGACAGGATTCAGGCTTCCTTACCTTGGTCATGTCTCTGAGCACTGAACACCTTGTACTTCTGGGCACTCCAGGTAGGTTGCAGTTTTGGAATATGACAGCACTGGAGGATAATGGGTTCCTGGTAGCTTCATCTTTGATTCTTGGATATATCTTAGCAATTTCAAGAGTGCTGCATCCTTCTGAATGTCTTTTTACAATTTTTAACTTTTCAGAGTAAGTTAAATCTCTTTTTTGGCCCATTTTGCCTGAGGAAAAGAAGCTGCCTAATAATTATGCACACCTTGATATAGGGTATTGATCTCCTTAAGCCACACCCTCCTTATGCAAAACCACTGATCACCCCATGAGTTTCCTCACGTGTCACCGATTTACTAACAGACATATCAGACTGGATGTCACACCACTTCCTAAAACTCAATCTATCCAAAACTGAGCTCATATTTCCTCCCCCATGTGCCTCTTCCCCTGATTTCTCGGTCATGATCAATAGCACCACTATCAACCCATCCCAGCATGCCAGGGTACTAGGGATAACCCTGGACTCTGAACTGTCCTTTCAGGCCCACATCCAATCCATGTCCAAATCATGCCACCTCAACCTCCGCAACATCTCCAGAATATGCCCCTTTTTAACCAATGATACCACAAAGCTCTTAATTCACTCCCTGGTTATCCCTCGCCTCAACTACTGCAACTCCCTACTCACTGGCTTACCTTTACATAGGCTATCCCCCCTCTAGTTCATCATGAATGCTGCTGCCAGGCTCATCCACCTTACCAACCATTCAGTGTTTGCCACCCCTCTATGCCAATCCCTCCACTGGCTCAAACTTGCCCAACGAATAACATTCAAAATATTAAAAACAACTTACAAAGCCATCCACAACTCTGCCCCCCAGCTACATCACCAACCTGATCTCAAAATATCAACCAAAGCGCTCTCTTTGACCCTCCCAAGACCTTCTGCTCTCTAGTTCCCGTGTCACCTCCTCCCATGCTTGCCTCCGGGACTTCTCCCATCCTATCTCCTAATCTATTCACCTTTAGACGATCCCTGAAAACCTTTTTCTTTAAAGAAGCCTATTCTGTTTCTAACTAGTAAACTGCTTTTTACTTCCGCCATCAGCTCATTCCCCACAGATATTACCTTTTGTATCACTCAACCCTTCCTCTTAGATTGTAAGCTCCAATGAGCAGGGCCCTCTGTTTCATCTTGTACCAAATTGTATTGTAGTTGTAATGTCCACCTTCATTTTGAACAGCACTGCGCAAACTTTTGGTGCTATATAAATCCTGTGTAATAATAATCACCTGATATGCTTAAATCCAATAAGCATTCGAGTATTCTTGGAGTTGGACATTATGCATAAAAATGATGATATAGTCAAAATTTTGTACTCACTTGCCTAGTAATTGTACACAGTGAATGCTATGAACTAATGACATCAAATAAATCCAATAAAGCATTTAAAAAAAGAGTTACTTCATCTGATACCTTATTCTGTTCATGTAATAACATGTAGACAGGAGCATTTGTAGGCATAAGTGAATCAGACAGAACCTAGAGAGGGTGCCATATTGGCATTGGAAAATCTGATTCTAATTTTTTTTATGCATTCTTGATTTATACAAAATATCATACAGTAGAAAAACACACAGAGTGTAAAAGTGTTTCATATATAAGGCCAGTATATACTGTATATGCAAATTTCCGACATAGTACTGTATATAAAGTTTGATTTATTATCATGGAGGCCAAATATCAAAACATAAACTTGCTCTGGTATATACACTAGGTAGTTATTGATAGGTGAGACTAGATAATCTTGGCATGTAGAGTCAAATTATTTTTGAACTAGAGGTGGTTAGAGAAATAAATAGTGTGGTATAGAAGCAAATATATAGTCCTAGAAATATATGGGAATGAGATAAGGGGAGCACGAATTCTAAGTTTTAAGGTCAATTGACATTGCAGTAAATTATCTTTATACAGATAAATGTAAATTATATCCAATTTATTATAGCAAATGATCCAGAGCATGAATAACTGCTTGGAGCATGTTTGCCTCATAAGCCTGCATATCAATCGCAATCCCTGAACCCAGGGCTTTTTTTCTCAGAGAATAGGTGCAGGAACTCCTCCCTTCTGAATCACTTCTTATATCCTCCCAATGCACAGCCAAGTATAATTATGTGGTGCTAAGTAATTTGTATGGAATTTGTTGTTAATAACAAGAAAAGCACAAAAATAGCAGCAATAGACCCCCCAAGCAACAAAATACCACCACAGTAACAACAGACCCCCAGCAGCAGCAACAGAGCCTCAGCAGCAAAAACAGGTCTCCCAGCAACCAGCATCAATAAACTCTTCAGCAGCCAGCAACAATAGACCCTTTTGTCGCGAACGTGCGCACCAGAGGCAGGACGCAGCCTCCATTTTGTTAAGAATCTCCATTTTCTCCCCTCATTCTTTCCCCCCTCCCTCTCTGAGAGGCACAGTGACATATGGCAGTGTGTGTGTTAAATGTGTCACAGGCAGAGCACAGAAGGGAACCCCAGAGCTATAAAACATTTCTGAGCGAAATGCCGGGTTGTCTACCAGAGCTGTACAATTTAGCACCTCGTAAAAAGATAACGCAGCCTTCCCAGGAGTTCAAAAGACATTCCAAGGAAGCACACCAGATAACCTTTTTAAAAATCCATTTTTCCCCTATGTCTCATATCTTGGAATATGAGAGATTTACATAAAAACCAGGCATATCATCAGATTGGCCAAGAGGAGGCGAACAGTTTGATAGGTCACTCGTCTTGTCTCGAATACATAGGAAAGCAGAAAAGTAGATCTCGTGAACCATTCAGTGTATAATTTCATATTTCATATCTAATCAATCCTCAGACGTGTCTGCATAATAATCTACCTGTGGGTGGAGTGTCACTTGTGCATAGCAAATGTTATGAGACAAAATATGAACTAGACAAGATTTTGGTTCTAGTTTAGGGCTACGCCCAGACCTCCACGCCCTAAACGGGGTATTGGTCCTTGACTTCAGAGACACCCCCTGCTGGGGAACTACAAATTGGGCTGTCAGGCCTAAGAGTGTCACAGGCAGTTGAAGAATTCTCCCATTTTACATCAATACCACCTGGGGAGATCCATACCCTTTCACTCTGAAACTTGATCTGCTAACCCCAGGACTTTGGCAAGTACTTTAACCCCTTAACCTCCTTTCTATTATCTCTTTGCTGTGCTGTTGTTCTCTGTATACTTATATATATATATTGGTTACATCTTTGTTCTGTAAATATTTTATTGCACCCCTTTTGACTTTTCAGTAATAAATCTTTCCTTCTGAAAGTGTTAAACTATTTCTATAGCTCTTAATTGCAATTTACGAATTCCTGCCTCTAAAGAGAACGCCACTGTGTTTGTTTAACCCTCTGTATAACCGGCCTGTGGTGACCGGGTTATACAGACGATTACCTCAACCATTATAGTGTTATTGTGGATATCGCCAAGTTTCCTCTTTCTCTGTACAAAAAGGAGGTAGTGGCAGTGTGAAGGGTTAATTGTGTAATTAACCTGACCCAGTAACGATCGCTCAGGCTGCCGGTACATCGATTGTGGTCCAATTAGCTGGAAAACCATTGTCCAGGGTGCAGCTGGGTGTGGCATTGTTATGCACGTGACATCGCGGTTTTAGATTGGCTAGTCCTTTGGTCACGAGTTTGGTGAGAAGGGCTAGGGTCTGACACTGCGGTCGTCCATTATAGTGTTATTGCGGATATCACCAAGTTTCCTCTTTCTCTGTACAAAAAGGAGGTGGTGGCAGTGTGAAGGGTTAATTGCGTAATTAACCTGACCCAGTAACAATCGCTCAGGCTGCCGGTACATAGATTGTGGTCCAATTAGCTGGAAAATCATTGTGCAGGGTGCAGCTGGGTGTGGCATTGTTATGCCCGTGACATCGCGGTTTTAGATTGGCTAGTCCTTCGGTCACGAGTTTGGTGAGAAGGGCTGCGGTCTGACACCGCGGTCATCACATATTGGTGACAGCGATCGTGGGATCGTCGCATATTGGTGACAGCGATCCCGCGTCCGTCACACCTTTCTCAACAGTAGATCCCTTCCAGCAACAATATATCCCCCACCAGTCACAATAGACCTCCCCAGCAACAATAGACCACCATGCAAAAATAGATCCCCTCCAGTGATAACAGATTCCCCAGCAGCTAGCATCAATAGACTTTCCAGCACACCCCAGCACCTCAATTATATACACTCAGTGCTGGAGGTACCAGAACTGCGTTCCCCCCATGTTCCCACTGAAAGAAAGCCCTGCCTGAACCTATTTAGCTGATACTGTACACTGATATTCAACGTTTATGCTGTGCTTTTAGTTTGCTATGCATTTTAAATATCTATGTAATGCTGCTTTTGTACCTTTGGCTTACAGTAAAAGTTCAGAAAGCTTTAACGCCAGCCATGTACCTATAATTTTCAGATTCCATTGGACTCAGTTGTCACTAAAGACTTGAAAATAAGGATACATATCTTCTGTAAACTAGGCCTTAATGTGGAACAAAAGTCTTCAAATACTCACTGCCCCCCCCCCCCCCTTCCCCAACACTGACATATTTTCCTTTACTTTTGCTGGGTGCCAGGTCTTCAGCCATCTTGATTGGCCCATGGGGAATTATATCACTCCCACACATGTGCATGATAGTTCATTCATTTCGACTTTTAGGTGTGCCTAGAATGTACAATGAGATGTGCATGTGTAGCGGAGTGTACATTCGATAAAAGATTGCAAATGAGCAAGTAAGATTGCAAATGACATACGTATCTTCTGCAAAAAAAGAACCCCTGTGCTTGCAATTTTTTTTATTTTTCACTTAAGTTACATTTTGACAACATATGACAACATTTTACATCAAAATGAAAAAAATATATATGTACAGGTATTTATAATTGGAATCTCTATTCCAAAAACCAGCATATGGAATTTGATACGCCTGCTGGTGTGTAAACGACTATTCCCCACGTACAGTTCACTAAAGCAACCTACAAAGTTCTTTCTACAATTTTATTTTTCTATTTATGGTAATGCCTAGTTAAAGTATATCAAAACGTAGTCACTGGAATCTCATATAAAGTTTAAAATGGTAAAGTATAACATCACTTATGTACAAAAAAATTGCTAGCAGGAATGCTTTTTATTGTAGAAGAAACATCAATTCACAAATTCACAAACACCCCAGGATAAGGATACTTATTTTTCAAAAAGTGACAGTTGTAGACATAATCCTTATAATCTAATCTAATATATAGACAGTTAAAGACACTAATCCTTGTATTGTTGTTTTGTGAATTGAGCCTGGATGTGCAGGCCAGTGAACAGTGAGGTGAGTTATGTAGTCCAGGGCCAGGCATTCAAAATGTTTGAAGATAGGAAACCTGGAACACATGGAATGGCCAGTGAAGGAGCTCACAGATGTTGCAGCTTGGAGCAGAGGTAAATTTAGTTTGCTTTAAAGTGTATCTATAGCCAAAACCTTTTGCCCGAGTTTCCAAATGGTCAGTCCGCCCCTGCAGCAGCAATATCCTCAGACATGTTAGTGTTAGATGCCAACACTCATTGGGAACTTTATGTGCATCCTTGGTGAGACCTGAGGGGCTGGAAGAGCCACTGGACTCGTCATGTCATGGCAATGCTATTTTAACTTGACCTTAATCGAGAGCAGGCTAGGTTGTACCAGAAGATGAAGGCCACACTCATGGAAAGGCACTCTTTTTCCTCTTCTTACTTACCACAGTGATGGTCCCTACCTGAGCACATGGAGGTCTTGGTTATGTGGTAGAAGGCTCATGTTGGAGCAAGGATGTCAGCACTGTGCAGAAAGTAAAATGAAAGACTCAGAGAAAAAAGCAAACAGATCATAGACATGTGTCTGAATTACCACCCCCCACTCATTCATTTGCAGCATAAGCAAGGGAAAACAGAAGACGTTTCTAGTGCAAACCCACCTTGCAGGTACGTGAGCCTTAACAAAGATGGTCACCACAAGAGGCCCTCTGTACAGCGTGTGTGTGGATGCTATAGCCAGTCATGAGACCAGAAACAGCCACAAACCCTTGACCAAATCGTGTACACACGCTGGTCACAGGTGAAAGGAAAAAACTGCTGACAAAAGAAAACTCCTCAAATCACTCTCACAAAGGAAAAATGACAAAACCTAATGAAGGTAGAGGCAAGGGAGGAAGACAAAACGGGATAGCACTAACCTGTGGGAGAAAATAAAAAGGCATCACTAACTCCAGCACCATGATTCTGCTCAGGTGTGCAGAGAAACACATGCAGCATGGGCTGCAGCAACCAAACACCAGCTCAGGTGCAGCACATGAGGTTCTGATGTCTCTGGTTAGAGAACTCCTCAGCCCCAAAACACAACCAGAAGGGGCTCCCCACCTTGTTGATGCATTTAGCAACCTAAGATGCAGGACTGTGCCTGGGAGAGGCTGAACCCAGACGGACTCCGATTCAGTCGGCAGGTAGGGACCTATCGCAATATCATGGTCTTACAGGTGTAAATCTTGAGGACAAAAAGGAGAATGGAGGAGGTTGCTCTCAGTCAGACTTTTATAGATATGCACAGGTCCTGTGGGTGGAAATAGGGGTGGAGCTATATCACATGTATGCTGCCATGTTGGCGTCAGGAAAAAACATTGCTCCTGGTCAAAAGGAATTAAAAAAAACATTTTTTGCACAGGTACATGTTCCATGGGGCAGTTACCAGCCCATGCTAACCCCTTTCCCCATGCTATTGTTTTTTATACCCATTTGCCTATTAGCCCAAAAAAGAGGTATTTTTTTATTTGAAATATTTTGCTTCCATTCATTTCTATAGGATTCAGATTCGACATCCAAACTTCTTTGAAGTTCTCCAAACCATGTTTGAACTGAACTCAAGGCATTTCAGGTCATTACTAATGAAACATAATTAATACCACAAAGATACTATTTAGTTTCAAAAATAACATGCCAATATATACATATCCTTCAGTAAGTGGGCTACATTGTGTGTGATTCAAGTTTGCTTTACTTGTTTGTGGCTGTTTTGTATTGTCTACAGTACATGAAAGGCATACTTCCACTTTTGACAACCTCAAGCTATTACTGTATCTGAGTTTGATTGAAGCATGAATGCAGGGCCGGTATAAGGAAGTAGGGTCGGGGGTGCAGGAGGGATGGCCGTCCCAGGCGCCTGTAGCATGTGAGGTGGGGGAGAGAATTTCTGCCATTACAAGCTGACAGGAGTAGTGACAGCAACATTACTACTCATGTCAGTTTAGTGCTGGATTACATATGCCAAATCTGTTCAGGAGCACTCCCGATGAAAGAGTGCTACAATGAGTGTGAAGGAGAGAGCTGGGAGGAGGTGGAGGATGTGTTCTCCAGCTTCACACCCCTGTCACTGTAGTGCTCCTCATCTCAGCTCTCTCCTTCACACTCCTGTCACAGTAGCACTCTGGCATCAGACTGTCAAATCGGGACTTTACAGTTTGCTCGCCCGCCCCCATTTCCTCCCAGTAAAGAATGTGGTGGGGGGGGCATAAACAAACTGTGTAAAGTCGCGATCCAACATCCAGCAGTGTCCCTCACCATGATCCACACTCCTTCAGCAGCAGCATCTCTCCCACCATCTGCCTGTGCAAGGAATTGGCATCCCCTAGGCTCCTCCTCATCTCTGACATGTCAAGATGAGGAGGAGCTTAGGTTGAAGGGCATCAGACAGCCATGTGCTCCACTGTATCTGAGGTCTGTGTTTGTAAGGGAAGGGAGAATTTCACTGGGTACAGGGGGGGGGGGTAGAGTAATAAATATTTGTGCTGGGGAGGACAAAAGGATTACTTCTAGGTGGGTGGATTGTGGAGAGTATGTGTGCTGTTGTGCTCAGAAGGAAGCTTGTGGGGGATGGATTTATACTGGAAAGAGGGGGGTGACAGATAAAATTTGTTCTAATTTTTTTTGGGGGGGTCGTTTTGCTAGAAGGGGTGATTTGGGAGGAGGGATTTGTACTAGGATGGGAAATTTTGGGGGTGTTAGAAAGGGGGGATTTGTGCTAGTAGGGATGATGGGGGGATTTATGCTGGGGGGGAATTTGTCCTAGGAGGTGAATTTTGGGAGATTTGGGGATCAAATTTGTGCTAATAGGGATGATTGGGGGTATCTGTACTGGGGGAATATGGAAGGGTGAATTTATGCTGGGAGGGGAAATTTGGGGGGTGACGGGGGTCAGATTTGTTCTAGGAGGGAAATTTGTGGGGATGTGCTAAGAGCAGTGATTTGGGAGGAGAAGATTTGTGCAAGAAGGGGAAAGGGGGTTGGGGATTTGTGTTAGGAAGGGGGAGGATTTGTGCTAGTAAGGATGATTGGTGGATATTTGTGCTAGGAGGGGAAATTTTGTTTGGGGGGGATTTGTGCTAGTAGTGATGACTGGGGGGTATTGTGCTAGGAAGTGAAATTTGGAAGGGGGGATTTGTGCTAGGAAGGGGGGGATTTGGAGAGGGGGGATTTGTGCTTGGAGGGGGAATTTGAGGGGTGAGGATGTGTTTTAGGAGGGTGCTAGCAGGGGAGATTCAGAGAAAGGATTTCAGTTTAGAGGGCGGACCGTGGGGAAGATTTGTAGTGGCAGAGGAGGAATTTTTGTTTGGGGAGCATTTTGGTTTGCAAAAGAGAATTCATGCCTGGGGGATTAACGTGCCAATTAGTGCTCGATTTTTTTGGAAGGGGGGGGGGAATATGTGCTGTCACATGATGCCTCATACATCTTTGGGGGGGCACAGTTTGGCATCGTCACCCTGGACACTAAATGACCTTGTCCCAGCACTGTATGACTGGGTATTGTTTTTGTATCTTGCAATTTATACTGGAGATAGCCATTCTGTGGACAGAACTAACAATTTTGATAGCACATAATTAATTGTAATTGCATAGTACTTCATGAAATCTCTAGCCTCTCTGGCTTTCAAAACATTTGTGCATTATGCCTGCTTGAAAAAATGGCTGCTAGCTCTGTGATCAGTTGCTCTCTGTTTCATTCACAATATATTTAGTGTGATCAGGTCCCTGAGCCTCATATATTCAGTTGGAGCGATACAACAAGATCCTCAGTTGATATTTTCTGACAGCCTTTACTAATTAGTTCACTAACTGTCAAGCGGCCACATGAGTTACTATTTGTTTTATTTTTTATCACTGAGATGTAATTAGAATATATCTGGGCTAGCCTGGACCCTCTGGAGACATAATTTAGCTGACCCCCCCCCCCATCCAGGGCTCTAGAATAACAATAAAATAGTCAATAAACTAAATTCATTAGTCAATCATTGCACAGAATCACACAACAAAAATACCACCACAAAATAATTGTCAAGTACCTGCTGCCAGAACCGAGAAGTTCACTGAGAAACGTGAGAGCACAGACGGCAATACACGTCTTGTCACCTTTCATCTTCAGCTCTTTACCCTCTCTGAGTGGGGATTTACACTCTGCTAGGAGCCACAAAAACTCTTGATTTTATTCTACCTCTTCAAAAAAAAGTTTATTTTTATTTATTTTTTTTACTTACTTTACTTTACTCAGCCTCGGGTACACAGAGGACAATAATTATTGAGTCTGCCATGCTAATGTTGCTAACAGTGGGAGGGTTCCTACTCACTGTGTACACAATAACACATACCATAGCCCTTGTACCCAAAAAATATGATTTAACCACTTGAGCTCCTGAGGATTTACCCCCCTTAATGACCAAGCCTCTTTTTGCTACTCGGCGCTGCACTTATTCAACTGATAATTGCGCGGTCATGCAATGCTGCACCCAAACGAAATTTACGTCCTTTTTTTCACACAAATAGAGCTTTCTTTCGGTGTAATTTGATCACCTGTGCGCTTTTTATTTTTCACGCTATAAACAAAAAAATGCCAAAAATTTTGACGAAAAACAATATTTTTTAATTTCAGCAATAAAAAATATATAGTAAACTCAAAGTTGGTTATTAATTTAGGCCAAAATGTATTCTGCTACATGTTTTTGGTAAAAAAAAATCCCAATAAGTATATATTGATTGCTTTGCGTGGAAGTTATAGCGTCTACAAACTATGGTATAAATACTGCAATTTACGCCATTTTTCTGCTATACAGCGCTGCGCTAGTTTAACGGACAATTGCGCGGTCATGCAATACGGTACATAAATGAAATTTACATCCTTTTTTTCCCACAAATTGAGCTTTCTTTCAGTGGTATTTGATCGCCTGTGCGGTTTTTATTTTTTGCGCTATAAAAAAAAAGGCTGACAATTTTTAGGAAAGAAAAACAATATTTTGGACTATTTGCTATAAAACAAGTCCAGTAAAAAAAAAATGCAAAAATCAAATTTAGTCATAAATTTCTGCCAAAATGCATTCTGCGACATGTCTTTGCTAAAAAAAAATCCCAATACGTGTAATATAATTGGTTTACGTGAAAGTTATAGCATTTACAAATGGCGGGAAAGATACTGGGATTTCTAATTTTTATTTATACTAATAATGGCGCCGATCAGCGAATTATGGCAGCGATCAGGGACTTATGGCAGAGACCAGCGACTTATGGCAGGATGGCGGGACTGCGGCGGACATTTTGACACTGGGGGGGAACTGACTTGGGGTCACTGACATCCCCAGTGACACCAATACAGTGATCAGTGAAAAAAAAACACTGAAACTGTACTAATGTCACTGGGGAGGAAGGGGTTAACATTTTTAGGAGTTTACTGTGTAAGGGGAGTGTTTTACTAGGGGGCGGGGGTGTGTGCTGGACGGGGGGGAGAGAGGGGGCAGCTGATCGAGGGAGAGAAATTCTTCTCTCCCTCTTCAGCTTGTCGGGGAACTGTCACAGAGCAGGCTGTGTGTAAACAATGCAGCTCTGCTCTGTGACAGTGATGACAGCTCATCGCGGGAAAACGGCCGGTAAAAACCGTCCGTGACCCGGCGGCTGACACCCGCTACGGACACCCGTGGGACAGGCAGGGCGGGCGCGCGCCTCACGTGCGCCCCCTACCTGTTTTGCGTGGTCTGTTTTAAAACGTCGTTTTGCCTACCAGTGCCGCCCTGCCGCCGTACATGTACAGTGGCTGGGCGGCATGCGGTTAACCATTTGCCCTCCTGAGGATTTACCCCCCTTCCTGACCTGGCCATTTTTTGCATTATTGCACTGCGTTACTTTACTGACAATTGCAACGCTGCACCCAAATGAAATTTACGTCCTTTTTTCCCCACAAATTGAGCTTTCTTTTAGTGGTATTTGATCGCCTCTGCGTTTTTTATTTTTTGCGCTATAAAAAAACAGACAATTTTGAGAAAAAAAACTATATTTTTGACTTTTTGCTATTAAACATGTTCAGTAAAAAAATTTAAAAAATCCAATTTTGTCATAAATTTAGGCCAAAATGTATTCTGTGACATGTCTTTGCTAAAACAAAATCCCAAAAAGTGAAAATTATAGCTTTTACAAACAGCGGTATAGATACTGGAATTTTTGTTTTTTAATTTTTACTAGTAATGGCGGTGATCAGCGACTTATAGCAGGACAGCGGTAGGCATTCTGACACTGGGGGGAACTGACTTGGTGTCACTGACATCCCCAGTGACCCCAATACAGTGATCAGTGCTAAAAAAAAGCACGGACACTGTACTAATGGCACTGGGCAGGAAGGGGTTAACATGAGCTGTGTGCTGGGAGTTTTTTACTATGGGGCCGTGTGTTTTGCTTCATTGTAAGCACACTGCTTTGGATGACTGTTCTGTGCACAGCCATCCAAAGCAGTGTGCACAAGCTGACAGGGAGGAGAACTGTTTTGTTTAAAAACAGTTCTCCCCATCGGAGATGCTTGGCAATCACTGGGTGCCGGCAAGTTTATCACCGGTTGTGACCCAGTGATTGACAGCCGTGGCTATGAATGGCGGCATGGGTAGGGCGTGCCCCTACCCGGAAATGAAGCACTTCATTAACGGTTACTACTGAGCAATC
Organism: Staurois parvus; assembly: GCF_062004578.1. NCBI lineage: Eukaryota > Metazoa > Chordata > Amphibia > Anura > Ranidae > Staurois > Staurois parvus. The sequence goes on along the minus strand of NW_028318014.1, from coordinate 8,339,466 downwards.
AGCATCAGTACAATATGGCATATACAGTCTACCGTATACAGTCCCCTTTAGGCAAAACTCTACTCATGGCAGTCTACTATATACAGTCTACCGTATACAGTCCCCTTTAGGCAAAACTCTACTCATGGCAGTCTAATTTATACAGTCTACCGTATACAGTCCCTTTTAGGCAAAACTCTACTCATGGCAGTCTACTATATACAGTCTACCATATACAGTCCCCTTTAGGCAAAACTCTACTCATGGCAGTCTAATATATACAGTCTACCATATACAGTCCCCTTTAGGCAAATCTCTACTTATGGCAGTCTAATATATACAGTCTACCATATACAGTCCCCTTTAGGCAAATCTCTACTTATGGCAGTCTACTATATACAGTCTACCATATACAGTCCCCTTTAGGCAAAACTCTACTCATGGCAGTCTACTATATACAGTCTACCGAATACAGTCCCCTTTAGGCAAAACTCTACTCATGGCAGTCTAATATATACAGTCTACCGTATACAGTCCCCTTTAGGCAAAACTCTACTCATGGCAGTCTAATATATACAGTCTACCGTATACAGTCGCCTTTAGGCAAAACTCTACTCATGGCAGCAAATTCCTGTGACAACAAGCAAGCATAAAAGAAATAAGGGTGGCCAAAGACCTCTCACCACACAATGCTGCAGATGACCTCTTGATGGCAAATAATATTCCCTAGTCTGTCCTAACCAAGCAAGCAACTCCTGATGGCCAATTCTGTGTGGAGATGGAAAAGCAGGTCCCACCAGCCCTATAGCGCAGAGGAGGGGTTAAAGCCTAACTCCATGTTTACGGTGACTTTAAATAGTTCCTTTTGGCCAAGCTGGTCTAAATGAGCTATTTCCATTGTGAACAGCTAATCAGCACCATTACTAGTAAAAAAAAAATTTAAAAACAAATTCCAGTATATATACAGTCGTTTGTAAACGCTATAACTTTCACATAAACCAATTAATTTACACGTATTGGGATTTTTTTTAGCAAAGACATGTAACAGAATACATTTTGGCCTAAATTTATGATGACATTTGATTTTTAAAAATTTTTTACTAGACATGTTTAATAGCAAAAGGTCTAGTCATGTAAAGTAAGTGGGCTTCATCTACAATATCCAATGGGTAACATTAAGTAATGTGCCTTGAGAAATGTAATCAGATTGCTTGGTGCAATTATGGCATAATCTGCAAAATTGGCTTTAGGGATATTTCCATGGTGGCACCTTTTATAATGTAAGAAAGAGTTGCCAGGCATAGGTTTGTCACCATATGTCACCATCCACGCTGGTTAAGAAATATCCCTAAGAGCCAATTTTGCAGATTACGCCATAATTGCACCAAGCAATCTGATTACATTTCTCAAGGCACATTACTTAAAAATAAAGCTCACTTACTTGATATGACTAGTCCCAAAATAACAGAACATCCAACTGAAAACAAGCAACCAGAGATTAGATTTGTCACTCAATTTCATATTCATCATAAACAGATGGAATATACTATATGCAAACACTAGTCCATTTTATATCAAGACCCCTATCTCAGACACCTACTGCTGAAGCAACCCAAATTTTCATATAAAACAATTGCACCGAGCAAACTTAAATCTAAGAAAAACAATACAGGCTCACTCACGTTTGGTCACATTGTCGGTATGTATCAATGTAAGAATCCCTTATGTAAGACATGCCAGTTTGTTCACCATGGGAAAAAGGAGTTTACCGGAAAAGGAAAATCCTATGCTATCAAGGAATTCCACACGTGCTCTTCTGAATACGTGGTTTATTGTTTCATTTGTCCTTGTGGTTTACACTATATTGGTAGGACTATATGGTGTCCGTTTATGACACAGAGAATAGCTGCGATTCAGAGGATCACAGCTATTCTCTGGTCATTCACAGTTTATGACACTCAGGAGATCAGCGGAGAACATGTTCAGCTCTTCACTGGAGATCTGTGTTCTCCCTCCAGATTCTCCAGCCCAGAGCTGGAAAATCAGAGGAACCGAAAACTAAGCAGCAATAATTTACCTCTGCTTAGTAAACTGATCTTTTACTGTAATCTCGGGAGATTATAGTAAAAGCAGCCATTTTCCAGCGTTTGTAGACCGTTCTCCCTTAATTCGGAGAACTGATCTACACCGCTTCATAAACGGCATTCACAGGAGAACTGTGTTCTCAGAGAATTGCGGAGAACTGAGCAGAGATCATTTACCGCTGGTTCATAAACAGACACCTAAGTACCCTTCGTAAACGCTTCGGTGAGCACCATCGCCTTATAGAGGATGGTATGGATCAACATAGTGTGCCTAGATACTTCCTTGAAAATCATGGAAAATCCACTGAAGGTCTTAGAGTATGGATTCTATTGAAGGATTCCCCCTAGTGGCTACAGAGGTCTGGTTCCAGCAGGAGTGCCCTACGGACTATACACTATGTATGATTTCTGAGCAGTCTTCAGGTTCAGGTGCGGATTACAGGCTATTGACTTCTAAGGGAACCGTTTCTAAACCGCATGTGTGAACAGGATAAAATCCTGACCTAATCCTGTCCTGAACCTGATGTAAACCTGACATGAACAACTTACTAAACCTGACACTGAACAACTACTGTGTCAGTTAGCTGTGAAACCTGAGCTTCAATCCTCACTGTACATGTGTGAATCAGCTCTTAGAAACATTGAAATCTTGATTCTGATCTTGAAGATCTTTAAGAATAAATGAATGACTTAACAGAACAACAGGGGCGGAATGACAACTCATGGGGCCCCCCGGCAATAGGGGATTGTTGTTTGCCTTGTGGTAAATACGCCCCTGCCCTGTGTCCTTGCCCACACTCAAACCACACTCAAAAAAGCCTATGAAAAAGGTACCAGGGGCATCTCATGGGGCCCCCTACTGACCCCGGGCCCTCGGGCAGTGCCCGAGTTTCCAAATGGTCTTTCTGCAGTTTCCCTGCAGAACAAGCAGCTAGAGAGATCAGTGATGGCTTGTTTTAAATCTCTTTCAGCCCCTTTCACACTAGCAGTAGTGTTTAAAGTGCTACTAAACCCTGGACCCTGCATTCACTATGTCTGGTCTTCCACAATACACAGAACATGGAAACGAAATTCTTTTATTAAATATAAACTGCTAAATACCTTTTCTCATCAGTAGCACATAGCAGTTTTGTGAATCATATCACTGTCTGGTTAAGCACTGGTTAAAGCTTGTAGGAGGTTTTCATTCTACTCTGACTGTCCTATGAGGCTGCATAACCCCTGACCCTCTGTCTGGACAGTGCTGATTGGCCCTGTGCTGAACACATGCACCCTCCCAAAGAAAAAAAAACTCTTTTGCATGACACACTAAAGCTTGAGCTTGTGCAGAGTGACTCCTAGAGCTTTTTACTATCAGCAGATGGATTGGGAACAGTGGAAGAAGGGGAGGATCAGAGAAGACAGGATCAAACAGTCTTTTTTATACAGTGTGGAGGATTAACCCCTTAAGTTCCACAATGAGTATAACAAGCATACTTTACTGCATATAAAAACTGATTTTACTATTATGGGTTTAATAACACTTGAATGCACCCTGAGTAGGGTGAAATGAGGTGTGCAGGCATTCATGAGGTGAAACAGCCACCTCCTGATGCCAGATTTATTTTGTCTTTAATTTATGAGCAACGGTTTTATATTGTGGGACCACATCACAACTGCAAGCAGTTAGGGTGCAGCCCTATTCACTTACATGGAAGTGTTTAATAGACAGTGCCACCTGTCAAAGTCTGCATGTAGCTTTAAAATTGCCGAACCGTGATGCAAAGCATGGCGCCCTCAGCAATGTGTACTCCTCCGAATGGCTTTGTGTCTTCTTGCAGGTGGGTGGTTGGAGAGTTGTAAAAATGCAGTTCAACCACCTGTTTTTACTTCCCCTTGGCCAACTGTGTGAACGGAGCCTTATTGCTGTTAGTAATTTGTAAATAAAATAATGTCAATAGTCTGGGCACAGGGGCACTCTAAAGTGGTATTACACCCAAAACCAAAAATGTATTATATTTCATCTTACCTATCATTTGATGTGGTGGCTGCATCAGTTTTCTTCTCTTTGTTTTTTCCCCTCTGCGTTCACCTGCTGATATGGCCAGTGACACACCTCCTGTATTACTGAGACGCAGCTCTGGATGAAAGAACACAGGAGGCACAGCAGTCATCAACTCTGTAAGTCTGTTGGAAAGGAATGTTAAATGTATTAGCAGATTTGAATAGAATAACAAATTGAAGACAAACTCCCACTCACACTTTATAATCTGTTTGTTTTTTTTTTGGGATAAAGGTTTGACATGAATAAATAAAAGCTGACCAGTTTAATGAACCTGGCCAGTGTTAAATGGATTGTATCATCCATGTAAACTGATACATTCTGCTGGAGAGCATGTGCTTTTGAAAAACAACAAACTTGCTGGCCAGATTGCCAGATGAAAATTGAAGAAATTTGCCTAATAAAGGAAATGAATACAGTCATCACATCTAAGAATTGGTAATCTGGAATACAATAAATGTTTGGTTTTGGGTATAATACTGCATTAAGTTAGTCAAATAATTGCATATATATAGCTGGTAAGTTCAACCTGCATGTTGCTATGATTTTCAACATCCCTGTACATTGTGCTTGCACACGGAACACATGTATAAAACACGTGTAAAAGTTATATATATATATATATATATATATATATATATATATATATATATATATGTTGCTTACGCCAAATTCTGACCCTACCATCTGAATGTCGCAGCAACCAGTCTGCCTATTCTCCTCTGACCTCTGACATCAACAAGGCATTTTCATCCACACAACTGCTGCTCACTAGATATTTTCTCTGATTATTCTCTGTAAACCCTAGAGATGGTTGTGTGTGAAAATCCCAGTAGATCAGCAGTTTTTGAAATACTCAGACCAGCCCATCTGGAGCCAACAACCATGCCACGTTCAAAGTCACTGAAATCCCCTTTCTTCCCTATTCTGATGTTCGGTTTGAACTTCAGCAAGTCATCTTCATCGTGTCCAGATGCCTAAATGCATGCCATGTGATTGGCTGATTAGCAATTCGTGCTAAGAAGCAATTGAACAGGAGCACCTACTAAAGTGGCTGATGAGTGTGTGTGTATATATATATATATATATACACACACAGTATATGCACTGTTTGCTGGATTATAATTTTACCAGCATTGACTTCTGGTGAGTATATCCAGTACTCATGGTGATGGAGAGCACGTTTTATTGTTGGAAAATATAAGAGCACCTGGGAGCCTTTCTATGTGGGACTTTTGATGAAATGCGGACTTTATTATATATATTTTTCACATGTATCAAGTTGACATTTGGGATTTGCACATTTTAATTTTGATATATGAATTTTTGCTCATGTACCTCTCTATATACACTTTATATAGGTTGGTGGCCCATTTTGCACATAGCACTTTAGTGTATATTTCAGGCAGTATTTTGACTGATTTTTTTGGAATAGCGCTGTCTTTTTCTTAAAATTTGCTCTGCATTGAGATTTACCATTACCAGACAGTGGCTGCATTTTTTAGGTAATGTACAGTATGCCATGGCGCAGTCTTTTCCCTTTCTGTAATTTCCTCCCAATGCTACAGTCACCATTCATAGATTTGTATATCATATCCCCTTTTCAGCATTTCTTCTACAGGGATAATAAGTTTATAATGTAGTCATTCCTCATAACTAAGATCCTCAAGCCCCCCCCCTGTTAACTGTGTTGCCTTTCTCTGGACTCTCTCCAGTTCCATCGCATCCTTCCTAAACATTGGTGACCAGAACTGGACAGCGTGCTCAATATGTAGCCAAATCAGAGTTTTATAAAGTGGTTATTATAGTGGTAATTATAGTTTTGTCTTGCTGTTAATATCATTAGTTCATTGTCATTAAGGGGTATCAATAAACTTCAAATGTTCTGCAGGTACTCTGGTTTCCTCCCACACTCCAAGAACAACCTGGTAGTTTAATTGCTCCTGTTTAAATTGGCCCTAGTATGTGTATGTATGAATGTTAATTAGGAACCTTAGATTGTAAGCTCTTTGGGGGCAGGGACTGATGTGAATGTATAATATATATGTAAAGCACTGCATGAATTGATGGCACTATATAGGTACCACTGCCAATACATCCCATATACATCATTCATATCACCTCTGTAGTCTCAATCAATTTGAGAAAATCATCTGATTGAACCATTCAGAAGAATATTTACTTTGAAAATTACAGTCTTCACTTTGCAAATACGCAGCACGGATGAACATATTCCCCCATTGTAAATTAAGATTTCCCATTGAGTAACTTATTACTGAGTCAAGACATTTATATATCACAGCGCAGTAAGAGCTTTTCACTCAGCAAAGTTTTCCACACTCATAAATCACTCTACAAATGTCTAGTTAGTCAATCAAACAGTTTGTAATCATAAAGCCTGTCAGGAATTGAATGACTAATAGACCATAGAAAAACTATTGGATTTCCCAGATTCCTTATACTGAATGACCTGACATTTATCCCACTTTTGGACGTATGTTTGCAAGCACTGCCACTGTATCTTTCTTATTTATTCATCAGTGACTAAGGAGTTTATATATAGTCAAACATATTGGATTTTCCCAAGTGTTATTAGTAGCATTTTAAGTAGACTTTAACAGCATTGCTAGTCTTAAAGAAGTATTAAACTCAAAAGCAAACATTTATTATATTGCAGTTTACCATTTCTTAGATGTGATGGCTTTATTTATATTTTTTTTAAGGCTTTCTTTCTTCTATTTTCATCTGGTAATCTGGCCATTAAGTCATTTATTTTTCAAAAGAACAAGCTCTCCAGGAGAATGTATTAGTTACAGAGATGAGGCAAACCTTTAATACTAGCAGAGGTGATGATAATTATGATTAGCTTTTTTTTATTTATTTATTTATTTATGGAAAACCTTTATGCCAAAAGGAAAAAACTGTTTGTTTATAAAGTATTAGCTGGAGTTTGGCTTCAACTGGTTAGTTCATTTAAATCTGCTAGTACATCTAATACTGCCCCCAGACTGACAATGCTGCTGCCCTCTGTGCTCCTTCATCCAGAGTGGGGGCACTAGAGGAGACAGAAAAAAAAAATAAAATAAAATAACCCCAAAACAAAGGTGATAAGTATAAAGGCCTGAATCCAGACCTAATTAGGTGCAATATGAACTGTGACAAAGACAACGTGAGTAATAATCAGCAAGTGAACATAAATAATACATAAAAATGTAAAGGTCTGAACCCAGACCAAACTAAGTGCAATACAGATTGTGATGAAATACAACATGAACAATAGTCACCAAGTGAACGTAAATAATAATGTATTCAACATAATATGACTAACACGTTCTAAATAAAGGTGCACACAAAACACCATGCAAAGAAAACTGTGCCAAAATCAAATGGCAAAAAATATGTGCAAAACTAATCATACAAGGTGCATAAAGGTATAAATGCATGAAACTATAAACGTATCATAAATAATACATAAAAATGTAAAGGCCTGAAACCAGACCAAACTAAGTGCAATATGGATTGTACTAAAAACAACACGCACAATAATCAACAGGTGAACATAAATAATGTATTCAACATAATAGGACTAACACATCCTAAATAAAAATGGCACAAAAAGCATTTTCATGTATTATTTATGTTCACTTGCTGATTGTTACCCACGTTGTCTTTATCACAGTTCATATTGCACTTAATTAGGTCTGGATTCAGGCCTTTATGCTTATCACCTTTGTTTCGGGGTTATTTTATTTATTTTTCTGTCTCCCCACTCTTCGAATTATTGTGTCCTTAGTACTATTGATATTAGAGCAACACCATTTTATTTTTGTTTCCTTGTGCTAGTGGTGTCTAGGTCTAGGTGTTTGCAGCTTTTTTTAGTCCTATCTATACCTATAGCAGCGCAGAAAGTTTTTTTCTACTCTAATAGAGGAGATGTGCTACTGGCCAGATCACCGGGGGGGGGGGGGGGGGGAAACAGAAGGAAAAAAGCCTAAGAAAATAAATCTGATGTAGCCATCACATCTATTCACTAGTAAGCTGCAACATTTAACATTTTGGGTTTGGGGTTTAATACCACTTCAAGAATACAGTATTTTCCTGCAAAATAATTTAATGTATGTAATAATAGTTGAATATCTGACTGTTTATCCAACAAATGCTTTGGACCGTAATGTATGCCCATCAAAATAATTCACAAAAAAAAAAAGATATATATATATATTTATATATATATGCTATGTTTAGGATTCTTGGATTAGTGATTTTTTTTTTTATAGCTAGGTGCATAGAATGGGTTCACAGAAGTAGGGTTGCAAAGGAGAGGCACGTATAAGTGAAGAAAAGTACAGAGTTAGAGAGATTTGGCAAAAAGCAGTACAAAGGGAGAGAGTGGAGTTGGCCAGGAACAGGCAATTTATAGTTTAGGAGCCCATAGCTAAGCGATAGCATTTCAAAGTGCTTACTGCCATTCTGCTGAATTATTTTTACATGAACATGCAAATGGTCAACCCAGGGATATGAGGAGGTCAAAAGGTTTTACTGAACATTTGATTACTCTCCATTCCAGCTGTAATCAACCAGATGGAGTAAAAGTCTCCTCATTTTCAAGCAGAGAGCAAAAGAACTGATCACCAGTCTTGTGTGCTCTCAGCAGCTGACATTTTCCCCATTACTGACTTACCCTGTCTTCTGCTCTGTGTATCCATGTGCAGGCAGCCATCTTGGTAGTGGCAGGGCTTTGCATCATCATGTCAAAGCCACTTCCCTGATGTTCATTATCCTGATAACTGGTAGGAGAATACTAAAGAAGCAGTTGGAGAAGGGCAGAAATCACAAATCTGAAGAATGGATGAAGCATATACAGCAAGATCCTTGTATGCAGCTCTTCCCAGCAACAGAAACAGTGAGAAGAACAGTGGTGACATCACCAAATCGCACCCCAAATCCTATGAGATTAGTAGTCAAAGACAGCACTGTCTTACATGCTCTCACGCAGCAGATATACAGCATTTAGCCTGGGCCTGCACTGCTACTTTTCAGAAGGAATTCAGAACAAATGATGGATTACCCTGGTGGGTTTTTACTGCTGTATGTGACCCGTGCTAACAACAATTTCGCCAGGCAGGAAGTGAGGGAAAATTTGCAGCAGGGACATAAACAGAAAGAAAAATTGGCAGGGTTCAAGCCTTGCTTTACTCTACAAGCTGCTGGAGAATTCCCCTTACTTTTTGCTAAGTAAACAGCCAGATAAATCGACCCCTAGATCTCCCTGATTTTCATATGTTTTTAACATTCCTTCACCATATTGGCTGCTAGAATGCAAACAAATCAGTGTGGGTGTCTGTAACTCCTTGTATTTATGGGTAAGGGGCAATACTGTACCCTTGTACCTATTCCCCTAGAGTGGTAAATATCTGGGGCCCCATTATTACAAGATTCCAATAAATCCCCCCACATCCTCTCTGAAACTGGAAGTGGGTAAAAGGTCCTTGTCCTTCATCAATGGGACAAGGTTCCTTGCAAGGGAAGGCTTTGCTGCCCCTCTTACAGGGTACCCCCCCAATGTTGAAAGGCATGTGATTTAGTATAGTACAGGAAGATAAATATTGTACAATGTTTTTGCTACGGGCCTCAGGGCCTAGCTAGTGCACAATTTCAGGGCTTTTTTTTTTTTTTTTTCTCCCACTTATTTGTCACTTTTCACTTATGTGTGTGTTTTTTCCCACTAGGATGGAGGGTGTGAGTTCTCGGGCCTGCCCAGAAGTCTAGGGGGAGGATGCATGGCCATTAGGTTCCTTCCTCCCCTGTTCCTGGGGGGTCTCTCTTCGGAAGAGCTCCCTGACCTAGTACTTGGTGGTCGGCTTCGGCTAGCCACAAGGAAAGGGGTACATCAGGCCTTTTGGCTAGGAGGACCATGTGGAAGCCTTTGTCCCTGTCAGGAGCCTTGCGCCACAGGGGATCAGGGTAGAGGTCCTACCCCTTCGGGGGGTGGACTAAAGCACACCCCTAAGTGCATTTTTTTGTGTTTGTGTTTTGCACGTTTTTTGTTCACTCACGGGTTTTTGTTTTTCGCACATCCACAGAGTTTAAAAATAAAAAAAACACCGGAAGAGTGGGCTACAAGAAGCTTGCTGCCCTCCCTTTTTTTCTGGCTGCCAAAGCTGAGCTGTATTCCTGGATAAGTGTATGGTTCTAACATTTTTTTTTTCTCTTTTTTAAAAAAAGGAAATGTATACATCCTCTTCTTACCCTACATCTGGTCCCCAAAAGCATGTGGGAGTTGTGGGGGAGAATCTAGAACCTCTTTTATAATATAGATGTGCCCAAATATCCAAACCCCCCCAGGGGAATCAGTACATCCAAATTCCATGGGAATAAGTACATGACTACATAAGTACCTCATAGTTAAGAAAACACACAAACTGTGAAAAAGTATTTTATTGCCAAAAAGTAAATAATGTTCTCTGACATCCAATCCAACATCAATCATGTCATCCAGCAATGTAGAACTATCATCAATCAGGACGACTTACTGCCCAACATTGCTTCCTTGCCACACTACCACAGCTAAATGACAGAATCCATGGCACTGATGCAATGTAAACAACAGGCCCAGAAATACTGGTCATATCACTAAGCAAGTATGGATCTCTGGCTACTTTGTTTGCATTTTAACAATGGGGATTTAGGCAGGTGAACTGGCCAGATACTGCCAATAAATTTAGTGGTTTGCTGAACCAAACACAGTGAGTTCAGCTTGAATCTCATCCTTGGCAGACACCTTCCCATAACACTGGGTCTCTTGCAATTTCCCCTGTCCACCAATTGATGATTTTGTTGTCTACCATGGGCCTTCCTGTCCTTCTGCTTTCTCTAGATTCTCCTACACTCCAGCTTCACTTCCTTTGTAATGACACATACAGACGATTTATTTACTTATATAGCACCACCAATTTACGCAGCACTTTACATATATATATTGTACATTCACATCAGTCTCTAACCCTCAAGGGGCGTACAATCTAAGGTCCCTAACTTACATTTATACATTCACATACTAGGGCCAATTTAGTCAGGATCCAATTAACCTACTACCCGGAGGAAACCCACGCAGGCACAGGGAGAACATGCAAACTCCAGGCAGGTGGTGCTGTGGTTCGGATTAGTACTGTCAGGCAGAAGTTCTAACCATTTAGCCACTGTGCTGCCTTTAAACCTACAGCACTTTTTGAAATACTCAGATCAGCCAGTCTGGCACCTACAACCATGCCACGTTCAAAGTCACTTAAATCCCCTTTCTTCTCCATTCTGATGCTCGGATTGAACTTCAGGAAGTCATCTGTCACCATAAATGCATTGAGTTGCTGCCATGTAATTGGCTGATTAGCAATTTGTGTTACCAAGCTATTGAACAGGTGTACCTAATAAAGTGGCCGGTGTGTGTAAATCGATATAAATTGATTTTTGTGTGCACCAAATGCCTTTTCAATCCCAGATATTACCTTTGTAAAAGTGGCTGTGACATCATCACTGTGGAGGGGTCCAGGAGGCCCCCCACTACAGGCTGGCTGCAGAATAATACAGGGGGGAAGGTACTGAATATAAGATCAGTCTACTTACACAAGGAGAGAGAGCAGTAGTGACCAGTTGGCATTAAAGGAAGTTCGTGCACAACATGCAGGAGTTTTTTAATGCAGATTACTGCACAGATCTGAAAGAAATACATTAAAAAGACACCAAGATTTAAGTAAGAATACACATGGACTTTATATTTATGCACATTAGCCTGGAGTCCAGCTTTAACTGCAAGAAGAAGAAAGAAGACTCAATTGTTAAAAGAAAAAGGCTGAAGAGAATAACAAAATGGTTAAATCAAGCTTCACAATGATCAAACTTTAGAAAACATTACTGGTGGTTTCAATTTTCAATTTCCATTGCATAATAGTATATATAATAAAGTATAAAAATAAATATTTAGTGGATATGCAGATACTCATACAGTTTACTCACCAAAATTTACATGATGAGTGCCATATGACTATTTTCTATTATTCTTTTCTAATCCGTTATCTGCAGATGTTATTGCACAATAATTACAAACCTTTTTTAGTATGTTTTTCTCTTTCACATTGCAGGTGCTTTTCCTAGAGAACTAAGTGTGATCAAATATCATATTTCTGCCATTTCATGTATTTTTTAACATATTTGTCTTCTATGTTTTTAGATTTTAATGCTTAACAACATGAGATGTGCTGCTATAGAAACGAAATAAATATGGAGGCCAGCAGTCTGGTATCAGTATAATCTAATTATGCAATATTATGACGGCTGAAAGAAAAGCACTACATGCTGTCGGTGTAAGAGAAGGAAAGCTACATATTCAATTCAAGCCATTTTTGCAGCTTTTGTAGAATTGGAGGTTCTGCTATTACAAGAATAGGCAGATTTGTCTTAGACTATTACTGTCTATTACTGCTGGAAGTCTGGGAGAAAGGTGGGAAGCAGAGATTCCTGGCAATCTGCCTAAAGAGGAATCAATGAAACAAATTAATCCTTTGCAGGCTGCAATGACACAGTAATCCATCATTCCAAGCTGCTTTTATACACCAAATCAGAGAGCAGAGGAGAAAGCCCTAGGGGACATCACAGACAACAACTTACACTAACACTGGGAAAATACTTGAGAATCAGTTTATTTAAAGAGGATAGATTTCAGTTGATTGCTTAACTCGTCAAATAAAGATTTTGCTTCCATCACAAGCTGACCCTTGGGGGAATACATTTCACAGATCCTTTTGGGAGTCTTTAAACTTTCTAATTTCATGTATCTCTATGATTTCAATTAAAGCATATATCTGTATAATTATATCAAGTGTCATGTAAAATATATGCCAGGGCATTTTGGAAGGAAAAGTAAAATATATTTCATGTGTTCTATCTGTGCAAGTGTACCTTTCGACTAAGCATCTGAAGTTGAATTAAACTCCTAGCAAAAAAGTTTATTTTTCTATAAGGATATAGGCTACATTCACAATTGTGGATTGCATGTACATGCAAGAACCCAGCAGGGGGTCCCGGCGATTAGCTGCGGGGGGCAGCCCTTTGAAAGAAATAGGAGGCCAGCTCCTGCAGCTGATTGTGACTTTCAGCATGAATCACTATGCAGTGATTACTTGCAAGTGTCTGGACTTTGAGACAGTTTGCATCCAGGGTCAATCACTCACAGGTGATTGTCGCAAATTGATTACCTGCGAGTAGCCGCAATTAACTGCGAAGGTAAACAGCCTTCCATTGCTTTCAATGGGGCTTCCTCCTGCAGGTAATCGCCAGGATGCCCCTCGAGGGATCTAGCATCTACATGCTGTTGGGCCAATTCGTATGAATGTGGCCTTAAGGGTGTAAGGATTTGGAACCCCTATGTGGATTTTACTACAATATTTAGAGGATTTATGGATAGGACCTGTTCTTTAAATTGGTGCCACCTAGAGAAAAGTGAGGGGAATGTCCCCAATAGGGACACAGACATTTCTTTCCAGTAGAGTGGGGAAGGCTCAGAGTTTCTTCCAGGTTTTCATTGTAATATGAGACAGATGATACCTCAAAGTCACACAATGTTGCAGTAGAGTTTCCCTCATATCAGACAATATTGTGGGGGAGCATGTGACCCACTCTATTGTGATAGCACTCAAAAGGAATAGTGATCGTCTCCGGGACTTCTCCAGAGCCTCCCCCATCCTCTGGAACTCTCTACTATCGCCTACTCTGCCCACTTTTAGGCGATCTCTGAAATCCTATCTCTTCAAGGAAGCCTATCCTGCCTTCAGTTAATAACGGAATCTTCTTTTCCTTCTACTAGTTCATCCCCCACAGTTATTACCTTTTGTACCACCAGCCCCTCCCTCTTAGATTGTAAGCTCCAAGGAGCAGGGCCCTCCTAACCCTCTTGTATTGAACTATATCTTTGTATTGTATTGTCTCCCTTTATATTGTAAAGCGCAGAGCAAACTGTTGGCGCTATATAAATCCTGTAGAATAATTATAATAATATAAGTAATTCAGGAAAAGTCCTTTGTAAAGACATTTTTTCTTTGATCTGAATGAACAACAAAATTTTACAAACCCATTTCAACGTAAAGCAGTCCTTCCTTATTGCTCCCAAAATTTAAAAAAAAATGCTCCAATAAATAAAAAATACTTGCTCACTGAAGTGGCCTTCCTTTGGGTCGAAACAGTCGATACTTCTCTAACACTTCTACAGAGGAAGAACTTACCTTGGGTGAAAGGGTCAACTTCATAAACGTAGAGGGCTACGGATAGGATACTAGCAGTGGGGCCAATATAGAAAGCAGGTCAGTATTTCAGGGTTGCAACTGCTGTTTATGTTATGGGAGCAGCAATTACATATCTCAGCTGGTAGTGCACTTGCACTTTCTGTAGAGTTCACCTATGCATCATGCACACTTTGTAGAGTTATGTACAGGAGTGGACTGACAACTCATGGGGCCCCCAGGCAATAGGGGATCATGGGGCCCCTGTGTCCTTGACCACACTCAAACCATACCCAAAAAAGCCTATGAAAGGTACCAGGGGCATCTCATGGGACCCCCCTACTGACTGGTCAGTCTGCCCCTGGTTATGTATACATCTTGCAATATCTGTAGAGTTGTTATATGTTATTGCCATCAGAGTGCATAGACAGCAATTACTGCCTGGTTTTTCCTTACCTTACAGCCTTTAAAGTTTCATGAGTCTTCACATATAAACTTCAGTGTATCCACAGCTCAGGAGAGGGCAGTTGACATCACATATGACATGCCTTACCAACCAAGAAATCTGAGCTATACTGTACGCTTAATATACAGATGTATGTCAAGCTACAGTCAGCAATATGCAGTAAGTAGGTCACGGTCTTCACTGTACAACCTATCATCGATAATGTATTTACACCCTTTGATTGCTTTGAAAAGCTTTAAGAGTCCAGCAAGATGATACAAATAAAACATATATTTTTTGATGCAAGGCATTTTTAAGAAATTCAAACTGGAAATAGAATTTGTAGGTGTCGCATATGTAAGAAGATACAGAAGACCATCACAAATGTTAACAAAAGTGTATTAAAAATATTCGGTAATGTGTAATTAATTTAACCAATGGCCTCCAGAGGATTTACCCCCTTCCTGACCAGGCCATGGTTTGCGATATGGCGCTGTGTTACCTTAACTGACAATTGTGCGGTCATGCAACACTGCACCTAAATGAAATTTATGTCCTTTCTTTCCCACAAATGGAGCTTTCTTTCGGTGGTATTTGATTGCCTCTGCTTTTTTTGGATTTTTTTGTGCTATAAACAAAATAAGACCGACAATTTTGAGAAAAAAAAACAATATTTTTGACTTTTTGCTATTAAACGTCCAGTAAAAAAATGTAAAAAATTGAATTTCGTCATAAATGTATTGGTTTACATGAACATTATAGCGTCTACAAACAGCAGTATATACACTGGAATTTTTTTTTTCTAATACTAGTAATGGCGGCGATCGGCGACTTATAGCAAGACTGCGGCAGGCATTCTGACACTGGGAGGGAACTGAATAACTGCCACTGACATCCCTAGTGACACTAATACAGTGATCAGTGCTAATAAAAAGCACTGACACTGTACTAATGGAAGGAAGGGGTTAACATCTGGGATCTGCGATCAAAGGGTTAACTGTGTGCTGTTTTACTGTGTGCTGTGTGTTTTCCAGTGTAAGCACATTGCTTTGTATTGCTCTGCTATGCATACAGACCACTCCCCCGTAAGTGATACTCGGCTATCGCTGGGTGCCATCGGGCAATCAATGGGTGGGACCCAGGGATCGAAAGCTGAAGCCGCCAATGGCGGTGCAGGCCCCCTACCCAGAAACGCAAAATCACGTATATATATATATATACATGATTTTGCACAGCCCTACCGCCCTGTTGGAGTATTTCTGCTATAGGACGACAGGCAAGCGGTTAAAAAGTTCCCATTGGATATGACCCCCCTAAGAAATGCATGTGTACCTTTCCGGTAAATCTCCAAAGATCAACCAATGTTGTTCTGAAACATGTAATTCTTCACAAGGCATTGATTGAAATAGCTACAATTAGTACTACTTTAAAAAATAATGTTGTCTAAATATACTTAACTCTCTAAAAGCATCACTGTCATTTGCACATCATGTATAAAGGAACCTTGTACATGGATATGTGCTCTGCATTGCTCCCTGCAGCCACATTTGAAATAAAAGAGCATATTAAACCCCTATGGCTACTGAAAAACAAATTCAGAGGCAAAGCAGAATAGGCATTCAAAGGACCCCAGACACAACTTGAACTATTTTTTATATTTAGACGCTCAGTTAGTTGCTGCTGTAGCTATTTGAACAGTCTGTGCAGTTGCCATGGGAGTCCCTTATGACCCCTGTTTCCAAATACTGCAAAGCTGTAGTGATTCTTGCTGAAATGCAAGACTGCGTGAGTTCAACTAAAATCAGTGCCATAGGACAGAAGTCTAAGAGTATGAGCCCCTAGCTTATAAATACAGCTATATTATGCTGAGTCTTAGCTTTCAACTGTATGATTAATTCTGCAAGACTTACCTTTGTATGCATGTAGAGATATCTTCTGTACAGTTATGTTTATTCCATCATAAAAGTCTACAATAACACAGCATATTCATGAGTAATAATGTGTGTGTGAAGAGCAAACATACTGGAACGGAGTATGTTCAAATAAAAGTTCCTTGCAGACAGACAATATCATAGCATATTCTACAAACTTGTGATTGGAACTGTATGAGCTACACTAGTACAAATACATTTTAACTACTGCATATTCTATTAAATCTCCTGCTGGCTACCTGCGGCTATCAAAATACCTGAACAGTTACTGTATTTGTTTGAATGTAGCTGCTATTCGGCCAGCAATTTTCCTACGGATTGCTAAAGTGGAATTTCACCTAAAAAGGGAAGTTCCACTTTATTTTTTCCTGCCCCTTCCTTTCCATCTTGTTGAGGGTTTTTTTTTTAGGTACCAAGTTGTAATTGACTAGGCCATCCCAGCAAAAGTTCAACACCCTGCCCCTTTGCAGCCTCCTGGGACACATTACAGGTCCCAGTAAGTTGCAGGTCCATTCACAGTAGGGAGCCAGCTGTGGTGAAGCCACAAAGAGTCACAGCTGGCTTCCCACAGTAAACGTGGTGACACAGAGGAACCAAAGACTGGAAAAGAACTACTGGTTGCCTGGGCTGATGTGTCTTATTAATAAAGATAGCATCTACAGCATTTGCGGCTGCTGACTTTTAATTTTTTTTATACATAACGAAGAACCTCTTTACATTTTTAGATCAAAGGATGTCAGGCAGGAGGATGCCATCAGAGTCACCCAAGAGTCAAATTCTGACAAGGTCATCGGGAAACAATCAAAATTCACCCTGTGTATGGCCAGCTTAAGGCCAGCTTAACGGAATAATAAAATGGCTTTCAAAAGCCAGAAGTTATTGTGTTCTAGATCTTCTGTCAGGAACACACGTGACTTAATAACAGGTGGTCTTCTTCTGAAAGTAGCACATGTGGTGTTTGCTAGAGCACATGTAAAGTAGTCTGGAGTTTGTATTTAAAGGAAAAATTAAACCTCTGCCATAAAAACTAGCCAGATGTGATTGGTAAGGGAGTTGGTCAGGTGTGATCGAACTATATACTATATATAAACTAATTCATCAAAAGATGAGAGAGATGCCCATTGTCACAAAAACTGAGGAGTTAACCTTTCTCTTGGATTTGTGTCTTTGTTTTTTAACTTTATCACGTATGCAGTAAAATGATTATTCCCCTAGGAATGACCTTTTATCAGTTTTTAAAATTTTCAACATGTGGTTGATTTACGACCACAAAACCTCTCTACAGACCTTCGTTTCATGGGAACACTATAAATAACCACTATACTACCTGAACATCACTAGCAATGCTCTGATTTGCACTACTGGCAAATATGCAGTATGTATGGCTAGTGTGATATATAGCTTTTTCATGGGAAGTTTGAGCAGAATGCAACAATCCAACAACTCAGCTATTAACAAAAAACTATATTTTTTTGTAGCATTTAGGAATACCATAAACTGTACCGTACTTTGAAATTAACCATTATAAAGAACCCCTTAAAGACAATGTACAATATTAGTAATGCAAAATATGAGCTTATAACTTTTTAGGGTTCATTAGTGAGTTAAATTACAGTTTATTATCTAGACCTGGATCAGTTGAAAGACCACACAGCAAAGTGTGACATGGTGGCAAGCTCTTGTAACTAATAACCTCTAATAACCTAATCATATACAGTATGAATGAGTACAAGAATGAAGTAAGAAATAATATTCAATTACAACTGTGAGCCTGTGATGTCTCAAGTTCATACAAAAATATTTTCAGTTTTTCTTCATGGCACGTATGCAGGTATTTAGGGCTTGCGTAAACAGTAAAGTGAAATACTGTTATTCGTTCCTTCCTCAGATTGTCTCCAGCTAATGATGATAGGATAGACTGCAGAAAGCCACATGGATAGGATGGCAGAATAGTGGAGATGCACAGGTTAAAGAGACTGCCATTTTTCTCATTCAAGGCCACAATCTCTTTAAAGCCCATTCTATTTTTCCACCCTCCTAACCCCGTGTAAGCTCAGTATAGTATGGTGTTGGACTGTATGTAGGGCTAATTCAGGGCTGTTAAGACTTGACAAATGGCCACTCATGCTTAAAGATAGGAGGTCACAAACTACCCCACACCTGGAGGCACTAAGTACTTTGCAGTGACTCTGAAAAATCAGTGGAATTGGGGAGGGGGTAGTATAAGAGGATCAGGGGGTGGAGTTTAGAGAGGTTCTGCTACTTTGCCCGTTCTGATCTCTTTTACATTACCTTCTAAGGTTCCTACTTACAGTAGTTAAAATCATACTGCCTTAATGCATCCTTTAACCCCTTAACTAGAGATGAGCGAATTATTCAAAAATTCGGTTCGGCTGATTCGCCGAATTCGCCGAATAAATTCACTTCGAGCCGAATATATTCGCTGCGAATTTAACTTATAAAAAGGGTGTTTCTAGGCTTCAGAGAGCCTTTATATTAGTGCAGAACACTGTACCTTTAATTTAAATGCCCTTGGAGTCTGCTGGGGAAGAGAAATAATACTGTCAGTCAGTATGACATGCAGATGAGTGCCGTCGATCTTAGAATCACCGCACACTTCACTCATTTGGGCAGTCACGGGGCCAAAACCAGAGTGTGGAGCCACAGTGTGGCGGTGGAGGCAGCAGCAATGGGAGGCCATACAGCACCCTATGACAAAATGGAACCCACCAGCAGTGTGAGGAGACCTGAAAGTGGCACATGGCAGAGTGTGGCGATGGAGACAGCAGCAATGGGAGGCCGTACAGGGACCCATGACACACTCTGGACCTGGCAGCAGCATGAGGAGGCGGTACAGGGGCCCATGACAGATTACAGGCCTGACAGCAGCATGAGGAGTCGGTACGGGGGCCCATGGCAGATTACGGGCCTGGCAGCAGCATGAGGAGGCGGTACAGGGGCCCATGGCAGAGTGGCGGAGCGTAAGCAGCTAAAATTGAAGGCCATACAGAGGCCTATGTTAAAAAGTCCCCCCAGCAGCAGTGTGGGGAGACGACTATCAAGAGTCCAATGGCAGAGTGGCGGAGCAGAAGCAGCTTCAATTGAAGGCCATACACAGGCCTAGGTTTAAAAGTCCCTCACAGTTAATTCCAATAACGAACTCTACTCCTCCGTGCAATCTACTTACGAGACCCTGGGCAGGTCTGGGTCCAATTTGTGGTAGAGACTGGTTTTGTTCAGCCATGCTTGAGCGAGTAATAACAGGTCTGTGCTGCCCTTTGGTGTCTGGCTTAATGCGCACAACACTGAACGTCCCAGCGTTTGTCAACGATTTGCCGTTAAGTGATGCAAACCCGCTGAACCACGTTCATGAGGAGCTGGTACAGGGGGCCATGAATCAGTATGGACCTGGCAGCAGCGTGAGCAGACGACAGAGGCACATGGCGCAGGGTGGCGGTGTAGGCAGCATTATTCTGAAGCCATACACAGGCCTAGGTTAAAAAGCGGAAGCCGTCAGCAGCGTGAGCAGACGACAGAGACACATGGCGCAGGGTGGCGGTGGATGCAGCAGTATTCGGAAGCCAAACACAGTCCTCGATTAAAAAGCGGAAGCCGTCAGCAGCGTGAGCAGACGACAGAGGCACATGGCGCAGGGTGGCGGTGGAGGCAGCAGCAATGGAAGGCCATACAGCACCCTATCACAAAATGGAACCCACCAACAGTGTAAGGAGACCTGAAAGTGGCACATGGCAGAGTCTGGCGATGAAGTCAGCAGCAATGGGAGGCCGTACAGGGACCCATGACACACTCTGGACCTGGCAGCAGCAAGAGGAGGCGGTACAGGGGCCCATGGCAGAGTGGCGAAGCATAAGCAGCTTAAATTGAAGGCCATACAGAGGCCTATGTTAAAAAGTCCCCCCAGCAGCAGTGTGGGGAGACGACTATCAAGAGTCCAATGGCAGAGTGGCGGAGCAGAAGCAGCTTCAATTGAAGGCCATACACAGGCCTAGGTTAAAAAGTCCCCCCAGCAGCAGCGTGGGGAGACGACTATCAAGAGTCCAATGGCAGAGTGGCGGAGCAGAAGCAGCTTCAATTGAAGGCCATGCACAGGCCTAGGTTAAAAAGTCCCCCCAGCAGCAGTGTTTTTATAGTACTTTATTTTGGCCTCCCTCTCAGCAGGTGTGAAAAAGGCCACCATTTTTGAACGGTAGCGAGGGTCCAACAAGGTGGACAGCCAAAAGTCATCCCTCTGTCTGATGGTTATTATTCGGCTGTCGCTACGCAAGCAACCGAGCATTCTATGGGCCATTTGTGCCAAGGAATGCGAGGGACTCCCTGCCTCCATCTCCACAGCATACTGCCACGGTGCGTCTGGGTCCTCTGTCTCCTCCTCCTCCTCTACCAGATGCTCCTGCTCCTCCACTCCTGTCCGCTGAGTGGAAAAACCACCCATTTCACTCAATAATTCCTGAGCACCAATGTCCTCCTCTACCTCCTCCTCTTCTTCCTGTCCTGCCCCCACAGGGGTCATGTGGCGTTGAGATCTGTGCGCCACGTCTACCGCACCTGACCAGCCATTGTTAACAGCATTTGTTCCAGGACGTGCAACAGAGGAATGACGTCGTTCATCCCATAGTCCTGCCGACTCACGAATAGCGTGGCCTCCTCAAAGGGCCTGAGCAAGCGGCAGGTGTCACGCATGAGCTGCCAATGGCTGACATCTAAGTTACACAGGGGAGTACCTTTATCCGCTTGTAACATCAGGAAATCGGTGATGGCCTTTCGCTGTTCGTAAAGGCGGTCTAACATATGTAGGGTTGAATTCCACCTTGTTGCAACGTCGCAGATCAGGCGATGCTGTGGAATTCCGTTCTGCCGCTGCAGCTCAAGGAGGGTGTGCTTTGCGGTGTAGGAATGGCTGAAATGCATGCAAAGTTTACGTGACATTTTAAGGATGTCTTGCAGTGGGATGACAACCAGATTGAACACGTGAGCCATGCATGGCGCATGGCACAACCTTCCTTGACGCAGAGCAGACACCATGTTCTTTCTTGTCGGTCAACA
The DNA here is from genome assembly GCF_062004578.1 of Staurois parvus. Lineage (NCBI taxonomy): Eukaryota > Metazoa > Chordata > Amphibia > Anura > Ranidae > Staurois > Staurois parvus. Next base: position 8,317,654 of record NW_028318014.1, on the reverse strand, counting down.
TGGTTCCGATTTTCAGTTTGCGCGGAGACAGCCATCTGTCGATTTCTCTGTTCATTACACTCAGAAGTTCCTCCCCTGTGTGACTACGTTCGCCAAGGCATACCAGGTGCAGCACAGCGTGACACCGTTGCGCCCTGCACATGTGATATGCCGGTCGGGTAATGGGACTTGGCACGGGGGTGGCGGCTGAGGTCACGGCAGAAGAAGAGGTGGTAGAGGCGGACATCTTTGCTGGACCAAGGACGTGCAAACGTGGAGGCAAAAGCGGCGTGACCTGTCCAAGTTGCTGGTGCGGCTGTGCCGGCACCACGTTCACCCAGTGGGCCGTAAATTACATGCACTGTCCCTGACCGTAGTTACAGCTCCACACGTCGGCGCTGCCGTGCACTTTGGCAGAGACCGACATGCTCAAAGACTGGCCCACCATCTCTTCTACATGTGAATGCAGGGCTGGCACTGCCTTTTTGGCGAAGAAATGCCGGCTTGGCACTCTCCACCGCGGCTCGGCACAAGCCATCATTTCTCGGAAAGGTGCTGAGTCCACCACTTGGAAAGGGAGGGACTGCAGCACCAGCAACTTGGACAGGAGGACGTTCAGCTTCTGCACCGTCGGGTGCGTGCCCGCAAACTGTTGTCTCTTGGAAACGGATTCCAAGAAAGACTGCTGACGGAATCCGTGAAGAGGAGTAGCAGGAGAAGGAGCATCTGAACGAGCGGAAGATGCCAACGAGCGACAACTCCCCTCAGCAGAGGTGTTGGAGCCTTGACTGGCTGATAGAGGGCGATTGACGTCGGGTGACGGAGCAAGTAACGGAGCGGGTGATGGAGCGGGGGCTGGGGCAGGCAGAACCGCCGTATCTTTATCACGGTTTTCCCAGGCCACCGAATGGTGATGCTGCATATGCTGACGCAACGCTGCAGTCCCAACATTGGCCCCCTGGCCACGCTTGACTTTCTGGCCACATAGTCGACATACGGCTACGTTTACTTCCTCGGGCGGCTTGACGAAAAATTGCCACACCGCCGAGCAGGAAACTTTGCCCCCGCTACTCCTCACTGGCTGACTGCTACTTCCTCCGTGCACACCGGCACCACTACTGGCCGTGGTGGTAGGCTGCAGTGGAGCTGGTGCTCTACTCCGTGGCCGTTTGGCTCCATTGACACTGCTGCGACCCTGCTGCCTCCTGGGCAACCCACCGACTGTTTTGCTCGCTGGCAAGCTGGCACCCTCTTCTCCTGATGATGCGGAAGCAATAGCCTGATGACGACGAGGCTGCCAAGTGCGATCAGCCTCATCATCATCAATTAGGGTCTCCGCGTCACTACTAGCCCCCTCGGCTGCATGTGGGTCAGGAGACAGACGTGTCTCTAGACCGGCTACCGAGCCACTCTCCTCGCCAGTACTTCTTGGCCTGGCTGCTGAAGAGGCGGATGTCTCCCCCCATTCCTGACCGCCCTCTGTTAGCTCTTCCTCACTGTACAGTGGGGCTGAGCCCACAGCATGCAATACTTCACTTGGTGAGGGAACACCAAAGGACAGGGGCAGGTCGAGGACACGTGATTTCAGTGGGCTTGCTCCCGGGCCATGCCAACTAACGGTTGTGTCTGACGTACCCACCGACCGTTGGCTGTAGGTGTCAGAGGTGACCTTGGAAGAGGAAGACGACCGAGTCAACCAATCGATGACGGCAGGGTTGTCGGTGGAGACACGACCACTGGATGACACCGGGAGCACTGGCCTCTGGATGCGACTAGTGCTGCCTCGACCCCTTCCTCTGCTGCCACGTCTGCTCGCTCCTGAAACATTGCCTCCTCTGCCACTCCTCTGCGTGTTGTCTGACATACTCTTTAATTCAATAAGCACCCCAAAAATAAAACCGGATTTAACTCTTTGAACGTACAATAGTGGTTGTGAAGCAGAAAGTCAGTTTATTTAGCACAATCGGTCAATTGCAGCTTGCCGTTGGCTGTAAACTGTACGTTTATGTCACTGGAATGCACTAATCACCCAAAAAATATTACCGCCACCCGGCGTGTATATGGATTTAACTCTTTGAACGTACAATAGTGGTTGTGAAGCAGAAAGTCAGTTTATTGTACACAATCGGTCAATTGCAGCTTGCCGTTGGCTGGAAACTGTACGTTTAGGTCACTGGAATGCACTAATCACCCAAAAAATATTACCGCCAGCCGGCGTGTAAATGGATTTAACTCTTTGAACGTACAATAGTGGTTGTGAAGCAGAAAGTCAGTTTATTTAGCACAATCGGTCAATTGCAGCTTGCCGTTGGCTGTAAACTGTACGTTTATGTCACTGGAATGCACTAATCACCCAAAAAATATTACCGCCAGCCGGCGTGTAAATGGATTTAACTCTTTGAACGTACAATAGTGGTTGTGAAGCAGAAAGTCAGTTTATTTAGCACAATCGGTCAATTGCAGCTTGCCGTTGGCTGGAAACTGTACGTTTATGTCACTGGAATGCACTAATCACCCAAAAAATATTACCGCCAGCCGGCGTGTAAATGGATTTAACTCTTTGAACGTACAATAGTGGTTGTGAAGCAGAAAGTCAGTTTATTTAGCACAATCGGTCAATTGTAGCTTGCCGTTGGCTGGAAACTGTACGTTTATGTCACTGGAATGCACTAATCACCCAAAAAATATTACCGCCACCCGGCGTGTAAATGGATCTAACTCTTTGAACGTACAATAGTGGTTGTGAAGCAGAAAGTCAGTTTATTGTACACAATCGGTCAATTGTAGCTTGCCGTTGGCTGTAAACTGTACGTTTATGTCACTGGAATGCACTAATCACCCAAAAAATATTACCGCCAGCCGGCGTGTAAATGGATTTAACTCTTTGAACGTACAATAGTGGTTGTGAAGCAGAAAGTCAGTTTATTGTACACAATCGGTCAATTGCAGCTTGCCGTTGGCTGGAAACTGTACGTTTATGTCACTGGAATGCACTAATCACCCAAAAAATATTACCGCCAGCCGGCGTGTAAATGGATTTAACTCTTTGAACGTACAATAGTGGTTGTGAAGCAGAAAGTCAGTTTATTTAGCACAATCGGTCAATTGCAGCTTGCCGTTGGCTGGAAACTGTACGTTTATGTCACTGGAATGCACTAATCACCCAAAAAATATTACCGCCAGCCGGCGTGTAAATGGATTTAACTCTTTGAACGTACAATAGTGGTTGTGAAGCAGAAAGTCAGTTTATTTAGCACAATCGGTCAATTGCAGCTTGCCGTTGGCTGGAAACTGTACGTTTATGTCACTGGAATGCACTAATCACCCAAAAAATATTACCGCCACCCGGCGTGTAAATGGATCTAACTCTTTGAACGTACAATAGTGGTTGTGAAGCAGAAAGTCAGTTTATTTAGCACAATCGGTCAATTGCAGCTTGCCGTTGGCTGGAAACTGTACGTTTATGTCACTGGAATGCACTAATCACCCAAAAAATATTACCGCCACCCGGCGTGTATATGGATTTAACTCTTTGAACGTACAATAGTGGTTGTGAAGCAGAAAGTCAGTTTATTTAGCACAATCGGTCAATTGCAGCTTGCCGTTGGCTGGAAACTGTACGTTTATGTCACTGGAATGCACTAATCACCCAAAAAATATTACCGCCACCCGGCGTGTAAATGGATCTAACTCTTTGAACGTACAATAGTGGTTGTGAAGCAGAAAGTCAGTTTATTGTACACAATCGGTCAATTGCAGCTTGCCGTTGGCTGTAAACTGTACGTTTATGTCACTGGAATGCACTAATCACCCAAAAAATATTACCGCCAGCCGGTGTGTAAATGGATTTAACTCTTTGAACGTACAATAGTGGTTGTGAAGCAGAAAGTCAGTTTATTTAGCACAATCGGTCAATTGCAGCTTGCCGTTGGCTGGAAACTGTACGTTTATGTCACTGGAATGCACTAATCACCCAAAAAATATTACCGCCACCCGGCGTGTAAATGGATCTAACTTTTTGAACGTACAATAGTGGTTGTGAAGCAGAAAGTCAGTTTATTTAGCACAATCGGTCAATTGCAGCTTGCCGTTGGCTGGAAACTGTACGTTTATGTCACTGGAATGCACTAATCACCCAAAAAATATTACCGCCACCCGGCGTGTATATGGATTTAACTCTTTGAACGTACAATAGTGGTTGTGAAGCAGAAAGTCAGTTTATTTAGCACAATCGGTCAATTGCAGCTTGCCGTTGGCTGGAAACTGTACGTTTATGTCACTGGAATGCACTAATCACCCAAAAAATATTACCGCCACCCGGCGTGTAAATGGATCTAACTCTTTGAACGTACAATAGTGGTTGTGAAGCAGAAAGTCAGTTTATTGTACACAATCGGTCAATTGCAGCTTGCCGTTGGCTGTAAACTGTACGTTTATGTCACTGGAATGCACTAATCACCCAAAAAATATTACCGCCAGCCGGTGTGTAAATGGATTTAACTCTTTGAACGTACAATAGTGGTTGTGAAGCAGAAAGTCAGTTTATTTAGCACAATCGGTCAATTGCAGCTTGCCGTTGGCTGGAAACTGTACGTTTATGTCACTGGAATGCACTAATCACCCAAAAAATATTACCGCCACCCGGCGTGTAAATGGATCTAACTTTTTGAACGTACAATAGTGGTTGTGAAGCAGAAAGTCAGTTTATTTAGCACAATCGGTCAATTGCAGCTTGCCGTTGGCTGGAAACTGTACGTTTATGTCACTGGAATGCACTAATCACCCAAAAAATATTACCGCCACCCGGCGTGTATATGGATTTAACTCTTTGAACGTACAATAGTGGTTGTGAAGCAGACAGTCAGTTTATTTAGCACAATCGGTCAATTGCAGCTTGCTGTTGGCTGGAAACTGTACGTTTATGTCACTGGAATGCACTAATCACCCAAAAAATATTACCGCCACCCGGCGTGTAAATGGATCTAACTCTTTGAACGTACAATAGTGGTTGTGAAGCAGAAAGTCAGTTTATTGTACACAATCGGTCAATTGCAGCTTGCCGTTGGCTGGAAACTGTACGTTTCTGTCACTGGAATGCACTAATCACCCAAAAAATATTACCGCCAGCCGGCGTGTAAATGGATTTAACTCTTTGAACGTACAATAGTGGTTGTGAAGCAGAAAGTCAGTTTATTTAGCACAATCGGTCAATTGCAGCTTGCCGTTGGCTGGAAACTGTACGTTTATGTCACTGGAATGCACTAATCACCCAAAAAATATTACCGCCAGCCGGCGTGTAAATGGATTTAACTCTTTGAACGTACAATAGTGGTTGTGAAGCAGAAAGTCAGTTTATTTTGCACAATCGGCAAACTGCAGCACCAACTGTGCACGACAGACACCAAAAAAATAAAGGGTGTATGTCACTTTAAATTTTCGATTCTTTGATAGCTGTGGCCCTAAGTAACGATTCTGTGTCCCTGAGTAACGATTCTGTGTCCCTGAGTAACGATTCTGTGTCCCTGAGTAACGATTCTGTGGCCCTAAAGTCTCTGTGGCCCTAACTCTGTCCCTTAATACACACAGGTCTGTCTCTCTTGAATGACCGGAGGCTAATGGAGAATTCTAAGATGGCCGCGATTTATAGCTCCACCATTACACAGTGCTGGCTGGCTGCTGATTGGCTAATGCGATCACATGTCATGAATGCATTATGGGTCAGCGCGCCTTGTCTGCGCGCCTTCCCAGAGATCCCCGCCCCATCTTCTCTGTCCATTTTCTCCGTCGCCGCCATTTTTGGGAAAATTCGATTCGTGCATCCGAAGTTTGCTAGTTTTCGGATTCGTCGCGAATAGAATTTTTCCAAATCTTCGGAACGAATTCCACTTCGTCATGTTCGATTCGCTCATCTCTACCCTTAACCCCACTTACCAAACAATTCCGAGCTTAGTGATGATTGTTCTATGTCTGAGCAAGTACCTAAAAGTAACAGGTCAGCCATACTTCTGCAGACTGTGTCTCACATGTTTCTTCATTAATACAAATTTCTTAATAAAAATGCAAATGTTACAAATCTTCTCCTTATTTAGCTCTTACCACTGCCATACACATTACTAAAAGAAGATAAAACATTAAAGCTTTTCTTATCCCTAAGCTTTAGAACATATAAAGGTCTTCCGTATGATGTTCCAGGTAAACTGATAGTCATGGATAACACATAAATCATAATTTTAACAATAAATAAAGGTACATAGTAATATACCATGGGGATTGAAGTAACATAATTCTTGAATAAAACAATATGCAATAAGGCAAGAAGGTGAATATGGAATGGCAAAAACTACTAAGTTTTTGTTGGATTTTTTATTTATTTTTTTATTTTTTTTATGAATTTTGGTAAACAATATTCCTGCACTCTTTCTCGTAGGCCATTCCATCTTATTGCACATGAGAGGTATAAGGAGCATGTAAGGACCATGGACTTGGAGGAGTTTGATGGTATTGGTGTCAATGTCCAGGAGGTAGAATGAAAGAGGAACACCACACCCAATGATTTAAAAGTCCAAATATGTGTATTCCAAGCCAGTACAGTTCAGCACTTCATTAAGGCTTAAAATTCTTCTTAAAAGAAGGCTTCAGCAGTTAGTTTAAGATTTTTAAACCATATTATCATGGACTTTATTGAGTAAATAAACTTTTTCAGACACATAAAACATTGGTTGTAGTGCTTATTTTGGCTTCCACCACCTAGATCAACTTTTGCAGTGTCCATTGAGGTTCTTTTGTGCATAGGAGCTGTCTAACCAAAGCTAGTGTACTCTGCAGCATAGACTTTTCCTTAACTCATGAAACTGAAATGACTTTGAACCCAGGACTTCCCATCTACATCTTCTAAATTGGACTAGAGAACTAAAACCTTCATTATTGTCGTAGCTATGGACAGTGACTACCTAACCTTACTTCATCCTTTTAAACATTAAATTTTGTACCAGGGTAAAAAATGCACTTCAACAGATTCACTATAAACAGCATTATTTCCACATCTAACATGGTTAATTCTAAGACTAAAAGTCACCCTAAATTGTGGTTTGAAAAATATAAATTCTATTCAAGCGTGTATTCTTAACTCAAAAAATAAAGGGGTTGGACAAAAATTTGGAAACATATGATTTGCAGGCGTGAAAGTGATGACAAATTTCACATTGAAAGCAGAAGTGATGTAACATTCTTTTGCTTACACTGTGTGATGAGACACCTAGCTAACAGGTGGGAAGCCTTATTCACTGCATCCGCTGCTAGTAATACGGAGTCATGGCAGAGCTTACTGAGTTTCAAAGAGGGCATATTGTTGGTGCCTCTGTGACTAAAGTTGTCAATTTATTTGCTGTGCCGTGAGGTACAGTATCAAAGGTTATGACGGCATAACAACTGCTGCAAAAGTGACTGCAGAACTCAATCTCAGTCTTCCAAAGCCCATGTCAAGAAAAACTGTACAGAGGGAACTCCATAAGTAAGACATTTACAGGCAAGCTGCAACTGCCAAACCAGTAGTGACCGATATTAATGCTCAGAAGAGGAGAGAGTGGTGCAACACGTAAATCATGGACTATCAATCAATGAAAGACTGTAATATGGCCTGATGAATTGACCTTCATACTGTTTATACTGTTCCCAACCAATGGACATGTTTATATGTGGCAAACACTATCGCAAACTTATGACCAGGACTGCCTTGTTCCAACTGTAAAGCATGGTGCAGGTGCAATCACGGTTTAGGTAGCCATATCATGGTATTCTGCAGCCGTATCAGATTCCGTTATCCACCATTCAAGACTTCTATTTGGCAATTCCCAGGAGAATTCAGGCTGTCTTGGATGCCAAAGGTGGTCCAATACTATATTGGGTAATGATTTCATTCTTTTAGTTGATGTTTCCATAATTTTGTCCAACCCCTGTACCATCTATCACTTTCCGTCTCCTACATATCTCAAAATTTCTTTTTTTTTTTTTTTTTTTTGCTGCTTTGATCCTACTTTCTGTTAGAGGATGACTATGTTCGTTCATGTGGACCAACTGTATGTAGGATCAGAGCCACCCTGCCACCTTCTGCTTGCATCTGACATGGACTAGGAACTATGGACTATGTGATTTGTGTATCTGACTGCTGCTCATTCCAAATAAACGGACGTGGAAGGGAAATAGAGAGGTTCGTGATCTCACCATAGATGTTATGAGAAGGCAGAAATACACATTAAGAAACAATTTCAATAAAAATAATCCATGTGTATGGATTATTTTTTGAAGAATAAGGAATATTTAGTGTCATTTTAACATTGCTAGATGTCATAAGTATATGAACAGCATACTGTATATAGGAGAGGCTGGACTAAGCTTTCATACAGATGACTAGACTTCAGTGTCAGATCTTGGAGACTGTGCAGATTGCTAGTTTTATGCAAGCATCATTATCAGAGGCAATAATATTGGAGAATTTGAACCACTCTTGGGAGGAATCGATTTGTGATATGAGAAAACACTTTTTTTCTGGAAGAATATAAATATATACAAAAGTGCATTTTCCAACCATGAGAGTGGGAGGAATATGAATTTGGTGAGTGCACACCTGAAGGGGGAGAACGGCACTTTGAAGATATTATTTAAGCAGTCATGTGGTGATTTTCCTTTGGCAGTTATAATTCAATTCACATGGTGATTACAAAAGGACTTTTGCTTTATGGACTTTCTTTGATTATCACTTTATTATTTACAGATACACTTATATGCACTTATATTTCATTATTACAGAATATGATTTGTTTATTATACTGTATATACTATATTTTACAGTATAATTTTATATAAAAACTTATGTTATTTATAATTTTATAGTTGAATGAATAAATTATTTTGTTTTTCAGAGTGATTCTGCATATTCAGCTTTCCTTGTCACTGTGATGCTTAGTTTGACTCTGACATCATATTGTTCCTGACACTGCTTGTTTACTTTCTGTCCAAGCCTTAGCTTTTACTGCAACTTTGCAGGCATTCCTGATTTTTCCTAGTAGTTTATTCTGTCATCTTGGTACCTTATTATGATCACCTGTACCTATAACATCAGCTGCCATCTGTTGGGCAAACCTGAGGGTATCGTCCTGAAGGTAACATGCAGCTAAATTTCTTCTTTGTGAAGATCAGGCACTCCTTAGACAATTGAAGCCTAATACTTGAAAGATGAGCATAGTCCTTATGTCATTATACGATTCCTGCATTCAATAAAATCATAAATGATTACAAACATATTATGTATTTAATCTCCTCTAAAGCCCCTCAGAATTTTTACATATATGTAACACCCTCCAGTGTAGATAGGTTTTTTTTGTGTACAGTTAGTGGCTTGCTAGAAGCCTGGGTATGAGTCAGCCTGGGAGTGAGTCAGCGAGGTTACTTAAGGTTAAGGCTGGAGGGCTCTACAGGTGAGTTCTCTGATACCTCCCCCTGCTCTAGAAACTTGGAGAAGTGGGAGGGTGTAAGAAAGGGACCAGCCCTTAAAAATGAGAGCGCCTGATCAGCAGGGGAGTCGGGTGGAAGATTATTATTATTATTATTATACAGGATTTATATAGCGCCAACAGTTTGCTCAGCGCTTTACAATATAACAGGAGACAATACAGCAACAATACAGTTCAATATAAGAGGGATTTGAGGGACCTGGTCCTTGGAGCTTACAATCTAGGAGGGAGAGGCTAGTGGTACAAAAGGTAGTAACTGTGGGGGATGGACTGGTTGGAAGAGTCGAAGATTCCAGTATTAGCTGAGGGCAGGATAGGCTTCCCTGAAGAGATAGGTTTTCAGAGATCACCTAAAAGTGAGCAGAGTAGGCGATAGTCTGATAACTTGGGGTAGAGAGTTCCAGAGGATGGGGGAAACTCTGGAGAAGTCCTGGAAATGAGCATGGGAGGAGGAGACAAGGGAACTAGAGAGTAGGAGGTCTGGTGAGGAGCGGAGAGTACAGTTTGGGTGATATTTAGAGACAAGATCTGTGATGTAATTTGGGGCAGAGTTATAAATGGCTTTATACGTTATTGTTAGTTAGTGTTTTGAATTTTATCTGTTGAGCAATGGGAAGCCAGTGGAGGGATTGGCAGTGAGGGATGGCAGATACAGAACGGTTAGTAAGGTGAATGAGTCTGGCAGCAGCTTTCATGATAGACTGAAGAGGGGATAGCCTGCGATGAGGTAGGCCAATGAGGAAGGAGTTACAATAGTGAAGGCGAGATATAACAAGGGAGTGAATAAGTTGCTTAGTAGTTTCCGAGGTTAGGAACGGTCGTATCTTGGAGATGTTGCGGAGGTGAAGTCTACAAGATTTGGACAGTGATTGGATTTGGGGCTGAAAGGACAGATGGGAGTCTAGGATTACACCTAGTACCCTGGCATGAGGGGAGGGACTGATGATTGTGTTATTGATCTTGATGGAGAAGTCAGGGGAGGGGGCACGGTATGGGGGGAATACTAAGAGCTCAGTTTTGGAAAGATTGAGTTTGAGGAAGTGGAGTGACATCCATGCCGATATGTCAGTTAGTAGGTTAGTAATGCGAGTGGAGACTGAAGGGGTGAGGTGAGGGGTAGAAAGATAGATTTACGGAAGATGACGTGAGGTAGTGCTGCTGATGTGGAGTTTGGGAGGGGGCCCCAGAGGAGGGGAGTCTGCCTACAGACTGGAAACTGGAAGAAGGACCTCCACTGTCCCACAGTCTATCTGGGAAAGACAGCCTGTTAGCAAGGAAGGAGCCAGCCCAGCGTAAGGTCTGAAAGCAGCTTCAACCTTTAAAGCTAGAGGAACAGGACATTGTGAGTACTTCTACACCCCCTGGACCAAAGAAGAGAGAAGGCGGTCAGGTGCAATACCCAACTAGTTATCCCTGGAATTATTTGTGTGTCTTGGAATCCCTTGATCTAGGATACTCTTAAGACAGCCAGGTGGAGGAGGAGATTTTCATCTGGAGTCTGAGGAGTTAAATTTAGGGAGACCAAGTGCTCCTTACAAAGACTGTGTGTCGATTGTTCAGAAGTTAAGAGCCACTCCTGAAGAAGTAGATAGCCGTGGATCTGTTCTTTCATGATTTTGCTGGATTTTTGTGCCTAAGAAATTGTCCTCCAAGCTGTTTCAGCTCCATCGGGCATCCTATATACCCCTAGACCCCATCCAAGCTGTTAACCCTAATAAAACAACAAAAACCAAGCTCATTAACTGTTTACTGGCTGTGGATGAAAGTGTGGAAAATACATGCTGCCTGACTGTGCAGGAAAATAGGGGGACCCAAAACCAGTGGCCCTCAAGAGGGTGGTGTTACATATAATAGTAACATTTACTTACAAAAAATAGACACCTGGATGCCAACAAAATATTTTCACAGTCCACAGAATATCAGGCTTGAGTCTTTGCCTGCTTCTTCTTATATTACGTGAAGGAAACAATGTACATTTGAAATAGCATAGATCTCTACTATGAGATCCAGAACTGCCGTATAATTGTACTACAGCCCCCTCTGCCTCCCCAATGAATGAGTAAACATAGTAACAGATCTCAGATGGAGACTTTTATGATTTTTAATTGCTCTAGCTCTTACATTCTACACTGAGCCAATTGCATCTGCTATAGTGCACTGGCCCCAGCCATAGAGAATAATGGCCATGTCCATCTCCAACTTGACACATATTTGTAAACACTGCCAGTTCCTGTGCAGGCCGGGTGGTTGGAAAGTCAGTATTTGAGGAGGTGTGTACTTACAAATATTAACTTGATGAAGATGGGGGGTGTTATATGGCAGTTTTTGTGTACTTTGTAAAAGTAGATGGTACAGCAGGGACATATCAGGAATATGAAATGTTGGGCTTACATATTCTGTAAGTTCGTGGGTTTGCACATCTGTAGTGGATATTATGAGGACTCATATTCTGATATATATATATATATATATATATATATATATATATATAACATTTTTATTTTAGTATTTTAAGTTATAGAGTTTGTAAGAGAAGTTGCTGGTAAAGTTGTGCAGGGACACCAAAATCCTCCTAAGATATTAGAAAACCAACCCACTAGGATCCCTTTTGGCTCTGCTTGTAAATAAAATATAATTTTGGGGCCATTTTGAGGTCACTTTAAGTTAGCAAGTCAACTGAAACAACAATCTAAGGTCAACTGAACAATTACCATTTGTAAGGTTAGGGTTCATTTAAAGTGGCTCTAAAGGTTTGATCTTTTTTTCTTTAAAAATACTACACATCATACTTTCCTGCTCAATGGTTTTGCACTGAGCAGCCCCTATCCTCCTCTTCTCTAGTCCCCCACTGACACTTTTGTCCCCTCTCTCTTGCTGAGTGCCCCCAGAGCAAGTTGCTTCCTGTGAGGGAACTTGTGTGTGTTCGCCTCCGAGCTGCCTCTGTGTGTCTACGGGACACACAGAGCGTGGCTCAGTCCCGCCCCCTGCTCCCTCCCCACTGGTTGTGATTGACAGCAGCAGGAGCCAATGGCTCAACCAGGGGTGGACTGACAACTCATGGGGCCCCCCGGGCAATAGGGGATCATGGGGCCCCAGTGTCCTTGCCCAAACTCAAAAAAGCCTATGAAAAAGGTACCAGGGGCATCTCATTGGGTCCCCTACTGACCCTGGGCCCTCGGGCAGTGCCCGAGTTTCCAAATGGTCAGTCCGCCCCTGGGCTCAACCAAGGAGGAGAGAGATACCCAGGAGAGCCTCTACTCTTGTGCACATTGGTAGATCAAGATCAGGCTCAGGTAAGTATTAGGGGGGCTGCAGGGAGAGCTGTATACTGAAGGTTTTTCACCTTACTGCATAAAATGCATGAAGGTGAAAAAACCTTCAGCCTTCAGAACCACTTTAAAACATAATTAAACTTTTATGAAAATATGGCTATTCACAAATAGCCTAGATGTTCTATAGGATTTCTTTTGCAAAAATACTTTGTTGTACTTACGTTAACTACTTGTTTGTATGTGCAGCACCATGCACACCACTCCCGGTCTGTGAAATTCCAGTTTTGTGTGCATGCTGTATAGATATACTCTGATCCAGATAAGTGGTGGGCAATGCAGAGGGAACTGTCAATAGCAGAAAGCATAGTGTGGTCTGCAAACTGATAAAGGTGACAATGCTGCTCATGCTTGCGTAACATAAAAAAGCAGCATTGTCACCTCCAACCAAAAAAAGCTTGGGTAAAAAATTAAATTTTTTTTTTTTTACAGAAACCAAGCCTGAAGATAAAAAAGCAAAGAAATAGAATATTAATTACAACTCATATCTTTTATACTGTTTGGGTTTGGGTACACTTTAAGCTTAGTACCAGAAGTCATTTGTTTTGTTCATGGGGTACATTACATGCGACAGACTGCAAGGAAAATTACATGGGGCACACTACTTGGGAAAGACCTGAGGGCACATTACATGGGGCATACTACATGGGACAGACCACAGGGCACATTACATTGGGCACACTACGTGGGACAAACCACAGGGCACATTACATGAGAGCAGGGAAAATTACACAGGAGCAGGGCACATTACATGAGGGGAAGAAGGACACATTGTGGGGTACATTACATGGGACAGACTGCAGGGTACATTACATGGTGCACACTACATGGGACAGACCACAGGGCACATTACATATGGCATACTACATGCGCTTTTTTCCCTCTATCTTTGTTTTTTTTTCTCCAACACAGAAAATACTGGAAGGAATACAAGTCTCATCATGTTTATTTTTTATAATTATGTCTTCCTTATGTTTTCCAAAGTATTTTAACATTACCTTTTTTTGAATTGATTTAAGAGGCCATAAACCCTCTGTGTAATTGAAGAATTTAAACCCTTTGTTATACAAATCATTTAAAATGTATATGCTAGCAGAAAAATCAGCGGATTTGTAAATATTCTCCTTGTTGTAGTTTCTGCAGGGTTAATATTGTCATTCCCAGCCAAAGTCTTTCCTGGCATGCTGTTTAAGTAAAATTTATCAATTCTATTGGTTCCTGCTGCTAAGTGTGCTTGACTGTGTTCTCCTGCTGAGTGACAAAGCAAATGTTTCAGCGGTAGATGAGCCAATGATCTGCACTGCTGATAGGGAAGAGATAAGGCTGTTACTTGATTACTGCTCTAGTGAAGATCATTAGGGTTATCTGAAAGCATTTTCACCTTCACTTGCACAGCTGCTCCAAGTACCTCTCATGACTGGCCACAGAAACTGCAATAGAAGTTCTGTGCCGAAGGCTGCGATAAATGAGATTAAACTCCCACCATCATTATACATTTATAAAGCAGTAACATATTTTGTGAGGCTGTGCAGTGGGATCACAAGAGAGGATCATGTTTGATCTTTAGCCCAGGCAAACAGCACTTATGCATTTGTACTAGGCTCAAAGGTTACTCATCCTAGAGCAGAAATAAATCCTTAAAAGAAACCTGTGCTGGGAGTAATACCTCTCACTGTAGAACTGCTTTTTTTCTGGCAGTCATGCTGATCCAGTGGTTTCAGGATTTTCTAAAATATTTGGGGCTGATTTAGACTGGCCATACATTATTCAATTTTCTTGAGATGTTGCTTTAGATTTACCAAAAACCATATAATAGGAGGTCAAACCCAAACAACACTTTCAGTTGTATCCAATTAGTCAGGCCCTTGCACTACACAGTTGAAGGTAAATCTAAAGGAAATTGAGCAAAAATTGGACAGAAAATTGTACAGTGTATGGCCAGCCTTACTCAAGGTAACTAAGCTACTCACATTGCAATTTTCCCCAGATTTTAGTGAATGAGTTGAAGTTCAGCTGACTTCCATTAGCCAATCCTGTGCAAGCAAAAATGTTTTTTTTTTTAATGTTCCTTGCACATGATTGAGTTTCTTTGTCGACCTAGGGTCCTTTCACATGGAGCAGACCTGTTTAGCAGATCCGCTTGCTCAGTAAGGGATCTCTCTGCTGATCCCCGCTGAGCAAGCGTATGACAGCTTTGTGTCCCCTCCGCTGCTGCAGAGCAGACACATAGCTGCTCGCATTCCTCAATGGGTGATCGGATGAAAACAGACCGCCTGTCTGTTTTCATCCGATTTGATGTACAGAAGGGAAATTGGATACCCATCCATACTTTTTTGGTAGATCGCATGTCAGCGGGTGCAAACTGACACATGACTGTTTACACCCGTTGCTCCATAGAGGAGAATGGAGGTTCCGATCAGGTCCACCTGAAAAATGGACAGGCAGACCCCATCAGAACGTCCGTGTGAAAGAGCCCTGAAACGTCACTACAACTACTAAGCTCTGGGGCAAATTCCCTTGAAAAGTGAACAGCCAATTTGCCTTATTACCCAGGATTATGTGTGTAGATCAGCAGTTTTGAGTTCATCAGCTGAGTAGTTGCTCTGGGTTAGTGACTCATTACTGAGGGCATGAACAACCAAACTAGCACTTTCTGAATAAGGTTAGCTTTAAAGGATAGGTGCACTTTAAAATAGTGAACTTATCCTTTTTTGCACTCCCATCCTCCACCCACTGTAATAAATGAGCTCCTTCCCAAAATGCATACTTACCTTGCAATTTTGCCTGCAGCCTACATACATTGGTATACACACAGCAGCTGATCTTCTATGTACCTGCCAGTATAAAAGCATTCCATAAGTGATGAGCACAGTGACTAAGTGGTTAGCACTTCTGCCTAGCAGCACTACAATTGTTGGTTTGAATCCCAACCATGGCACTACCAAAGGCAATTAATAAAAAAAATGTCATACTTATCTGTATTATGCAGTGGTTTTGCACAGAGTGGCCCTGATCCTCTTCTTCTTGAATACCCCACCGGTGCTCCTAGCCCTACCCTCCTGCCAAGTGCCCCTAGAGTAAGCAGCTTGCTATAGGGGAACCCAAGCAGGCTCACTCCCAAGCTGCTGCTCTGCATGTCCATTCACACACAGAGCTGTGGCTCAGCCCCGCCCCCTCTCTCTCCTCATTGGTTAGCTGGCTGTAATTGACAGCAGCAGGAACCACTGGCTCTCACTGCTCTCAGCCAATGAGAAGGGAGAGTCCCCCGAGAGCCGAGGCTCTCGTGCACATCGCTGGATTGCGATTGGGCTCAGGTAAATATTACGGGGGGCTGCTGCACACAGAAGGTTTTTTCACCTTCATTGATGGTAAAAAATATTGAGCCTTTACAATCACTTGAAGTTTACACGTCCTCTGTGTGCGTAGGTGGGTTTCTTCCCCAACTCCAAAGACAAGCTGATATGTTAATTGGCCCCAGCATATGAATGACCAGGAGCTAAGGGCCTTACATTTTAAGCTTCTTGAGGGCAGGGACTGATGTGAATGTACAGTAGATGTGAATGTACAGTATACAAGTGCTGTGTAAATGAATGGTGCTATATAAGTCCCTGTAATAAGCAGGTTCAACTACTGTGCATCATCTGAAGGGGCCCCAAAGTAACAGAACACAAGGACTAGCAGGTCATTTGAGTGTTCAAGCTCTGCTCATGGTGTCTATTTTTGCTGAGAAAAGACTGCCTCTTCATACTGTATAACTAAAAAATTGCGGACTCTATACGATTTGTTGAGCTTTAATTTAATGTGAAGCAGTTGATGTTTTCTTTACCATGCGCTTTTTGAAACCAACTACTAAATTGGAGGATCTGACTTCAGTGACCACTTCATCAATCTCAGCATTATACTGTAATAACAAAAGAACCATTAACTGCATCCCTTTAGATGTACATAGTCTCAGGACAGAATAAATTCCTATGGCACAGGATACCTTCAGTTTGACATTCAGTTCTGGGAAAAGCAATAAATCAATCACGCAAACAGAAAGAGATATGTTGTGAAGAGTATCCAAAATGCCCACAAGTTTATAATATTGCAAATAAATTTTAGTTTTTTTGGAAGATTTAGAAAACAGTTTTTCGAAAACTAAAATGCCAATTTTATTTCTAATAACATACAATTACAAAATGTTAAATCATTTATAGATTTAGTTTACCTTTGGCAAGCATTTATTAAATGCACTCAAAATTAATAAACTTAAAAAAATGTGCATTCATTACACTTTTGCATTGGAGCCTGCAGAGCATTTCAGCTGCCATTGGTGTATCATGAATGCAATGCAAAGGTTTCTGTAGACTGTTCCCCCATCCCCAGGTCCATACGGAGATACGGACCTTTGGTTTTGGAGCTGGAGGAAGTAAACAATGAATTACCAGTGTGGTGATGTCACCCCATGTGTGCTTTATTGAAAACCATGAGTTCCTCCTCCGCAGTGGTAAATGGGACTTGCAGATTTTACATTCACAGATCCCTGAATGAAAAATGCTGCTCTGCAGGTAGAGCCATGAACAGCTCCGTGAAATACAAAACAAAACAGGTGCAAAAATAACTTCATCATTGTTAATGAGGCTGAAAATTTGTAAGATGCATAATGACTTTAGATTGTACGCCCCTTGAGGGTTAGGGACTGATGTGAATGTACAATATATATGTAAAGGGCTGCGTAAATTGACAGCGCTATATAAGTACCTGAAATAAATAAATCAATGATGAATTTTGGGGGTTTAAAAAAAAAAAAAAAAAGAGATTTTCCAGGGACAGAGGTAGTACAAGCATTTTTCATCAAATCCTGGGACTGTTCCAGAAATAAAAGACAGTTGGCAAATACGAGTCAGCACTGCTGACATTGGGGACATTTAGTTTTATTAAATGGACTAATCAAAGTAATTCTTTCAAAAGACACTTATTATTTTGCAATTGCTGACTTAAAGTGATTTTACACATGCAATGGGGTTCATTTACTATAGCTGGTGCTGCTCTGCATAGAAACCAGTCAACTTCTGGGATTTATTGTCAAAGCTTAAATGAACAAGCTAAAGTTAGAAGCTGATTGGCCACCATGCACAGCTGCTCCAGATTTTGCACTCTCCAGTTTTAGTAAATCAACCCCAATGTTTAATTGCCATTATTCCAGTATTTTATTTAATATTAAAAAACCATCTGAGTAGTTAATCATTGCTGTTCAGAGGTCACATGACGTTTCCCAGGTTTTTTCTGTCCTCAGGGAAAGTTCTGAGGGAGGAGTTTCTAGTACTCTGCTGATGTACTAGACTTATCTCACATGACATTAAAAAAAGTTCAGAAAAGAGAATTCAAATAAATAAAAAATAGCAACAAAGTGTTTAACGCTTATTACAAATCTAAATTTCAAAGAAAATGTTTATGATTTTTTGCAATAACATGGTGTAGGTGTAGTTTAAATTGACTGACAATAATTTTCACTTTGTTCACACTGTAAAGATGTCTGGAGGAGGTTCTGCCAATGACATGCTGTGTCACGCCCCCTCCAGCCTGTGTCTATCATGTGTATGTGCTGAGACTAGCAGGGAGGTGAAGCCTACATCAATCAACATTTTATATCCCACTCCCCATAGTGTTTAGCAATATGAGGAAGATAGGAGGAAGTGTCATTTACCACTGTGTATACACCCACATGTGTGACTCTATAGTCACATGGACTGCACAGATAATAAAAAGGTGGAAATGAGCATCTTAGAAGAGAAGTGAAACTAGAGTGTCAATAGAGGCAAACAGCTGGTCTACACAATCTCAGACTGAAGTGGAGACATAGACAGGGAGGGAGGGACAGTGAGCAGCAAGATCAACAGGGAATTTTGCAGTGTACAGAAAAAAAATGCTCTAGTAGATGAGTGAGTACGAACACAATGTCATATAGCATGTATTGAGAGTTTTTGTTGATTTGGGTTTAATGACACTTTCAGGTGTACTAAAGAAGAAGGGAAACAACTATTATTATTATTATACAGGATTTATATAGCACCGACAGTTTGCTCAGCGCTTTACATTATGGTGGGAGACAGTACAGTAACAATACAGTTCAATACAAGAGGGATTTGAGGGCCCTGGTCCTTGGAGCTTACAATCTAGGAGGGAGGGGATAGTGGTACAAAAGGTAATAACTGTGGGGGATGGAGTGGTTGGAAGAGTAGAGGATTCAAGTATTAGCTGAGGGTGGGGTAGGCTTCCCTGAAGAGATAGGTTTTCAGAGTGCGCCTAAAAGTGAGCAGAGTAGGTGATAGTCTGATAGATTGGGGTAGGGCGTTCCAGAGGATGAGGGAAGCCCTGGAGAAATCCTGGAGACGAGCATGGGAGGAGAAGACAAGGGAGCTAGAGAGTAGGAGGTCTTGCGAGGAGCGGAGAGTACGGTTTGGGTGGTATTTAGAGACAAGATCGGTGATGTAATTTGGGGCAGTGTTATGAACGGCTTTATACATCAGTGTTAGTGTTTTGAATTTTATCCGTTGGGCAATGGGAAGCCAGTGGAGGGATTGGCACAGAGGGGTGGCAGATACAGAACAGTTAGTAAGGTGGATGAGTCTGGCAGCAGCATTCATGATAGACTGAAGTGGGGAACTATAATTGTTGTTAACTATCACAGCCAGTGATGAAGGTTTCAATAGCCTGGCTTTACGAGATGGTACTAGTTCCAGAGCAGAATGCTCAATAGAGCATCACGCAATGTGCCTGGCCCAGTACTAGAACTACCACTGGAAGTACAGCAATGTGATTTGAGCCAAGTAGTGCTGAAAGGGTTCCTTAAACAACCATTTCCACAGGCTACCTTCTAGAGGTTCCTTAGTTATGCCCAAACACTTGCAGGTAGGCACAGTGGGTGTAAATTCCAGTTTAACAATGACCTCTGCTAAACTAGTAAACTGTTCATACCTGTTCTCTGTATTTTTATCATTGGAGTCCATCCTGTCCAAAGCACCTCTCCCTCTATGGTACAGTAGCATTTCCTATCAGTTGAACACCTGTGAGTATTATTGATTTGCTGACCACACCTGTAAAGAAATGGAAGCGGAAATATCTTATATTTAACATTTTTCCCAATTCTTTCAATATTTTACTAAATACATTTAGATGTATTACTTGATTTTTATGAGAAAAGTCTCCAATACACATTCTTTATACTCAAAGCAGGCGGACACACAGAAATGATTGGCAAAAGACTTCCAAAATGACACAATAATATAGACAGAAGTGTACAGAGTACATAATATTTCACTGCCTTTTGTTTTTAGAGCCCTTCATGCAAACGCTAGTCTGCAGTCCAGGGTGTGAAGTTCTCCTACAGTTTCCAGCTAAGCACCCCAGAATTTGTCCATCAGGCATTCCCCTCTTCACTCAACATACTGTAAACTATTCACTGCATATTCTAGTTTTCTAAATTATGGCAACTGCCGGGTTATCACTGAATATTTTTATTTAATAAGAAACACTTGCCACTGTACTGAACCCACTTTAATTCTGCCATCAGTCTCACAAAGTTTGTCCACATTCTCATGCACAGTACATATACCACAAGATTGGCATTGGATAAAGCCAATATTATGTTTAGGGTATAACAGTCTGATTTTATGTCACAAATTCTCATAAGAGTTGCTAAGAAATGTATCAATAGCTTAATTAATGTACTAACTTTACAGTAACTAGCAGATTTGCCCCATATAAGTGACTGAAGATTTACACTTCACTGGCCAGGTTTAGTGATTATTTTTTGTGGACATTTGAAATGAATAGTGAGTAATGATTTACTATTTTTCTGGAAATGTGATCTTACACATATACTAAATGTTTAGAACTCTTCTTATGCAGAATGGGGGTTCCGTGTTCAGGAATACTGTCTGCATTGATTTTTTTTTTCACTTGGTACTATTTTACTTTACTACTATTTGGTGTGCAGAACAATGTGCATTTGGGTTGAGGAAAAGGAAGGAAGGATCATTGAGTCTGGCCAAGTACAACTCACGCAATCCACAAATCTAATAGATTAATTTGCATCAAGATCTGAAATGTAAATGAGTGAATAGTAAAACACAACTGCTCAAGTTTTCATCAAACTCGCTGATGTGAACCACAACAAATAAAACACATAGGAAATAGGACAATGAGACTGTGCATACAGATTACTCCTAATGTGTTGCCAGTGGCACTATTAGCTTTAAAGTAACTAACGTAGCCGCGATCATTTTTTAGAGTTGTAGGAATTTATTTGGCAGCAAATCATTTACGTTAAGCAATTTTAACCCTGCCATGTCTTCCAGATGAACAGCTACAAACAAAGCCTTGTGCTACTGTACACTGTGCTTGAAGTTGCTTGTTTTCAAATATTTCCTTTTCTGCCCTGTCATTGCAAGTTTTTAATGGTTGGTAGTGGTAGTGTTCAGGGGAGGCCCAGACAATCCTTCAGTCATCCTTGGGAGCCATAGAGTTTTATTGTGTATTCTACTTGCAGATATCTGGAAGAGGTACCCACAACAACATTGAATTGTGCAATTTGCTAGGTATAAATGATGTTGTACTATGTACACAACTAGAGTACATAGTACAACAATGGTTTAGGGTGGCAGGGTTCCCAGGAAGGTGGGGGGCACACAGCCAACCCACATATTGTTGCTCTTAATATCACCTTCTTACCTGCCGGTCGGGGCAGCCCATGCACACTCTGTGCATTTGTGCTGGTGGTATAGTGCACTGTGTAGTTATAGTTCACCTACCTGGAAATCAAGCTAACATAGTAGAGCACTAGGACAACTCCTCTGCTTGATAGTACTAAATGTTCTGACATAGAGTGGACTCTTCCATGCTCTACACCCAAAACCTTGGTGTGCTTTGTGTGGCTATTATGTCTTATTGTGTCAAAATGGCACTAAGACTCGTCAGTCAAATTTGGTTGGGGGAGTTGCGTTAGGGGTATAGATTTACCCTGGGTATGAGTGGTGTTGTCTGAAGGACAATAAGTATCTAGTGTTAGACACATTATCTACATTTGATGGTTTCAGTGCTACTATATAAATGGTTCCCATACAGATAAAATTGCCAAACATTATAGAAATTTTTTAGAGTTTGAACAATGTTGTCAGGCGGCCTTAGAAGACGAGACCATAAAGGACATGGCAGATTTTAAGTTTCCCCAACACAATTTTCTTTCTTGCAGCTAAAGAAGACAACAAAAAAGTACATGACCTCCCATTACTGCTTTCCTGGTCCAACAAGTCCAGAATAACAGATGTACAGTATGTCCGCTGAATAAAAGGTAAAAGGAGACAGGGCCTGCTTTTTAGGACCAAAAACGTCAATGAAAGCCTACACCTGCCCATTTTTAACCCACACAAATTATTCTTTTTTTCAGTTTGAGGACTGAAAATAATACACTCTGCAGGTGGCTTATCCAGTAACTATTTTTGTATTGGCAGTTCTTCAACATAGGTGCTAATTCCAGTTGCTAAAGGGAGAACCTAAAAATGTATATATAAAATAGAATCATGAAGCTATCACAGTGCAAGGTAGTAATACTGTGAAAGTCACACCCAAACTTTGCAGCAATCAATCAATATGTGTACTCTCTGAAAACTTACTACAGTTTAACCATTAGCATAAAAGTTCAAATGGTTCAAAAGCCTAAACATTTTTAACTTTCCTTGCATTTTAACATTCTTTGCATTAAAGTAAAAATGTTTAGGTAGTAGTACAGCTCATCTGTTTAACAAGTACAACAGCAAGCATGACTTTTATCACTGGACACAATAGATACAGAAAATTGGCTACAGTAAATTTAGGCTGAGAAACACTATTTCATATGAATTAAAATTCTGTAATATTACCAACACAGGAATGCATTTCTTATAAATCAGTTTTATCATGTTGTATTATAGGTTAGATGACACCACTATCTTTAGGTCATTTTGGTTAGTAGACAAACCAAATCTCAATACATTGCAAAACTAAAAAAAAAACAATAAAAGCTGGATTCCAGGCACGAAAACTTTAATTTAAATACATTTCCAAATAGACACACATTATATAAATTCTCTTTGCAAACACCAATTGATCCAGATATTACCTTGTAAAAGTAGAAGAAATATCATCAATACACTGTACATAGCCTGTGCAGAGAGCAGAGCTGTGGGATGGACCCAGCAGACTCCATCCTCTTCAGGAAGAAATACACAAAGAGAACCAATATAAAAGTGAGAATGCACATGTATGTGCATAAGTGTAAAACATTAATTACACATATTTTTACAGACAAAAAAAATATACATGTATTACTTCTTGCACAGCAGTCTGCAAAGCATTGTACCCTCAATCAGTGGATCATGGATGGAGTGTTGGCTTCTGCAGACTTGTCCTCCAGCTTTATGCCCATACTGTTGTATGGGCTTTCTGTTAAAAAGCTGGATGACATGTCAATGGACTACAAGGGCACTCATCAGCACCTTCGCAGTCCGAACTACGAGCCCTTTGCTGCAGTGACATATGGGACTTGTGAATGAATGAAGTGGCTGTGTGGACGGAACCCCATGCATCTATGCCGTTTTCAAATGTGGCAGCAGGTGCGGAGAGAAGAACCCCTGCCCACTCTCACGGAGTGGTCCACGGGTGCAGGAAGAAGTGTTGGAGCATGTTACACATTATACCCAAAATACACATTTAACAAATATCATTCTCCAAAAGGTGAACTTAGTCAGTAAGGATTATAAAGAAAGTATTGTACATGATTCATAAATGTAAGATTAGCAGGAGGAGTAAAGATAATCCATAGAGTTCTATTCACTCCACTCTAACTCATACTGCAAGCTATTTTTTTCCCTTACCTGGGAAAGCATAATATTTTCATCTAAAGCTGGTCATAGATGGATAGAATTTTGAATAAAAAGTCTTAGGAAAAATCTTAGGAAAATTCATAAAGAAATCCTTAGAACATTCAAATGCTGTTCAAAATATTTAGCTTGCTTTTAACATTTGATTTTGTAATGATTAAACTTTACTGAATGGAAACCACATACAGTACACTGTTAGAAATTCTTTCAAGATAATTTTCCACCATGTTTCTTCAAATTGTATCCTTGCTGAAGCAAAAAATGAATGTCCGTTAGATCCACTAATGATTAGAACAACAAATGAACATTCTTTTTCTAAGAATTTTTGTTCACAATTCTACTCACCTATGACCAGCTTAAGTCCTTGCCCAGGTCCCTTGCTGCAGCCATTTATCAAATGTGGCAGATGGAGTCTTGCCAGACCGTCCTTTACCATCCCCTTGTGCTGACCTCACTCCTCTTCTTGATCCTGAGAGAACCCCACCTCTGGACAGCCAATAAGAAATATCCAGGTCACAAAAATAAATGATGTGGGCACCCAAAGAATGAAATTGTGGGAAGTAAACAAAGAAAGAGAAAAGGCAGGGGACTGCAGCATCACACAATGTGATCGTTAAATGATAACAAAACAAAAATAGGAAAAAAAACCAAAAAATTACATTATCCAAATCCCTTTCTAGAATCCTAAACCAGTCAATCTGGTCATATTGAAAATTTAAAAAAATTTTTTTAAGAATGCAAATATATGTAAAAAGGCCATAAACTAAACACAATACAAATATCTATGCAATCTGTGTGTATATCCACACACAGAAGTTTGAATCCCAACCATGGTACCACCTGCCTGGAATTTGCATGTTCTCCCTGTGTCTGCATGGGTTTCCTCTGGGTACTCCGGTTTGCTCCCACATTCCAAAAACATGTTTGTAGGTTAATTGGATCCTGTCTAAATTGGCCCTAGTATGTGTATGTATGAATGTAAGTTAGGGACCTTAGATTGTACACTCCTTGAGGGTTAGGGACTGATGTGAATGTACAATATATATGTAAAGAATTGCGTAAATTGACAGCGCTATACAAGTACCTGTAATAAATAATATTAAATAAATAGTAAAACTACATGTTTGATTAATGAATAAATTTAATTTTGCTGTTGAAATATACTGAAACGTACCTGGTTTCCCACCATGTAAGGATGTTAGATTGTATAAAAAAATATCAATGTACTACTTCATCTGTTCTTGTTAAAAAAAATAAAAAGACGTTACATAAAAAAGGTCTACAGCAAGAAATCTGATGTAAAATCTGTTCATCTAGAAAAGATAAACTTTCATTTTGAAGTCCGATCTCTGTTTTCTTGTGTTTCATGTGACACCGCAATCCTCTTTGTGAATGGGACCCTTTAATGTATAGTCTAACAAAGTAGCAAAATGTATAGCAAAAAAAAAAAGAAAAAAGAAAGATGCCACAGAAATGAAGGAAGGGAAAAAGAGGCGAATATGCAAAGCAGGACACTGCGAGTGTTTACTTTAACACACAGATGCACCCATGAGTCATTTCCTTTCTGAAAACGCTTTAATCATTTTTTCTGACGTTCGCAAAATGAAACCTATAAAGCAGTAAGTGGTGTATTATACACAAGTGATTTCTGTCAGCGAGTCTTATAAGCGGCGCAAAGACTAAATATTGCATTTTGTTTGGTAAACACATTGTTTATTTCCCTAACAGGTGTCCTAAAGAACAAGTGACATACAATTATACTTATATTGATGTGGATTAGGTGGTGATGAATGACTTTACAAAATGTCTGGCCTGTTAAACATTACTATTCGTATGTTTAATGAAAGTGGGCTGAGCATTGCTTATGAATATATGATGGAGCTCGGATCCTATTTATTGTTATCTATTATTTATGGACTGTCAACATTTTCAGGAAAGCTGTTGAAACAGCACATTTTCTTAAAGCAGAACCGCAGACAGATGTGAAAATGGCACTTAGTCAAGTTATGTATTCATTAAAAACCATTTAAGATATTTCAAACACAGCTAGTATAAATATTCAATTATATTGTTAGGGTCCTTCACATGTACAGTAATCATGCATATATATATATATATATATATATATATATATATATATATACAGCTATATGTCATATGAGTTGTAACTTGTATGAAGATGCTTCTTTGGTAAAGACTATTGCTTTTGGAGTATGTATCCTTATTTTATTTGATAGATATATATATTTTTTATATATATATATATATATATATATATATATATATATATATACATTACCACCTGCAGTAATGCTCATTAAAAGTCACAAAACTACTTGATTTCAGCATTTCTTAAAGCTGAACCGCAGACAGATGTGAAAATGGCACTTAGTCAAGTTATGTATTCATTAAAAACCATTAAAGATATTTCAAACACAGCTAGTATAAATATTCAATTATATTTTTAGGGTCCTTCACATGTACAGTAATCATGCATGTATATATATAATGTAAGCTCGAAAGAGCAGGGCCCTCGAACCCCTCGTATACTGTTTTGTTACTGTATTATCTCATGTACTGTCCCCCACTACTCTGTACAGCGCTGAGCAAACTTTCTGGCGCTATATAAATACTGTATAATAATAATAATATATACAGTATGTATGTATATACAGTGGGGATCGAAAGTTTGGGCACCCCAGCTAAAAATTTGTATTAATGTGCATAAAGAAGCCAAGGAAAGATGGAAAAATCTCCAAAAGGCATCAAATTACAGATTAGACATTCTTATAATATGTCAACAAAAGTTAGATTTTATTTCCATCATTTACACTTTCAAAATTACAGAAAACAAAAAAATGGCGTCTGCAAAAGTTTGGGCACCCTGCAGAGTTAATATCTTGTACTGCCCCCTTTGGCAAGTATCACAGCTTGTAAACGCTTTTTGTAGCCAGCCAAGAGTCTTTCAATTCTTGTTTGAGGTATCTTTGCCCATTCTTCCTTACAAAAGTCTTCCAGTTCTTTGAGATTTCTGGGCTGTCTGTCACGCACTGCTCTTTTAAGGTCTAGCCATAGATTTTCAATTATGTTAAGGTCAGGAGATTGTGAAGGCCATGGCAAAACCTTCAGTTTACGTCTCTTGATGTAATCCCCCGTGGATTTCGAGGTGTGTTTAGGATCATTATCCATTTGTAGAAGCCACCCTCTCTTTAACTTCAGCTTTTTCACAGATGGCATCAAGTTACCATCCAAAATTTGCTGAAATTTTATTGAATCCATTTTTCCTTCTACTCGTGAGATGTTCCCTGTGCCACTGGCTGCAACACAACCCCAAAGCATGATTGATCCAACCCCATGCTTAACAGTTGGACAGAGGTTCTTTTCATTAAATTCTGTGCCCCTTCTTCTCCAAACGTACCTTTTGTTCATTCCGGCCAAAAAGTTCAATTTTAACCTCATTGGTCCACAGAACTTGTTTCCAAAATGCATCAGGCTTGTCTATATGTTCATTTGCAAAGTTCAAACGATGATTTTTGTGGTGAGGACGTAGAAGAGGTTTTCTTCTGATGACTCTTCCATGAAGACCATATTTGTACAAGTATCTCTTTATAGTGGAATAGTGTACCACAACTCCAGTGTCTGCCAGATCTTTCTGGAGGGATCGTGCAGTCAAAAGTGAGTTTTGAATGGTTTTTCTCACAATCCTGCGAGCTGTTCTGCCTGATATTTTTCTTGGTCTTCCAGATCTTGCTTTAACTTCCACTGTTCCTGATGACTGCCATTTCTTAATTACATTCCGAACAGAGGATATTGACATCTGAAAACGCTTTGCTATCTTCTTATAGCCTTCTCCAGCTTTGTGAGCGTCAACTATTTTCAGTTTCAGTTTTCTAGACAACTGCTTAGAAGAACCCATGGTGCTGATTGTTGGGGCAAGGTCAGATGAGTCTGGGCATTTAAAACCTTTGAGATTGACATCACCTGGTCTTCCCAGACGATGATTGAGAACAATCCATGACACTGGCAGGTCTCAGCTTGGCAAAGGGGGCAGTGCATGCTATAAATTCTGAAGGGCGCCCAAACTTTTGCAGACGCCATTTTTTTGTTTTCTGTTATTTTGAAAGTGTAAATGATGGAAATAAAATCTAACTTTTGTTGACATATTATAAGAATGTCTAATCTGTAATTTGATGCCTTTTGGAGATTTTTCCATCTTTCCTTGGCTTCTTTATGCACATTAATACACATTTTTAGCTGGGGTGCCCAAACTTTCGATCCCCACTGTATATATATATATATATATATATATATATATATATATATATATATATATATATATATACAGCTATATGTCATATGAATTGTAACTTGTATGAAGATGCTTCTTTGGTAAAGACTATTGCTTTTGGAGTAGGTATCCTCATTTTATTTGATATATATATATATATATATACACACACACATTACCACCTCAGTAATGCTCTTTAAAAGTCACAAAACTACTTGATTTCAGCATTTTAGTTCATTGCAATGGGCCTACTTAAAGAGCAACTTTAAACTTATCACTGCCCTGGAGTGGTGACCACCTATTGACATAATTAAAGCATATCTAATCCCAGAAAGAAAAAAAAATACATTGCATCTTACCAGTTCTTAAATGCGGGGGCTTTTTTTTCCCACTTTCCCTTTTGCTTTCATCTTGTGGTCCGGCCAGTAGGGTGTCTTTGCTCCAGATGGAGAAGCAATGGAGAGACAACAGCATTGTCAATCTGGAGAGAGGGTAATGTTAGATGCACTAGTAAATTCAGATACACTAGCAAATTAAGGCTAAAAAAAAGAAAATGCCAGATGACCCCAAAAGCAGCATTAAAAATATCCAGTGTGTATGAAGCCTTTAAGAAGTTATAGCAATAATTTCCTTTTGAGATAAAGGTTTTACATAAATTAATAAAAGCTGATCATTCTAAGCACCCCTGTCAGTATT
Source organism: Staurois parvus (assembly GCF_062004578.1). Classification (NCBI taxonomy): domain Eukaryota; kingdom Metazoa; phylum Chordata; class Amphibia; order Anura; family Ranidae; genus Staurois; species Staurois parvus. The sequence continues at coordinate 8,288,952 of NW_028318014.1, read as the reverse complement.
AAATGGTTTGTTTCAACCCTCCGACTGCCACATTTGCTGGACAGCTTGGCCTGTTAAAGGAAATTTAAAAATAACAAACTTACTGGCCAGATCACCAAATGAAAAAAAAGGGAGAAAAAAGCATAGAAGGAAAACTGAAGCAGCCACCGCATCTAAGAATTGGTAAGCTGCAATATATTACATTTTTGCTTTTGGGTTTAGGTACACATTAACCTAGCTATGCACAGTTAATTTTTTTTTTTCAGTCAATAGGCCAAACGACTAACAACTAACATATTCCTTAATTTACACAAACAAGATGGATGGAGGAATCCCCATCTGTGGGACAATTTAGGACCCACAGCTGTTAGAATACAATAGTCAGCAGCTGCAGCCATTGATCAACAAAAGTTTTCAGCATGTCCCTTTGTCAGAAGTAAATCAAATGATCAACTTCTATTGAGTGGGGAGGGCAACACACTGATCAGAATTCAGACAGTCCTTACTGAACCAGCTGCATATCAATCACTGAATATCCAGTTTTAATCTGGCCACGCACAGAGCAAATTCCTGATGAACTTGATAAAATTTGAGCCATGGTTGGCCTGGTGGGCACCCTCCAAACCAACATTTCATTTTGAATAGGAATCAAGTGGAAAATTGTCAGCAGAACAGTGGCTGCATTCAATCCACGCAGGAACTGTTTGAGTATTCTGACAGCCGGAACCTATGGCTTCTTCAATTTTCAAATCAAAGAATGTTGAGGTGGCAACGAGAGATTCCTCCTTTCACATTTTGTAGTGTGGATGGGGGATTCAATAGATTTATATCCTCAGCCCATGGGGCTGAACAAGGGCAACACACTCCTGCAGCCCAAAAGTTACATGGCTAGATTCTTCTCACTAGACTACTCAAGATATAACTTGGGATCACAGCCTGTTCACCTCCTGGCGAGCCTTATTATATCAAAAGGGTTGGGTCTGTCCACCAGAGAAACATAAGCAGTACTAAGATGAATTCCAAAATCTTATGAGGGTGCTGTGCGAGTGGAACAATTTTAATATGCAAAGAGATTCAAAGCGAGGAATCTAATTTTCATTTACAAATGTAGAACCTGTTAAGATACTCCAATGCGTTGCAAGAATTGTACTGGCAATCTGTGAGGGTTCCAATAGATAACTTTAGGTTACTAGACCTGAAAAAATCAACTGGGTGGGAGACAGTGAATCAGTTTGCATATCAGGTGCATGTGATGAATCTTATCGATTATTTTTTGGAAATAGATTTTCAGTTTGCCTAAAAATGTTCATACAAATGTAACCAATCTGCATGTAACCATGTATTTAAAGTAAAACTAAAGTCAAAACTTTTTTGTTTTAGATAGACTGGAGAGGGATTAGAACATCTATCAGGTTTTTATTGCTGTCTGTGTCCCATTAGGGAGATTCACCCCCTCCATTTGTGGTGGTGCCTGCTATCACCAAAAGTTAAGATGAAAGAAAAAAAAAACACTTTAAGTTGTCAACTGAAAATAGAGGTCATCTGTCATAGAGGGCAAGTCTTCCAATGGAGACACCAGTTCTGGCGATCTAGGTGACAACTAGTGATGAGCTAGACTTTGGGATTGGGGTTAGTCAGAACCCAAGTTTTTTCAATCCCAGAATTAGCTGTTAATTATTATTATGTGATTCTCTGCAGGTTAAAAATTGCCTGAAAAAGATTATTTCTAACTTTTTTGAGTGATAACCCCCTGCTTCTCAGATACTGCAGAAGAGCAGTCAATAGCAAATATGTTATCATTGGCTTACTGTGTGTATGTAAAGTGAACAGGGGCAGACTGACAACTCATGGGGACCCCGGGCAATAGGAGATCATGGGGCCCCTGTATCCTTGCCCAAACTTAAAAAAGCCTATGAAAAAGGTACCAGGGGCATCTCATGGGGCCCCCTACTGACCCCGGGCCCTCGGACAGTGCCCGAGTTTCCAAATGGTCAGTCCGCCCCTGAAAGTGAACTTTAGAGGGCCACTGATTCTCACAAAAATGTCTTGGTAGGTCATTTCTGTTTAACAGATTTTTGAGTTGTTTGGAAAAAACGTAGACAGTGTTATCTTATTATTAGTTGCAAATGTATGGACACATTAACAAACACGATTATGAAGTGTATTCTTTGTGTTTCCAGTTACCATTGAATTAATAGGTATTGGCTTCCCACAAAATATTGATCCACAAAATGGTGTTACTGGTAATGCACATAGATATAGGTCTGAGATATGAAGGGACCTACAGTGAATCAGACCAATCTACAAACAGGTACTTTCTCCATGCATAACTTCAGCCTATACCAGGAGTTTCCATACTTTCCAGTATAAAGACAAATCATATATTTTACAAGCATTCGCAGGCCAAAGAAATTAATTTTTATAAATTAACAAATCAAATTTGAATGATAAATATGTTTTATTTAAGTTTGTTGTAATCAACATGATATGATTACAGGAAAGAGATGATAATAGGAAAAAACTTCAGTAAAAATTATACGCCACTTGAGGGTTAGGGACTGATGTGAATGTACAATATATATATGTAAAGCGCTGTGTAAATTGATGGCGCTATATAAGTACCTGTAATAAATGAATAAATAAATAAATAAAACAATGCAGAAATTCCAAATAAACTTGAGCCCATCAGAATCCCCCCTTACATCAGAGACCCCTTATTGCCCCTTTACATCAGAGCCCCCTTACATGGTAGACCCTTACATCAGGGTCCCTGTCAAAGTCCTCTCTTACATTAGAGGGCCAGATAAAATCTTCCAGTATCTGTATCTGACTCATGGGCCATAGTTTGGAGACTCCTGATTTATATCACTGTTGCCATGCAAGCTAATATAATCTAATCTAATATAATCTACGCAATGAAGGTAGGGTTGCAAGACAAACTTGAGACATCAAGTGAGCCTGGCTGCAAAGGAAAGCCCAAATGTTTTTACAATTCTGAGGCGTTCAAGTGTTTCTTTCTTGTTCCGTGAGCACCTCCAACCCCATCATTTGTATTGTGTCTAGACACTCCACACAGTCATGTGTACCCTTCAGTTCATGACTATGACCACCTTGGTAACTCTATTAGATTGTCTATGTATTCCCCTTGTTTACAATTGCCTTAATGTATATTCATTCGTTGCTCCACCCCTGCGAGGGTGTGATACCTGTGAACCATTGTTTGTTACTGTTTTTCTTTGTGGTTGTTTTCTATGTGTACTATGTTAAATGTTTTCAATAAACAGATTTTTCAAAAGGAAAGCCCAAATATTTTGAAAAAAATCAAACCCTTGGACACTGCTGTATTCATCTGACATCATTACACCTGCTATTTAGTGCAAGTTGTTTCCTATTTCTTTCTCCTGAACAGTACTGCATGCTGTCAGTTCATTACTGCCTGTCTTTGTAAAGCGCAGATCAGAAGCTAATTAGAAGAAATTATCCAGCTCACAGATCACCTGTGATACCAAGCTTCTAAAGCCCCCTGCTGCCAAGAGTCACACTTCCTTTGCAGAGAGATTGCTGCACAATAGTTTGTGCCATGCTACGATCTCCTCCCTAATAGTTATTAAAGCTCTATTAGAGTTATGGGCCATACAAAGGTGACTGCGGCAGCAAGAGAAAAAGCTGGTCAGTATTTGCATTACAGAGCACCCCAGGTTTTAGGGGTACTGAGAGGCTGTAAAGGGGATCAGGGGCAGTGTGTAGGTACCTAGAGGTCCCTGCTTATCAGTGAAAGTGGGACTTTAATTCTTTTCCCCATGGGTTTGCATTCTTTTTTTATGGTTTGTACCATCTCCATGTTGAAAAAGAATGTGAAATTACACTAAATACTTACTCTATATTTACTATTATATTGTGATATATTTGTTAAATGTTATATATACCCAAGATGATCAATTTTTTTTGTAGGAAATACATACATGTAAACACAAATAATAGCTACAAGATACATGATTTGTTACATAAATCAACAGAATTGGTAGTCTTTGAAAGGGTACAATATAAGATGTGAGATTTGCTAAAGAAGTAGTTTGGGCATTCTTATACTTAGCCCTGTGAATCTGTATATAATTTAAATGCCTAGTCATAAGCAGGACAATTAAAAAGTAACGTTCTGTATATACAGTATAACTGAATGATTAAAGCACACCTGTACCATTAGAGATGCAAAAATGGCAATTGAATAAAAATGCTAGTTGTCTGGCCCCATTTCACTGCATTCTAGAGCACATACCTGGAATAGTATGTAGTGAGTGAAGTTACAATGAAAGCAGAACTCCGAATCTCCATACCTGTTTCAGCTCAGTGACTCAAAAAGTAGAGAATGCAGCAGCATGACAGCCAGGTGACCAGCATTTTCTGAAGGAGAAATCAGTATTGTCAGCATCTGTAGTTTCACCACAGGTTTCCTTTAAAACAAACACAAATTCATTTTATTAAGCCCTGGTTCACACCGAATGCGGGATTAAAATCGCGCTATTTTGGCACAAATTCAAAGCTACCAATCAGTACAACTTCAGGTGTGGCTTGCCGACATCTGCACAACTTCATGCACAGATGTCAATGAAAGCTGCACATAAAATTGCAAAAAAAAGTGCAGTAACCTTTTTCAACGTCGGTGCGACTCAGAGTTGTGTTGATTTGAACGGTTCCATAGCTGCAAATAGGCTGCAACTGGCTGTGCACCTTTGATCTGTCATGTCGCATGACAAGTCACACTGGTGTGAACCAGGGATAGTTCCCCCATATATGCATCCTTGTCTCTTCAAAAAATAGGGTGAATAAGGTATAGTCACTACAGTAAAATGTAACATTTTTCCATTATAATAAGTAAACTTTCAAAGTTAAAAAAGCTATACATATTAAGAAAATCACTTTTAAAAAACATAAAAATGAAAGAACACTATCATCATTTAATTGTTACAAAGAATATAACAGAATATGTAAAAAGGGAATCAGGGCCACAAAAATTCAAAACAAATGACAGATAGCAAAAGATAGTAGGGCAAACACCCAAAAATTCTTCAAATGTATTAATAGTAAAAGGTTAGGTCTGAGCATGTAGGCCCTTTACAAAATAGTATCGAGTGGGTGACTGGGGACAAAGAGAAGGCAAATTTATGAAATACCTTATGCAGCTCTGTGTATACGAAGGAGCATGGCGGAGCTATTGTCCATAACGGGGATGATATTGATACAGCTCCAGATGAACCACTATGGCTCAAAATTGATATGGTCAAGAAATATATAGAGAGAATAAATGTGAATAAAGCACCTGGACCAGATGGCATACACCCACGGGTCCTTAAAGAATTGAGCTGTCATTTCAAAGCCATTGTTTCTATTTTTTAGGGATTCTTTAATGACTGGCATAGTACCACTGGATTGGTGTAAGGCCAATGTGGTACCTATATTTAAAAAGGGGTCAAAGTCTTTACTAAGTAAGTATAGATTTGTTAGTTTAACTTCTATAGTTGGGAAGATACTGGAGCGTTTAATAAAAGACCACATAGATGAGTTCTTGCTGGAAAAAAATATTTTAAGCAACAGACAGCATGGATTCATGAAATACAGAAGTTGTCAAACAAATCTGATCTCTTTTTATGAGGAGGTAAGCAAAAGCTTAGACAAAGGCATGGCTGTGGATGAAATATACTTGGATTTTGCCAAAGTGTTTGACACAGTTGGCTAATGTGTAATGTAAAGTCTACAGGCTTGGAAAAATCAGTTTGTAAATGGATAGAAAACTGGCTAAAAGACTGTATTCAGGTAGTAGTGACCAATGATTCATACTCTGACTAGTCTAGGGTTATTAGTGGTATACCCCAAGGTTCAGTGTTGGGACCCTTACTTTTCCATATATTTATAAATGATATAGGGTCTGGGATTAAAAGTACAGTCTAAAGTTAAAAAGTACAGTTAAAATTTCAGTCTTTGCAGATGACACCAAGCTGTGCAATGGAATAACGTCCTTACAGGATGTCTCCAACTTACAAGATGACCTCAATGCTCTGTTTAATTGGGCAACTATGTTGCAAATGAGGTTCAGTGTTGATAAATGTAAAGTTATGCACTTTGGGGCTAAGATTATGCATGCATCATACATACTAAGGGGGTACAACTGGGGGAATCAATGGTGGAGAAGGATCTGGGAGTTATGGGAGATCATAAGCTTAATAATAGCATGAATTGCCAAGCTGCAGTTTACAAAACGAGCACAGTCCTTTCTTCCATTAAGAGAGTTATAGATTTCAGAGAGAGAGATATTTTACCCCTGTACAAACCATTAGTAAGACCTCATCTGGAATATTATGCAGTTCAGTTTTGGGCACCAATTCACAAAAAGGATATCGGGGAACTGAAGAAAGTGCAGAGAAGTGCAACCAAACTGGTAAAACGCATGGAGGAGCTCAGCTATGAGGAATGATTAGAGAAACTGAATTCATTCTCTCTCGAGAGGAGGAGATTAAGGGGGAACATGATTGACATGTATAAATATATAGGTGGTCAATATAGTGCTGTTTCTGGCCAGCTCAGTAGATTGCTTTAAATAAGGCCTGGATTCTTTCCTAAATGCACATAATATAATTGGATACTAACAATTATAGGTAAAGTTGATCCAGGGAATATCTGATTGCCTCTTGGGGGATCAGGAAGTATTTTCTGCCCTGCTAGAGCAAATTGGATCATTCTTTGCTGGGTTTTTTTGCCTTCTTCTGGATCAACTGTGGGTATAGGATTGTATTTTTTTTTCCTTTTTATTGGTTGAACTAGATGGAGCTGGGTCTTTTTTTCAACCAGACAAATTATGTAACTATGCTTGCACTGCTCAGTTAAACTGATGTTCAAATGTCTGTTCAAACCAATATGTTATTTAATTTTGGATCAGCACCACAAAATAGATTCAACTGCCACTTTCCTATATTTCCAGGACTTCCTGGCAAGGTCCTTTTCTGCTTTAGATTGTCTCTACTATGCTTCTCATAAAAATGTCGTTTTCATGCAGCTGGATTACTAATTGGGGTTTGTTCCCTTTTAAAGATGAGGGGGAATCCTTTTCACCACCTCACTCACTACTTGAATATTGGTGTGAGAGGCTACAGGGGGGGGGGCAATTGTGCCTGGAAATGGCAAGAGTATGCTGTTAGTGAGGGTGCCAGAAAAAGACGCACACTGGCCATCTTGAAACAATATGGGAGGGGAGATCAATGCCTGAAAAATTAAGACTGAAGACAGGTTTTGAAGCCCCTGTCAATGCTTATACTTGATCTCAGAGAAGGTAATCAGTAGTTACCCTAAGAAGCTGGATACGACTTTGAGATGTGTACCCAAGATCCCTTAGAAGAGCAAGTAATACTCTGTAGAGGTCACTGGTCCCCCCAAAACAGTCATTCACTGTTCCTAGAGTAACAATACCTCTACACACTGTGACCTGTGCTCTTTAAAGATTGAGTAGGGCTTTCAGATCACACTTACAGTACACTGCACAGAAAGATAACTCTAATTTTTTGCATATTTTTCCTTCATTTCCCAATGGTCCCTTCTCTGCCAGTCTTCAGATGAACCAAGGTTAGTGAACAGAGCACATAAGCAACTTAACTCTTCATTTCTAAGCAATGTATTTTTTAGGGTTAGTGTACACATATATTCAGGGAGCACTGGAGACATTTCCTTTGTTTGGCACAGTTCACAAACAATTGCATTGATGCTGCCTGTGGAATTCTTTAAACCTACTAGTGACGAGGCTCAGTATTATAAATATAATAAATACTATTACGGTATATAAAATGTTAGTTTGTAAGATATGAATGATTTTTACCACCATGATTATTCTCATATTGGTCCATAATCCTTGAATTGATCACACTTGTGAAGAGGAACTTCCAAAAGAGCATCTGCAAAATAAACACAACTTTAATAAAATTGTCATCTGTACTGGAGGTTGGATTTGCTACATAATTTCTAAAGCTTAGCTGCCCATCCTGAATGACATGTTCCTCTTTAGTCATTGTTGCAGTCTGTAACAGTTAATGTTCCTTTTAATGCAACTCCCCTTCCTGCAAACTCTGCTTCCAAGCAGAGGAATTTTCAGAGAAATCACAACATTTTTACAGAAGTGTCAACACACATAAGAAGTAAATTTTACTGTGGATAAGCAACATTATGGAGATAGCTATAAATCAGAACATGCAGCATGAGCTTACAATTTATCCAAGACTAATCAGGGGATTCAATAAAACTTTGCAAAGTGGGACGTCTTGCTGTTTCACTGAACCTTTTGTCCAGCAAAAAAAAGAATGCACACTCATATTTCACAGCTTGAGCATTGTTACCTAGGTAGTATCTTTATAGTGAACTTGCTTCTGTTCTTTAATATCACCAGAAGTCAGGACAAAAACTTTACATTGGAGAACTGACATATCCCAATCGTATAACTCTGTCTCTGTATTGAGACAGGCTGTCTGAAAGGAGGAGATCATGTGCACTCCCATTAGAAAACCCAAGGTGCACAGGGAATCCTTCCCCACTATTAGTCTTTAATGTCAAACTTTTTTCAGATGTTTGTTCTAACAGATGTACAATGCCAGAAAAATGTCACCAAGTGTATTACATCAGTTACTAAAATGAGTAAAAAATGGTGGGAGTTTGTGAAGAGAGGCTCTATGCTTACTTTGAAGTTTAAGATGATAGTTTTTGGTTAATCATTAATAGCATGGTCCCAAGCTGATTTAAGCAATACTAGGTCCAACAATGGTCCTTCCAGGGAGACCCAGTGTTTTCCAATGGTATTATCATTCATTAACAGAGATTTTTCTTTGCTGGTGAACCACCATGGTATCTTACCAAACTTTCCCTCTCCTAATTGACAAGGAAGGGGTTAAGCATGCATGCACTGCACCCAACTAGGCAGGATGCTAGGTAAATTTAGGGTTTGGTTTGCTCTGAGGCTGCAATGCTTTGGTCTAGTCTATTCTTGCTCCACAGTTGGGAATTTGATTAATTTCCCCTGGCTCTGTGGAAGAATTTGCTAGAGCTCAGGATGGGAAATGCAAATCCTCAGGCTGGGAGTTTGCCTTACCCCAATCAATCCCTGGGGAGGTGTGCCCAGCTGGAGAGTGGGAAGCAGGTAAATGGCCTGGAGCCCAGGAAGTTCTGTTCTTCCCCTCGAAAGGGGAAGGGAGATCATGTGCTTCAGGGAGCTGCTAAGCCCTGAAGACTTCTTGGACTGGCTGCTCAACTACTTATCTCCCCCTGGAACAAGCCCATGGCCAGATATCTACTGGGATTCATGAGTAGAGCTGCATCTCCTGTGCTGCAGTTTTATCTATGGTCCCCAGCTGTGGCCATATAAGACTGATCCAGTATGCTTAGTGTGCTCTCAGTTTCATGTGATCATCAGCTGTGGGAGTTTTACACTTTTCCAGTCTACTACAAGTCCTCCAGAGTCCTAATATTCTCCTGGTCTACAGTTGGAAATGAAATAATGTACTACTTCCAACCAGAGGTGTACCTATATGTGCCACAGAGGACACAATTGTGACCCAGCCCCATGCTGCAGGGGACCAGTGCAGCTCCCCTGTAACACCTGGATAGGAGGGGCAGCAGGGACCGCATATAGAGGAACCGATGTCCTGCATTTTCTTCCTGCAGCCTTTCAGTGGCTGCAGGAGGAAAATGGATGGGTTTGGTTTGTCTATATGCCACCCCCACAGCCCCTCCTGACCAGGTCCTGCTGCTTTTGGGCCCTTGTATACTCCTCCACCCCCCCCCCCTCCCTGCTTTGAGGATGGAGAGCAGAGAAGGGGCCAGTAAATATGTAATTTACCTACCCCCTCCTTTAGTGAATGAGTCAGTGATCGGTACTTATCACTGACTCTGTTCATTCATAACTGAAGCATAGAAAAATTTGTTTTCTATGCTTCCATTTGTGAATGAATGGGAAGCTCTGCATAAAGCAATTTCTGTCCATTCATTCTGTGCAGCTCAGGCTCCAGAAATGGAGATTGAGGGCTGTGTCCTCAATCTCCTTTCTCTTTCTCAAAGGTGGAACATCAGAGGTCTGTTTAGACCCCTCATATCTCACCAAAGCCCCCAGACATGGCTCCTTAAAAAGTTCTAAAAAACATTAAAATATAAAATTCTAAAAAATAAATAAAATGGTAAAAAATAATTAAAGAATAAAATAACAAAAATAAAAAACTACTGACACCAGTGACAGAACTACCACGGTCGTAAAAAGGTCAAACTTGTGACCGGGAGGGCCCCAAGATGGCAGGAAGGGGGCCCTCTGCAGAACATGCAAAAGGGTCCTGCAGAACGACCATAATAAAGGGCCCCACGATGGGAAAAAAGGGCCCCGGAATCAGTTGGAAGGTCCTCGGTCGAGGGGGCTCTTCATGGTTTCTTCTCCTGAAGGTTCTATGTATGCCTCTGCTTCCAACTAGTGGAGAGGTGTTTCTTGTCCTAATATTCTCCTGGTGAACAGCTGGTAGTGAAAATAGGCTGTAAAATTGTGCTTGACATTTTGGAGTATCCCATACCCCATTGTCCTCCCCAGTTACAAGTTTTCAGCAATAAACTAGAATAATATCCCCTGAACTATATACAGTATATATGGAGCCAGTATGAGTCACTGTTGCTGTGTGCCTAGCTGCCTCTGTTTGAGTGAAGAACCTGTCTAATATTCAGTGGCCCCTTTTGGGGTAGCACTACATATGGTTAGGCTTAGCTATGTAAAACCTAGGTGATCTTAGAGGCACCCACAACCACTGAGGAAGAGAACATGTTGCACATATTTTTCCCAAAATGCCAATTAAGACTTGCATATGATGATCACCTTAGCTGTCTTACCCTTAGGACAGTCCTGTACAGAAGCTCCAGTTTCTTCAATGATATTTTTTACAGCTTAAAGAACTGAACTACGATGCAATCATTAGGAGCACTTTTAAAGCCTGCAAGATGCTAGTGAGAGTTTCTATACTAGGAAGTTCTATTTGAATTGAATTATAACCTCTAAGGTATATATATATAAAAAATAGGAAAAGTTAAAAAAGAATTCTCTGTAAAAATAGCACGAAGCAAAGTTGTATGCTATAATTTTGAGTGACAACCTATATTATAGCACAGAGTGAATAGATAGTTGAAACCTTTGCTTGCAAAAAAGACTTGTACAGCACCTCTACAGTCAGAGTTAAAAATAGCAACGCAGTTTAAGGTGATATAGTAACTTGGATCTGAATAACAGTAGGTAGACATACCACCAAATGATTTTAACTTGGTGAAAAAGAACAAGAAAAGGCTGACAGAAAAAAAAGATTTACTGTAAGAAAAATGAGATATATGCCATACTGTCACCCCTGAGCATGCTAATTCACACACAGGAAATCAAGTTATTTTAAAATCACTTGCAACAGATTTGGTGGGTGCCTGTCTTATATTTGACAATGTTTATTTTGTCACCAAGTTCATATAATTACAGTTTATAGTCAAGTTATAATAAATATATTTTATATATATGGTATGGGTGAACACTGGACTTTTGAATCACCCGATAGTTGTTATCTCTTGGGAAATTAAGATCTCTCTCTGACTTAGCAATGTCTCATGTGGAAAGGAGTCTCACTAAACCTTTTTGAAGGTGTCCTACTCTTACTGTTGAGCTATACTGTAATGTAAAATTCTTTAAAAAAAATAAGATTAACAGAGATGTCACCAATGGAGTGACTGAGACATACAATATTAGAGACTGGAAAATACTGAAATATTCGAAGTGGATAGACTGACCTATTATACCCAAATCTCTTGTTCTTGGTGGATCCTAAAATGAAAAACCAAAAGATGGTAAGTGTGAAAGTTTGATAAGTCTAGCTTTGGTTATACTCACTAACCTAGACCAGCCCTTCTAAACCAGGATTTCATGGAACCCTAGGGTTCCTCCAGAGGATGCTAGGGGTTCCTTGAGCATTAAGCCATTTCTGCCTCTCAGGTAAGCTACCAGTGACACCAAAGATCTTTTTAGCTATCTGTAATGGGATTGTCCCCAATGATCAGAAAAAAATGAGAATTCTGCCCTCTAACCATAATGCTAATGTCCAATGAGCTGGAAATATAGTAATTATTATCAGGGGTTCCCTGAAACCTGAAAGTTATTTTAAGGGTTCCTTCGTGTTGAAAAGGTTGAGAAAGGCTGACCTAGACATTCAAGACAATTATTGACATTTGAGATCTTTGATGACTGACTGTGAATTTTAATATACAGTAAATGACATTATGCTCAGAGACCTTAAGTCTGAGCTTTTTTCTATCTGATCTATAAAAAAATAATTCAATGGAATTTATAGAAATCGATCTTTACATCTCCAGCCACTCTTTTATAAAAACTAGCAGCAATCAGATAGTTAAAGCATACTGTATCTATGGTAAAAATTTTAAATAATTGATTAATTTCCAACTTGTCTTTTAATTATTTCTATTCTACTCTTATTATTCAAAATGATCTTGTTTCTAAGTAAACTTACTTAGTAAAGATCCCCACACATTTACTTCCTTGAATTCTGTGACACATGTTCACTATGCCCTGTTGATAGACACTGCTGTGTCACATGTTTCACAGAGCCTGCCTTCTGAAATACAGATGTGCTGAGAGGAAGTGTTTCAGGGGCTGAGTCAGTACAGGCAGCACTGCTTGTGGGCAGCAAGGTACCATGGGATATGTAGTCCTTAGAAATTGTAAGTAAACAGCAGAGGAGAAGCTGCAAAGCATGCAGGGAATTCAGGAAGTTGTGAAAAGAGATGGCCAGAAGACAGGCAGCAACGTGAAAAGAGATTTTCAAGTAAGCTTATATTGGATTATCAAATATATTCTGTATTACTATTACAATGCTGATGTTATCAAATGGAAGCGTAAGATAAGGCCATTGATCTCCTTTAACAGAACAGCATTCGGGGTTATTTACTAAAACTGGAAAGTGTAAAATCTAATGCAATTCTGCATAGTAATCAAGCGATTTCCAGGTTTTATTGTCAAAGCCTAATTGAACAAGCTGAAGTTAGAAGCTGATTGGTTACCATGCACAGCTGCATTAGTTTTAGTAAATCTACCCCATTGCATCTGTTCAACATAGACCAGCACTGCTGCTGTATGAGTATGTTAAAGAAGACTGGTCACTTTATTTTTTAGCCCTACTGTACAGAACGGTTAGTAACAGGGGCGGACTGACCATTTGTGCACTCGGGCACTGCCCAGGGTCAGTAGGGGGCCCCATGAGATGCCCCTAGTACCTTTCATAGGCTTTTTTGGGTGTGGTTTGAGTGTGGGTGAGGACACAGGGGCCCCATGATCCCCTATTGCCCGGGGGACCCATGAGTTGTCAGTTCGCCCCTGGTTAGTAAGCCAAGTATAAAGCCAAAAACTGCCCTTGTTCCCCAGGAACAATCAATAGCATTGTGTTAGGATGATCTCCAAACTTCAGTAAAAGATCAGACCACTTAAAGATCTTGTTCCCCAACAGTTCCTGTGCTATGAGCACGTGTCTGTTTTCATAAACTGTGAGCACGCTCCCCTGCCTTTTTTTTTGCATGGTAACTTTAGGATAATATAGATCTGCACACCATCCATAGCTTTATTGTTGTCCAATCAAACCAAAACTGAAAGTAGAAATGGTAAAAAATAGCCTTTTCAAAACACTAACTTTCCATAAATGTATACATTTTTATCAGTAGGTGTTATTCCAGAAACGAGCTTCTATGTATGATTTGTAAACACATATGCACATGGGGACAGCCATATTTGCTCATTTCATAATCGAGTTCGGCTTCCTGGTTTGCAGTGCCACACAGTGGTTGTGTCTCCCAATAAAAGTGTATAATTCAGCCGCTACACTGAAAACAATGCACTCCCTGGCAGACAGATATGTTATCACAACAGTTTGTAAAGAAGGTAGGTTGAAAGACTGCATACTAAATGTTTGCTCATCCCTTGTGGCTAATCTACAAATGACTACATTTAAAGTGTTACTAAATCCCGGACCCTGCATTCACTATATCTGGTCTCTCACAGAACACACAACATGGAAATTCAATTATTTTAGTAAATATAAACCGCTAAATACCTTTTATCATCAGCAGTTTAGAGCAGTCTTGTGTCTTCTATCAGTGTACAGCAGAGAACTGGTTAAAGCTTGTAGGAGGAGTTTTCTTCCTGCTGTAGGCGGTTGCAAAACCCCTGACCTCTGTCTGGACAGCGCTGATTGGCCCTGTGCTGATGACATGCACTCAGCCAAGAAAAGAAAACCTCTCTAGCAATCAACACCAAACTGAGCATGTTCAGAATGGCTACGGTTCAGTCTGTCTTATCAGGAGATAAAACGTAGACATTTGAACAAGATGAGGTGCAGAGAAAACAGGATCAAGCACCCTTTCTACAAAATGCAGAGGATTAAACATCCTAGGGTAGGATCAGAGAAGTCAGGATTAAACATCCTTTTTACACAATACAGAGGATTAACCCTTAGGTTCTACAGTGAGTATAACAAGCATGCTTTACTGTATATACAGACTGATTTTACTGTTGTAGGTTTAGTAACACTTTAAAACTGAGCTCCAGGAATTATATTTTGTGCATACTTACATTAGGCCAGCTTGCGTAGATATAAGTATGCATATCTAATATCCAAGTGCTACTGGGGATGCTTGTACAGCAAGAGCTGTGATCCTCCACGATCGCTGCGAGCAGCTTCTCCTCTGCACACTGACCACAGAGGGTTGTTAACTCGTAGGCACCTCCACCGTTTATAGAAAGTCTTGTACTTTTTCCAGTTAATAAAAAGTGTTTTTTAGATGGTTTGAGGCAGGGTGGTGATGTCACAATTTCCACCTCACCCAATGGCTTGTATTCACTGAAAATATTCAAGGTGTTCTATGAATGGCAGAGGTGTTGAATATACAACCCTCTGTGGCCGATGTGCAGGTGGAAAGTCACTCTCACAGAACACAGAAGATCACGGCTCTCATTGCATGTAGCACAGACTGCTACAATGATTTACAGCAGGGGTCCTCAAACTTTTTAAACAGGGGGCCAGTTCACTGTCCCTCAGACCGTTGGAGGGCCAGACTATAGTTTTAAAAAAAAAACTATGAACAAATGCAGACACAGTACAGGAGATGACTAGAGACTGCGGACACAGTACAGGAGATGACCAGAGACTGCGGACACAGTACAGGAGATGACAAGAGACTGCAGACACAGTACAGGGGATGACCAGAGACTGCGGACACAGTACAGGAGATGACCAGAGACTGCGGACACAGTACAGGAGATGACAAGAGACTGCAGACACAGTACAGGGGATGACCAGAGACTGCGGACACAGTACAGGAGATGACTAGAGACTGCGGACACAGTACAGGAGATGACTAGAGACTGCAGGCACAGTACAGGAGATGACCAGAGACTGCGGACACAGTACAGGAGATGACCAGAGACTGCAGACACAGTACAGGAAATGACCAGAGACTGCAGACACAGTACAGGAAATGACCAGAGACTGCGGACATAGTACAGGAGATGACCAGAGATTGCGGACATAGTACAGGAGATGACCAGAGACTGCGGACATAGTACAGGAGATGACCAGAGACTGTGGACACAGTACAGGAGATGACTAGAGACTGCGGACACAGTACAGGAGATGACTAGAGACTGCGGACACAGTACAGGAAATGACCAGAGACTGCGGACACAGTACAGGAGATGACCAGAGACTGCGGACACAGTACAGGAGATGACCAGAGACTGCGGACAGTACAGGAGATGACCAGAGACTGCGGACATAGTACAGGAGATGACCAGAGACTGCGGACACAGTACAGGAGATGACTAGAGACTGCGGACACAGTACAGGAGATGACTAGAGACTGCGGACACAGTACAGGAGATGACCAGAGACTGCGGACATAGTACAGGAGATGACCAGAGACTGCGGACACAGTACAGGAGATGACTAGAGACTGCGGACACAGTACAGGAGATGACTAGAGACTGCGGACACAGTACAGCAGATGACCAGAGACTGCGGACACAGTACAGGAGATGACCAGAGACTGCGGACATAGTACAGGAGATGCCCAGAGACTGCGGACACAGTACAGGAGATAACCAGAGACTGCGGACACAGTACAGGAGATGACCAGAGACTGCGGACACAGTACAGGAGATGACCAGAGACTGCGGACACAGTACAGGGGATGAACAGAGACTGCGGACACAGTACAGGAGATGACCAGAGACTGCGGACACAGTACAGGGGATGACCAGAGACTGCGGACACAGTACAGGAGATGACTAGAGACTGCGGACACAGTACAGGAGATGACCAGAGACTGCGGACATAGTACAGGAGATGACCAGAGACTGCGGACACAGTACAGGAGATGACCAGAGACTGCGGACACAGTACAGGGGATGACCAGAGACTGCGGACACAGTACAGGGGATGACCAAAGACTGCGGACACAGTACAGGAGATGACCAGAGACTGCGGATATATAACGGCGCCACTCCATAAGACGCACAGACATTTCCCCCCAAGTGTGTCTTATGGAGTGAAATAGTGCCCCATCATTGGTGTCAGTGGGAGGAATGGTGCCCCATCATTGGTGTCAGTGGGAAGAAACGTGCCCCATCATTAGTGTCAGTGGGGGGAGGAATAGTGCCCCATTGTTGGTGTCAGTGGGGGGAGGAATAGTGCCCCATCATTGGTGTCAGTGTGGGGGGGAATAGTGCCCCGTCCTTGGTGTCAGTGGGGGAAGGGGATAGTGTCCCAACATTGGTGTCAGTGGGAGGAATAGTGTCCCATCATTGGTGTCAGTGGGAAGAATAGTGTCCCATCTTTGGTGTCAGTGGGAGGAATAGTACGTCATTGGTGTCAGTGGGGGGGAATAGTGCCCCGTCATTGGTGTCAGTGGGGGGGGGGATAGTGTCCCAACATTGGTTTCAGTGGGAGGAATAGTACCCCATCATTGGTGTCAGTGGGGGAAGGAATAGTGTTCCATCGTTGGTGTAAGTGGGGGGTGGAATAGTGCCCCATCATTGGTGTCAGTGGGGGGGGGGAATAGTGCCCCATCGTTTGTGTCAATGGGAGGAGGAATAGTACCCCATTGTTGGTGTCAATGGGGGAGGAATAGTGCCCCATCATTGGTGTCAGTGGGAGGAATAATGCCCCATCATTAGTATCAGTGACACCAATGATGGGGCACTATTCCTCCCACTGACACCATTGACACTTAACTTGCTGACCCCTGCTCCATCATGGTGCTGCTGCAGCCAGCATACCTGGTTGCAGCAGCACCATCTGCACGGCACACTTACCTGTCAGCTGTCCTTCTTCACTCCGGCCTCTCCCTCACTCAATGTTCGCGTGGCCGCTCGGCTCCGCCTCCTCGTAGGTGATTGGCCGCCTGTGTGCCTTTCCTGAGCTACAGTTCTGGCGCCCAATCACCGGTGAGGAGGCGGAGCTGAGCGGCAGCGCGAACATCGAGTGAGGGAGTGGCCGGAGTGAATGAAGGAGCAGCGCTTCCTGGACTGGATCATCGTGGGACTGGGACTGCAGTCAGGTAAGGTACAGTAGCCCCTTGCCCGCCCCTGTACTTAGTGTCCCTTGCTCGTGGCAAATACGCCCCTGCCGGCGGGCCGGATAAATGTCCTTGGCGGGCCGCATGTGGCCCGCGGGCAGTAGTTTGAGGACCCCTGATTTATAGCATCCCTAGTGACCCTTCAGGTATTGGATAATCATACTTTTTAAATTTTTTTACAGCATTCCCAGTAGCCCTAGATATTAGATATGCATACTTACATCGACCCAAGCTGGCCCAATGTAAGTATGCAAAAAATATAATTTCTGGAGTTCAGCTTGAACACAATATTGATAACATCGAAGAGCAAGCATGTAAAATTATGAAAACATTAAAAATACTTTGGGGTCTGGATCACACTAATGCAATTTTAGATGTGACTTGGGTAGCACTGAATTGCATGACAATGGAAATAACATTCTAATGGTGGCCATCCACATCAATGCAGCGTATCTGCGATGCAACTTTGGGAAGGGTCCTGTGCTAGTTTGGTGTGAATTACAGTGCGATCTGGCCTCAACCAATGTTGTGCTACATAATCGCACTGCAAATAGAGTCAAAATGGTGTCACAGTAGTGTGAGCCGAGCCTATAGCAGCTACAGCAAACTTTTTGTTCACTGAAAGTACGCAGGTTAGGTCTTCTTTTAAAATGTATCCCAACCCAAACTGTTCAACCAAATATTTTGTTGCAAATGCTCCACTAATATGAAACAGGTAATCCTTTTATAAATCAGCCCTGCTTTCAAACAAATCATACCAGCAAGGCATATCCACAGGTACTTTCTTTCTAAGGGTGACAATACTTACTTAGTTCAGTCTCAGCGTTGTCACCTTTTCCTATGCACTCCAGAGTTGGATTAAAAACAGGCTGATTTAATGCACAGTGTGTCGGCACATTCTGCCATAGTCACCACAGTCAAATTTGGATGTTCGGCCATTGAAGGGCCATGCAAGCATTCAGGTCTGCTGATAGGAACAACAGGGGCCCCATACAGCCAGAACTGAGACCCCCCCCCCCCTCAAAAACAAAAGTTTACAATGCTTTAGTTATGAATGAACACAATGAGTGATTGGAACTGATCACTCATTATGTTCAGGATGGGGCTGGTAAACCCTTTCTCCACCCTGAAGGATCCTATTGTGTGCTTGCAGCTGCAGATGGAAAGCAGACGAGGGAATCCAGCAGCACTTTTGGGGGGGGGCACAGGGGGCCTGGGCTGCAGGGGAAAGTGTATGGTGCATAGGGAGGGTGTGGCTGGGGAAAATTACTTTAACTGATAGCTTTCTCTGCAGCAGCTAAAAGCCAGCAGGAGGGAGATAGAGACATACAGGGGATTGGTTCCAGTAATTGCCCCCCTCCCGCCGTGCCGATAACCCTCCTGCCCACATCCAATCCACCCAACTGCCTGGGCCCCCCTGCTGGCCTGGGCCCCATACAGGAGGACTGGTGGTACCCCCTTATCCACGGCCCTGCATGCATTCATGGGAAGTCCATGCAAAGAGTCAACAGGACGTGTGCAGCAAAGAAAACATGAACAAAGTGAGGGGAAGACTGTATTTATTTAAAAAGTTAAAAATGCAATCCTGTTTTACTTCCATTGCTCTACAAAACAAGTATGCATTTCTGGGAGTGTAGTTCTGCTTCAAGCTTCAGAAGTCTGTTTACCTATTTTCTGCAAAGTTATCACCAGCACGGTGTTTAGATTTGTGTGCTTTGCTTCAGTTCACACATACAGGTGAATGTAGCTTTTACTTTAGCTTATTGAAGCAGCACCATTTCAATCATCCAGTCGTGCAAAAAAAATTACTGTTTTTCTTTTTTTAATTTCTCGGCAAGTTATTAGCTGTTCGAAGCAGACAGAACTTAGTGTTACTAAACCCAGGACCCTGC